>NC_056749.1:720954689-721314689 GCF_019279795.1 Protopterus annectens
AAGTACTCCTAACATCACTAAGGCTGTCAGTAGTGCACACATGCTCCACCCATCACACACAATTCAAAGCAGACACAGAGACCCACATATGCTGAAGCACTTAAATGTAACCTTCCTAAACCCAAAAACTTCTTTGATGAAGTACACATAACAAATACCCTCGGCAACCCTGAATGCACTCTTTCAAAACAACACCCACATCAACACATACAGCTACATCTCATGGAGCCTCTATCTCTAAGCCATAAGGCAAGCCACCACACAATCCAACATTCTAGTCATTGGAGACTCCATTGTGAGAGACACTGATGTCCCTCTCAACAGGCTGAGTAAGGAGAAAGTCACGGTCAGTTGTTTATCAGGGGCTAGAATCTGCCATGTTACACAGGCACTCGGGTTATTGGATCATAATATGACTCAGTCATAGTCCATGTGGGAGTAAATGACCTGAGACTGTATGAAATTAGACATCATGAAGCTCTCAGAATATGTATCTCAGGATGGTATGATCCCATCATTGAGCAGCATTTTACCTTCTCCATGGATGATGTCACAATACAAACAGAAGATGATTGATTTTAATAATTGACTTAGTTTCTGGTGTTATTCTAGGGGTGCAATATTTGTCAGCAGGGAAGGAGATGGTCAACAGACCATGCTAATTTGCCAGAAATGGTCTGCACCTCTCCCCTCTAGGCTTTCATATATTAGCTAAAACATTGTCTTCCCCCATGGTGCCTTTTTTAGGAAATGCCAAACTGAAAGTACTTCCGACATAGCAAATAAAAACTTAGAAAATCTAAAGGTATTACTGCTTAATGCTAGGAGTCTAAACAGAAAAAAAACACTCCCTAGAAGCTCTCTTTACTCTAGAGAATGCTGACATCTGTGTGGTTGCTGAGACATGGTTTAAAGTCACGGAGAGCAGGCCGATAGTGCTGGGTAACAATACCTTCCACACATTTAGGTCAGCTATTTCCCAGGCAGGGACAAAGGTGGAAGTGTCTCAAGGCTGGTCAAACAGAACAATGCACTTGAGCTGCTGCATGTTAAAATCACCATAGGCAAAATCCAATACCACTTCCTTGCAAGCTATAGGTCTCCCTCTATGACCCAGGAAACCCATACCATGTATTTAAACTTATTGCAAACACTAACCATCCAACCCAATACCATATTCATGGGTGACTTACCCCACTATTATTTGGGAATCCTGTACAACACCAAATGTACATGCCCAGAGATTCCTGGATTTTGTAAACACAAACACCCTGGAACAGATAGTGAATACACCAACCAGGGGTGCAACCACACCCGATCTGGTCCTCACTAATATGGGAGAGTGTTGCACACCCCCTACTGTAATGCCTTCCCTGGTAAGGTCAAACCACAAAATGGTCTCCACTGAAGTAAAAATAAAACCTGGACCCACAACTAAACCTGGAATATTCAGGAACCATTCTAAGCCTAACATCCTGCTATTATGTGAGAACCTGACAAAATTTCAAGTCCCCATAAACCTTGAAAATACTGCTGTCTATGCAGAACTGTTCACAGAAACCCTGTACAAGCATGTTAATAGCTGCATAGAGGCAGCTGTACCTACCAGGAAGAAGTATAGAACTAACTCAAAAAAACAAGCCACCCTGGTGGAACCACAAAATCAATAGTCTGTATAAAAGAAGGAAGAAAATCATGGCAAAAAATAGGAGGTGCAACACCTAGCAGGATAAAATCACTCTCATCAAACTAAACAAACAACTCAGAGGACAAATAAAGTCTACAAAAGCCAAATTTGATGTAAGTTTGGCCTCCCAGGCTAAGGACAACCACAAAGCATTATTTAGCTATGTCCGCAACCTCAAAGGTAATAGACAGTTGTGTGCAGAGCTCATTGTAAATGGAGTCACATATATTGACCAGGAAGATGTAGCAAACCTCCTGGCTGATAAATTCATCTCCAGCTTTACCCCTCTCTCCCCCTCAACCTTCCCTCAGGAAACATCATCAAATATAACTCCCCCTACTATCAGTAGGGAACAGGTCCTTAATGCTCTCTGTAAAACCAGGAACGCTGCATCAATGGGCCCAGGCAATATCTCAGGATGCCTTCTAAATAGCATGAAACATGACCTATCAGGGTGTGCCGAATTACTGTTTAACTGTAACCTCCAAACAAGTTTCGTGCCTCATGAATGGAGAAAGGCAACAGCCATCCCTCTGCACAAAGGTGGGTCATCTACAGACCCTGGAAACTATAGACCCATAAGTCTCACTAGTCTTATATGTAAAGCCATGGAAAGAATTATCATGGAGATGATCAATGGAGATATAGCAAACCTCCAGACACTGGACCCAACCCAGTTTGGTTTTGTTACGGGCAGATCATGCCTACTCAACCTGGTGGACTTCTTTGAGAAGGTCACCAAAACAATGGATGAGGGAAAAATCTTTCACACTGCCGACCTTGACCTAGCCAAGGCATTTGACAGAATACCCCACTCTGCCATTGTCGAGAAACTCAAGGAGTTGGGTATAAACACTTATGTCACCTGGTGGATAGCCAGTCATAACTGGAGTCCCTCAGGGATCAGTCCTTGGACCGCTCCTTTTTGGCATTTACTTCTCAGAAGTCAAGACCAATGTCAGTGGTCTCCGGCTGATTAAATTTGCAGATGATTGCAAATTAGGAGCTGTCATTGAATCTCACACTGACACAAATGTTTTCCAGGAGGGGCTGATGCAGACAAACATCCGGTGTCAGAGCCATGGACTAAAACTAAATGCCAAGAAATGCATAATAGTATCCTTTGGGAAGTCATCCATCCTTGGTAACTATCATATTGACAACACACCCCTTAGACTTGACCCAGTAGTCAGGGACTTAGGGACACACATAGATAGTAATCTAGCCTTTGACCATCATGTGTCTACAGTGGTGAGGAAATCATTCTATATTGCTCAACTTATAAAGAAAGGTATGGCATCTAAGTCCAAGGAGGTCATTGTTCCACTGTATTCAGCATTCATCAGACTTATCATTGAGTACAGTGGCCCCTTTGGTGTGTACCTAACCAGGAATACCCAACAATTGGAATCTCCACAGAGGTTCCTCACTAAAAGAATACAGGGCAGAAGTAAAATGTCCTATGCAGACTGCCTCAAGGCCCTATCCCTGTATTCTTCTCCTACAGGCTTTTGAGGGAAGATCTATGCCTGGCATACAGGGCATTGTCAGACCCCACTCTGATGGACCTCCTGGAAATCCACAAAACAAACAGCACCAAAATCGCCCATTCTAAAGACTTAAACCTTGCCTGTGATATAAATAGGACCTTCTGGAGAGATAGGTATGTATCCCAGAGACTACTGCATCTGTGGAACAGGCTCCCCATCCATGTGAAGCAAAGTTCCTCCCTAACCCAATTCAAGTGCAACTTAGACAATCGGATGGGGAACTGGTAATTCATCCCTAGTTTGGTACCCATGTCTCTAATGGACACAAGTAACCTTTAAATGATTCTTCTCCCAGGCCCATGCTTATACTTATCAAGGGTATCAGAACTCGTCAGAGATTTGGGATGCATGGCTAGGCTTAAAAAGGCCCTTGTGGTCATTAGCTTAGTAAACACCGATGAACCTTGCCACAATGTAAGAGGGTTCTGAATTAATCCCACTCCATACCTGGCAGATAGGAGATTTATTTTATTGCTTTGCACTTCATTTAACTATTTCAGAGCGCTGCTGCTTTATTTTATTTTCATTATTTGTTGATTTTGCACTTTAAATAATTTTAAAGGTCCCTAATACTTTAAATTGCCTTGTCCAGATAGTTTAAGTTGTTTTGTGGTAGCATTACACTCTCAAGCAATCTTTTTAGTTTTTTTTTTCATTAAGAGGACTAGGACATTCTAACATTCCATGTAGTGGCAGTAGGTGGTGACCTGGTCTATCCTAGTTGGGAAACAAATAAGAAAGTTAAAAGTGCAGTTGTTTTATTGGCCAGTTTCCTGTGTTTTAAGTGGCTGTATAAGTTGGCTTATTTGTGCACCGCTGCTCATTGTGCAGTGATGGTTAATAGTGTCCAGTATAGATAAATACACTTAGAAACCAAATTTTCCCTATAAAATCACTTCTGAAACTGTACCAGTAACTTTGTGAGTGTGGAATAACCACTTTGTGTATTGAGTAGCATAGAACAGCTAGTTTGTCCTTTGAGGAGCACTTCCTCTTGAATTTACTATTATATAGCCTAGTCTAGCCAGTAGCCCCAAAAGTACCCTTTGTCTGCCCACTATTAGCCCCCCTCCCCATGCACTGCAACCTTGTCGCACACCCAGTAAAGGACCTGACATCATGGATATGCACTTTTCCATTTTTTTTGCAGCCAGTTCGGTCAATATGCATATATTGAGACAATGCAATAATTGTCTAATGTTCACTGGCAACTATTTAATTCTGAAAGAAAAAAATACTGTATGCAAGAGCTGTATATACACAATGTCTCTGGAGGCAAAACCATTGTGTACAAACACTCATAATAATCTGGTTGTCAGAAACAAAAAAAAAATAACTCAAACAACCACCATGGTGGAATCTAAAATTATACAGGTTGTACAACAAAAGAAAAAAAGCCATACCTAAAATTAGTAAATGTAACATTAAAAAAGATAAAGAATAGGCAACTAAGAGGACTAATTAAGTCCAACAAAGCAAATTTTGAGGTAAAGATAGCATCCCAGGCCAACGACAACCATAAGGCCTTCTTTAATTATGTTTGAAACTTCAAAGGCAGCACACAACAATGTCCTGAACTGATGGCAAATGGAGAAGCATTCACTGAGCTGAGAATATAGCAAATCTTCTGGCTGACAAATTCAGCTCCAACTTTACCTCCCTCTCACCCTAAACACCTCCAGAAAATACTATTTAACACAACTCCCTCCAACTTATAAGTAGGGAGCAGGTCTTAGATGTGCTCTTGAAGGCCAAGAATACAGCTTTGATGGACCCAGATAATATCCCATGATCCTTCCTAAATAGCCTAAAATATGACCTATCAGAGACACCTGAGTCACCTTTCAACCATAGCCTCCACACAGGCTTCGTGCTATGTGAATTCAGGGACTGCAACAGTCATCCCACTGCACAAGGGAGGACCATCAGTGGATCCCAGGAACTACAGACCCATTAGTCTGACTAGTCTCATATGCAATGCCATGGAAAGAAATACCATGGAAATGTTTAACGATGACATAGAAGACTTTCAGACACTGTACCCAACCAAGTTTAGTTTCATCAAAGACAGGTCATACCTACTGAACCTGGTAGACTTCTTTGAGCAGGTCACCAAGACAATGGATGAGGACAGAATGGTGCATACTGCCTACCTTGACCTAGTTAATGCATGTGATCCAATATCCACATTGGGCAATGTAAACAAACTCATGGAATTAGGCATAAACTGAAATCTAACTCATTGGATAGCCATCTGACTTGCAGACAGGATACAGGAAGTTAAGATTGGAGAGACCAGCTCCATAAAGAGGCCAGTCACCAGTGGAGTCCCTCAGGGCTCTTTGCTGGGTCTTCTCTTTGGTATTTATTTTTTAGAAGTCAAGACCCTCTGGCTTACCAGTCTTGAAGTTGATTACAAGGTAGGTGCAACCATAGAAACCCCCAAAAGATACTAACATTTTACAAGAAGGGCTAAAAGGAGACAGATTACTGGTGCCAAAGCCACAGCTTAAACCTCAGTGCCAAGAAATGCATAATAGTACCTTTTAGGAAGTCAGTTCCCAGGGAAATTACCTCATTAATAAAACACCCCAAAATGTAGATACAGAAGTTCAGAATTTGGAGACTCGTATAGATAGTAGCTTAGGTCTCAACTAACATACATCTAAGGTAGTAAGAAAATCATTTTATGTCACTCAACTTATAAGTAAGGGCATGTCATCCATGCCCAGGGAAATCATTGTGCCACTGCATTCATCGATTATCAGACCCATCATTGAATTTAATGTTCACTTCGATATGTACCTGGCCAGGCACATGCAACAATTAGAACGTCCACTGAGGTTTCTCACAAAAAGAATACAGGGTGTAAATGCAATGTCCTATGCAGATTACCTCAAAGCCTTATCTTTATACTCTGTTTCCTACAGGCTGCTGAGAGGCAATTTATGCCTGGTATGCAAGGTATCCTTTGATCCTTGTTCATACCTCTCAACCTCTTAACCCATGAAATCTGGACAAACCTTACAAACTGGGGGTCAAAGACCCAAAAAAGGGACAGATTTTAAATTTTGCTCTTATAAACTTAGAAAGTTGCTAGAAAAACAGGGTATGCATTAAAATGCATTTTCTAAAGGATATGAAGTCTAAACTTAAATGTATGACATTGTTTACTAATTTCACACCTCAGATCATTCCATGATTTGCCAGACAACCAAAAATGTTATGAGGAACAGACCAAATTTTTGAGGCAAAAATCTGGACATTCTATGAAAGTCTGGACAGCTGAGAGGGATATCCTTGTTTGATGGCCCTTTTGCATATCTGCAAAATGAACATCAACAGAGCTACTAGATCTTATGGATTTTATCTTTGTAACTTAAATATGATATGATGGTGGGATAAATATGTATCTTGGGGAATCCAAATTATCTGGAATATGCTTCCCATCCATGTGAAGCAGAGCCCTCTCTAACCTTATTAAAGTGCAACTTAGACCAGTGGATGGGAAATCAGAAATTCACCCCTGGTCTGACACCCATGTCTCTGATGGGTAGAGGCAGCCATTAAATCATGCTCTAACTAACATACACCCCTTAAAATAACTCATGGGATACATTTGGGATGCATGCAAGATTAGCCTTACTCATAAGCGAACTAGACAATCACCTAGGGAGACATTCTTCTAAGTGCACTCTTTTTACATTTATTTATTTTAGAGCAATGTTTTGTTGCACAAAAAAAAATAAGTACATAAAGTGTTTCTACTGCAAATGAATAATCAAGTGGAACATTGAGCACTCTGGGGGGGGGGGGGTAGTACTCCAGTAGTTGCATCATTTGGTTAGCTTAAAGGACAACAGTCCCTGATCAGCCCAAACAAATTCCACATAGCTTATTGTTGCCAGAAGGATGACATCAGGGCAACTACTAAGGCGATGTAGTTTTCTCTTCAGTTTTTAAATTGCCTGCCCACCAATTAATATATCTAGATATTTTGTTTAGAAACAAAATCAGAGGATCAACCCATGGGATAACATCACAACACATTTTTCCTGCCATAGAGATGGTTAAAAAACCTTCCCCTTGGCATAGGAAACTCTTTTCATTGTGTGCATTTCTGTGGAGGTTTATTTTGATGGTTGGACTAATACAAAACTCCAGCTAATTGAGGGAGGTCACTAAGTGAAATGAGTGATCACTAGGGCCTTGGTAGCGTTATTTAGAGCATGTGGAGAGCACTGTAATGTGTTTTCATGATAAATGCCTTGGCAGTGTTCCTGTTGCTGCTGTTTGAAGCAATTTTATCTCTGCACTTTATTTAATCAGTCTGTGCAGCTGGAAAAAAAGGTAGCTGTCTAGATGCTCTTCGTTTCAAGTACAACCTGTTATAAAAACTTATGTTGTTAGTTTATAGACAATATGCATTGGTTCCTTAGGACTGCCTTCTTAGTTAAAAATTAGGGTTCCTATTACCTGATCAAATGCTTAGGTTAGCAAATACCTAAACGTTGAACTGGTAATGGCGAAAGCAAAAAACGCAAATGGACAATTTAACACAGGGAAAGAATTCTCTTGGCCATTATGCAGATTTTGCCCCTTTCCCCACTGTAGAGTGATCTCACAGTTGGTATATTTAGTTAGGGGGTTGTGGAGGGTACAGCCCCCACATGGGGGTGTGTGAGGGCGAAGCCCCCCACTTCATTTTGGTTTAATTTCTTTTTTGCGGCAATTCATTCCCTATGTTAAATCGGCCATTCGCTGTTTTAATTTTTCGATATTACCTATTCGATGTTTAGGTATTCGCTAACCTAAACGTTTGATCAGATAATATAGACTCAAAAATTACTGAAAAATATTTGTTATAGAAATGAAAAACTTAATTTGTTTATTTTTTTGTTGATTGCTTCACAAAAGTGATGCTGGCAAGACCTTTTTTCTGTTGCTGTGGTGCCACCATCCCTCTCAAATGCCCCTGATTTTACCTTATATGTTTGATTGTTCCTCATAAATTTTTTTTCTGGAAAGTTGTCAAGGATTGCAATCACTAAATAATGAGAGATGAGTTTAGATTTCATGTACTTTAGAAAATGCTTGCAAATGCAATATATCATTATAACAACTTTTAATTATATAAGTGCAATATTTAAAATCTGTCTCTGATTTTGCTGCTTTGTTCCTGTTTCTTGGGCTGATTTGTTGAGAACTGTGTATGTCATCCATCTTTGACAGGTGCATGATCAGAGGATACTTAAGACTTTGAGATCATTCAGGTTTACATGTTGGTGGCTGAATTTTTTTCTTGCATGTGAAAGAATGCACTGAGAATCAGTTTCCTCCTTCCAGGTTTTACCCCATTGACTGGATTTAGTGCTGCTTCGCTCTTGTGACCAAATCACGCCAACCGTGGGTAAATACAGCATTACCCACACCCAGGCATGGGTTATTGCTATAATAACTACCTCTTTCCAGAACTTAAAAACTACTTTCTTACCCTCTTAACAGAAACCGGACAATATAAAACCAAAGTAATGGGAGCCTGTGCCCCCTCCCCCCGACTATATATACTAACTCCAGGATTGCACTACAGTGGGGAAAAGGGCATATACCTTTTACTTGCCTTACAATACTCTACACGCTGCCACTACTGCTGGGAACGCATAAAACATCTGCCACATTACTTTAGATACTTCCCATACAAATGTAGAGAGACATAACCACATTTAAAAACACTACAACACTACAACACTACTTTCTACATGACTATCGGTATTCTGACAGTCAGCATTGTAAGTTATAGAAATTCTTTTTATCACAAACAAGTCACAGGTGAGCGGAAACCCACATCATGTCTATGGCTTACAATTCAGTGAAATGAGATTCAGTCAAAAGAGTTTTCAGTATTTTGAAAATTAGGTTATTTGGTCTCGGTGAAATAAAAGTCAGTCAAATGGGTTTTAGGTGATGTTAAGTAGACCCCTCAGAGCATATAGAACCCTCATGGCTTCTGGAAACCTTAGTGGCTTCCAGCCCCACAGCTTAATAGAATTATTTCCACTGCAGTTATTACAGTGTAGTCTTGGTCTTTTAAGGTGGGCTAAAAGAATGTATAAAAATTTCATTTTTTGATCATGTTTTTGTTCAAGCAGTCACTGGATAAAAAGGTTGTTAAGAAAACAAAAAAACTCTAAACTATACCTCAGATCAACTAGAACTCCCATGGGCAATGAAAGTCGCAGGACACCATAGAGCCTTTTTGCTAGGCTAATGACCACTGGGGTTTTATAAGGCCAGCCCTGGTTGCATGGCTAGGCTTATAAAAGCCCAGTGGTCATTAGCCTAGTATACACCTATGAACCTACACATCACATGTACATATAGTGCAGTGGTGCAGCGCATTGTCACCTCACAGGAAGAGGTTCTCCGGTTTGATTCTTGGCTGGAGCGCCTTCTGTGTGGAGTCTGTCTCTCCTGCATTCATGTGGGTTTACTCCAGGTGCTCCGGTTTCCTCCCACATTTCAAAGACATACATCTGGAGCATTTCTCCCTGGGCCTCCTCTGAAAATTGGCTTTGTTCCAAGTCAGACTTTCTTGGTAAACAAATGTTAAATAAATTTGTGGCAAATCATTAAGCAGTGAACTTAGAAAATAATGAAGTTCATTTGAGTTTCACACTTCATACCCTTCAGAAAACTCACGCTAATACAAACCCTGTTGTTGTTCAACTTTCAAAGTTTGTAAGAGCAATTTTTAAAAATTGTCCCTATTTTTTGACCTTTGTTCCACTTTTATACATTGCTTTGTCTAGATTTCTTGCTCTAAGAGGTTGAGAGGTAGGCTGGTAAATCATCTTCTGAATTTATATGGGCATCATCATAGGAAGCAATAATAAAAGATGACCAAATGGTGTGGGTGGCATTGGCACACAGAGATAGGCAGAGAGAGAGAGAGACTTTGGGTGGTGTGGGTAGGGACAATCAACTGGCCAGGTTCCATTTTCTATGTATTCCAATTTCTATTTTAACTTACTTATTCCTGAACTGTTTTTTTTTTCTTTTGTCTTCCTTTTTTTATTAGTACACTTTTTGAATAAATGCTGTGTTAAAACTTGCCTAGCTTTAAATGTTGAATTTAGGAGTGCAGTCGGACGTCTGGTGGCAATCCCCGACATGAACAGTTTCATTTATCTGTAATTCATGCATTCAAACTGTTAAAATTTTGAATGCTTGAATTGCCAGATAAATTGATTTGAAAATCAATTTTTCAAACACTGCTGGTATTTGGAGGTGTGAGATCATGATACAGTGGGGACCGGGAATTTTCCTTTTTCTTACTCCAGTGTGATCTTGGAGTTGGTATAGGGTTACCACCTGTCCCACTTTGTGAGGGACAGTCCCTCTCTGGGCAGTTGTGTCCTTACCGAAAATATTAAAAATGGCAAATGTCCTGCGATTGTACGACATAATTATGTCCCATATTTCATGTAATAGTTCCATAAAATAGTTATTTCTGTATCTAAAATACCTAAATGTTACAAGAAACAGAATAAGCAACTAAACAGCTACATGAATAAGCTTTCATTTAGGCATAAAAGTAAAGTTCTATCCTTTGTACTGACCATGGGTATGTGTCAGCCTGAAAAATCTGATGTGTGTCATGAAAATGTCCCACTTTGGCCATTTGAAAAGGTGGCAACCCTACATAGAATTAGCAGGGAGTACAGGTAGTACAGCAGCTTGACTAGGGTTGCCACCTATCTTTGTAGCCGAAACTGGACCAAGGCCACACCCCATGCACCTCCTCTAACCCCAACCATCTCCCCGCCTACTTTCTACCCATTTCATGATGTCATAGTTACATTGGGGGAGGAAGAACATCCTCTTTTCCTAGTTTGCAATGCCTTTCTTTTTAACAGAATGGCATAGTAAGTCTGCTGATTTAACAAAGTTTGATAGCCTGTTTTTCATATTTTTTCAATTTCATACACGCATTTCTATAGATTTCTCTCTCTGTCTCTGTATGTATGTGTATATATTTATATATATATATATATATATATATATATATATATATATATATATATATATATATATATATATATATATATATATATATATATATATATATATATATATATATATATATATGTATGTATATATATGGGTCTGTATCACAAAAACGAATTACAAAAACCATGAACGTTTAAACATTGAGACCATAAGAACGAAATGTTACAAGCACAAATGTTTAAAACATCACACCACATGTTAATGACATCACAGCACTGAGCCACACATTCAAGAATGGCAAAATATCGAAAGTAGTACTAGTTAAGGAAACCAACATAGCACTGTTTTGATCTTTGGAATACGCTGCCATTAGGATGCACATTCTCAGTTGCTAAGGAAACGTGTACTGACTGACAAGAAGCCAAAAAGGGACAGAAATGTTAGTAATACATTATTGCCATTGGTGGAGTCATGTGGTGACATGCAAGGGAGTCACAAATTGATTTAGTTTGGCTACAAGCGTACTCTTCAGCCTTTTGATTTGATGTCACACATTTCATTAATATGTGGTGTGATGTTTTAAATGTTCATGCTTCTAACATTTTGTTCTTATGGTCTTGATGTTTTAAAGTTTGTGATTGTGATATTTCAATTTTGTGATAAAGACCCATACACACACAAACACATACATTGCAAGAATCTGTCATGTTACATGCATCACTGTATAATACCTTAAACCTCCTGTTTTGGAGGCCATGGGATATACCCAGTGACCCCTTAAGGACATACCAAGATTTCATGGGCATTCAGAAGCCATGCAACTGAAATACTGGTAAGTCCTTAAGGGGCCATTTATACATACAAACAAATAATGCCACTCGAATATAGAACTTCATTTACAAAATAAAGTAAATACAAATTAGCTAACAAATGGACACTATTTTGAATCCTCTTGTAATCACTTTTATTCTTTAATGAAACAATTCTGTACTTCCTCAGTCAAGAAAATTTGTCATAGAAATGACCATCATTATAATTAAAACATACATTTCATGATAACAAAGTGACTAATCACTTTAAATTACCCATAGCATTATTTTTACACATAAACTGTATTTTATAAAACAGATGTTAATAAATATTGAATATTAATGCATACCTGCTGCATGTTTAAATATAATCTCAGACTTCCTATCTAATCTTCCTAGCACATAATTCAGGCTTTATACCTAAATTGCCATTCAAACTGTGAACAGTACTGGCAGACAATTTGACTGGCCAGTATAATTCTCTTCCATCTAGCTTCAACTCATTGTTATTGTCTTTTGTTCCCACAGCAAACTTGTCCAGTACAAAAAATAAAAACTGTTTAAAACCACTGCAAAGAAAAGATTGTTTGAATAAGGGATTGTATACATTCTTTCTTTTTATAACATTGTCATGGTCAACTGGTCTTTGCTACATTTTCCTGTCCATTTTTCCGAGATAAAAGGACTCACATATTGAATGTACAGTTACATATATAATGAACTCTCTTAAAATTGTAATGTGCCAAAAATAAAGCTAGCCCTTTTGTCCAGATGATATGGGCTGTTTATAATATACCTGCACAAGCTGCACGTACCACAAGAAATTGTACCTTTTCCTTTCTGTGTAGTTAATGGTCATACACACCATTCTCTCACTACTTCTCTGTTTCAAATTATTCTATTTCTTGCAACTAAAATTCAGGCGGAACAGCTTCTAAAACTACTGTATTATATTCAGTAATTTCAATTTCTCTCAGTTGCATTACTAATGCATAGCAACTGCACTGTGACCTCAATCCCTATCCTCACCTCCATGGAATTATTAACGCTAACCTTTACTTCATTTTTATGCCTCATATTAATAGAGCATATTTTTCTCTTTCGTGTACTGTCATCATCCAGATCTTTTTGTAAGCATTTACACATTCACTTTCATAACCCCTATTTTTGAAATTTTTACTTAACGATTGAATTTTTTTACCAAAATCAGAGTCTAGACTAATTATCCTAGAGAGCCTCATCTGACTTTTCACCGTATTTTATTTCAAATTAATATTTCAGATGTGCATTTGATGAATGCAGATGATCATTACACATTCCTTATGAAGCACTTTAGTAACTGTTTCATATTAACAGTATCTTTGAATAATGTAGGCATCCAAAAATTATATTTATTTTTGTTTACATTTATTATTAAATGCAAAATTCAGTTATTTAATTGCCATAAATAAGGAAAGCATTTACTTGCTTATGGGTAGCACTCCATACCCAAAGGAAATCATCAGTAAAGCATGAATAATACAAAACATGAAAGTAAATACAAAGTTGCGTGTATATTCCCTTTCTCATTGGGCCATAACTAGATTATAAAAAATGTGGGCTATTGCCTTCATTACAGCCTGTTCTATAACTTGTTAGAAGTCCCTTTTGTTAAAAAAAAAATTCAAGATTAAATCTAGCATCAGAATGACCAATGGTCAAATAAAATTTTTCTTCAGATTTCCATTTCATTTCTTAAAGTAAAGATATCCCCATCATGACAGCTTCTTCCTGTGGTATTATGGAAAGGTTTAATATCACTGGTAAGCAATAAATATTCCTCATCTACCATAAGGTCTGTAATTCTTTCCAAGAAATGAAAACGGTCATTCACATAAGATTTTACAAGAACCAATAATGGATTTAACAATTTATCCATATGTTTTGCTAGGTGTTCCATTTTAGAATATGCAGCTAAAACAAGTGTCCCAAAAGTAATATTTTATCCCTTGTGTACCTTGGAACCCCCCTCCAAAAATGGGATAATAGGCTC
Source organism: Protopterus annectens (assembly GCF_019279795.1). Lineage (NCBI taxonomy): Eukaryota > Metazoa > Chordata > Ceratodontiformes > Protopteridae > Protopterus > Protopterus annectens. The sequence continues at coordinate 720,968,778 of NC_056749.1, forward strand.
AGAAAATTTATGAAATTACAAAACCAGATGATATGAATTGATACCAGACACATTCAAATTCCTGTAATATGTCATATGTTAACTTATATATGCTCTAAATGCATCATCTAGTATAGCTAGTGCATGCATTATCTCATTCAGTATCATATTCTCTGTAATTTCCTTTTATACTGAGAGGCAGAATAATGTGGCAGTACTGTTGCACTGGGGACTGTGCAAATGCTACAACATACAAGTATCCGAGAAGCACTGAAAACATGACCCACAAAGCACTACAGCAAATGCTGAAGTTCTGATCACATGTGATTATCCACTACCAACAATTAAGATAAAAGAAGAAAGAAAGCCAGATATAGCAGTCCAAGAAAAAAAGACACAAATAGCATTGATCATTGAAATAGGTACACCCAGCAATTACTGAGAGATACAATGCTATAAAATACCAGGATTTGTAAGCAGAAACTATAGCAATTTAGAATTAAGATACACTGACAGTTCCAATAGTACTAGAAGCAACAGTGCTAATAAAAAGACTTTTTAAATGCATTTAAAATGCTACTGATGTATATCAACCCCATATGAACTGCAGAAGGAGGCAATTTTAGGCACATTACAGGTACTGGAAAAAATACTCTTTTGACAAATATCAGTGACTCAAGCAATACTAATTTCTTGAATTGTAATTATGGTCTGACTCAGAAATGGGGTCTATTGCTGTTATAGTATAAGAAACCCAAAACAATGGAAAACATTAATCCATAGCCTTTTGTATCCTTCACATACTGTACCCTTGTCAGACCACCATAAAGTGCATATTACAAGTTTTCATTAATGCCAAAAGAATAGTTTCTTTCTCATTTGCCACATTAAAATATTTCCTTGCTGGTGGCTTATACAACAACTGTCTAATTTATTTTTCACAAACTTCCCAACATGTTGGCAAAGTGGGATTTAGCACAGGATTACAAATGCTGCATTTTTTAACAATGTCTGGCCTATCTGTCTGCATTAGTTCTAGTTTTTCAAACAATTTCAAATGTAAATTCCTACACAATAATTTCATTGTACTCAGAACTTCTACTTCTCTGTCCTCCATGTAAGAATAAATTTCAGACCATTTTGTTTCCATCACAGATTATGTTCTGCTGGAAACATTCCAAATGGTATATTCTGTAATGCTGTAATGTATGCTGTTTTCTACATCTGTAACGTGCTTTTCTGGATTTCAGTCAAGATGATCTTTTTTATATAAAGGGTGGATGAGTTTTCTTTTGTGGAATGTAAATTGGCTTACCAATACATTTAAAAGAGGTTTATGGTTCTGAAGGAAATTTGATCCTTGAGCTGTTGCCCTACAGGAGACACATTTAAAAGAATGTGATATTGGTAAAAGGATATTTGTTTCAGGAAGTGATCTCTGTTTTTCAGGTATAAGAGCAGCAAAGCAAAGCTGAGTGGTTAGATGAAAACTGGAAAAACCAGTAAAAGCAGTAGAATTCCAAATGAAAGGATTCCAGTCACCACGGCTAAAACACACACTTTAATAAAATGAAAGCTGTTGACAAACTTAATAAACAGGTAAGCGCTTTTGTGAAAACAAACACCGCTTCTTCAGACCATTAACTGACTCCACAGGATTTAATTGCATTTATAAAAAAAATTTAAAAAAACAAGCTCCAATGTAACAATTCAAAGATATAGCCCACAAAGAGTTCAAACAAACAATCCCATAAACAAACAATTTATCAGTATGGCCCACTGGGGATCCAAAAACCAATCCAGAGGCACCAAACTGACACACCTATTCATGTGAGCACATACCCCAAATATGTATGAGAATTAATGAATATTAATGTTTAAGGGGATGGGACTTCAAAACTGGCTTTAACGACACGTTCTTTTAAGCCAGGATACACATTTCCCTTCAATAAGAATATCCATTTCATTTCCTTCTTCTCCGTCCTGCATTTAAAGTCAGCACCCCTCTTATTTTTAAAAAATACAAGAAGGAAATGAAGTGAAGGAACATATGAATGCATCTGTGCTGGAGTTGTTATGAAGATTCATTTTGCAGTTGTGCCATAGCTGGTTTTAGGCACCAGCGAACCCTGCAGTCACGGGGGGCCTCCAACCACAACAAGTTATCGTATCCTGATATTTTGTAACATGTCTGTCAAACCAACAAAAGCTAGTAGCATTCTTGCATACTTAATAAACCACATGGATAATAACTCTTACTTATATCTCCTTTAAAATTCAAAGATATTTCTGGATGTAGTAACAGTTTTGTCAAGTAACCAGCATGAGAATTCCATTAAATATTTTACCACTGACATAGTGCCCCTGGCTTAGTTACATCCTGCTGTTGGACATGTTCTCCACAAAAATTAACTACATAGCCAGCTTTAGGTCCATGCTATACCCATGGCTGCAGGGGGGGGGGGCCTTAATCATATCTGACTGTGTGGAGGCTTCACAAAGGCTGCTGCTGGCTGGGGAAAAATAAATAAGAAAAAATGTATTAATTTACTAATTATGCTCTTTAACCCAAACAGGGCTGTGATATGACCCTTTTAGGATGAAGTTGGTAGTGAACATGAGCAAGGTAAGCACTAGAGAGATCAGCAGCCCAGAGTGACTTATCTCTGTGCAAATTTTGAATTTTAAGAAGAGGTGATACTTCTGATCTTCAGAGATGGTTTTCTCTTTCAGGGAGTTTTATAAATACAAATAGAACACCATATGTTATAACTATCAATTGTTTTGCTTAACAATTCAGTGCAATCCCAAAAATAATAGTATAAAGGCTCAGAATCAGGACTACATTTTAAATATTACTCTAATTCACATAAAAATGCAATAGAATAACACCTTTTGCATCAACATGTATTTTTGGACAATAAGTATAAAACTCAGATGTCTGGATTGATTGACTGTTTGTAATCCTGAATGATTTACCAGCAAATCAAACTTTTTGCGAAGGAGAAAGCAGAAGTATGAACAAAATCAGGGACAGTGACAGGTATGCATTACTGCCCAATGAGGTAAATAAGTGACTTACCCCTGCTGCTGTCTGACAATTCATAAACAACAGTCGTTGATCTGGTGTGGCAGTACCAGTCTTGCACAATATAGTGTTGTTTGTTGAAATAAGTACAAAACTAGTACTGCTATGGCTTATGCTTGTGTGTGTCTGCATATATGTTTGTAAAAAATATCACTGATTTTTATGTGTGCATGCACCCAATAATGCCAGGACACAGACATTATTCTTCTGGGTATCAGTAAAAAATGTACCTAACAAGTAATTATAGTTCAAAAGTAAGACATAAACTATATCACAGAACATTCAGACACTTAGATCTTGGGGTGTGGTGGCCCCCACTCACCAGACTGTATAAATGGATACTGGGGGCTCCCTTAATCATCCTTGACTGTGGGGACCCTCACAAAAGCTACTGCTGGTTGAAGAAAAATAAGGACAAAAAATGTATCAATTTTCTGATTGAGCTGTTTAACCTAAACAGTGCTGAGATATGACCCTTTTAGGATAAAGCTGATAATAGCCTCTGGTTTCAACCACACCCATTCTAAAACCAGCCCTGCTCAAATGTGTGTGTGTACAGAAAGCTGTTGTAGGTTAAGGGGGGCTGGGGATTGTCTGGTTATTACAACTTTAGTTTTCATCACAGTCAAACCTTAGATGTGTATACATGAAATCATTATAGCTTGTGTTTGAACTGAGGACAGTGTGGCCATTGTTTATTTACTTTTCTCACAGACCCCAAAGGTATAAACAAGGTTAAAATTGGTTGTGTAGGGGTAGTGTACTGTCTAGGAGAAGCAAATTAGAATATATTACTGAAATCATTCTCACAATCACACATCAGGCACATATACATGGGGATGACTTTGAGGGTTAGGGATGAGGAAGCATGCTATGTATACATATATCAACAGTCACTTGAAATATATGTCTAAGGCAATTTAAACCTCTGCTTTCATCCTAGTCTAACACCAGAGGGATGTATACACAGTGACTGTCTTTTGTGGGGGGTTAGGGAAGGAGGCAATATTCCCAGATAAGACCTATGTATTCCTACAACTGGCTTGTTAGTTTATTGTGAGCTACTATTTTGTCAGCTTTGAACATGAAGCCTTGGGCACAACCTACGTCTTCTTTGAAAGAAAAAAAATAAGTCTGAAATTCTTTTCTTTTTTATGATTTTTCTTTAGGCCACCATTAGGGTAAAATGCTGAGAAAATGCTATAAAATGCATCCCAGGGCACATATATAAATCCTATGACTTTGGGGGCACAAGCCTAAATGAGTTATTTCCTAAATGGTTATTACTGTGCTGTCTTAATCAGGAAAAATGTGCTGAAAGGAAGCAAGGAAAACTAAAGTTGAACAGCAACAGTGAATTTCTTTCCTTAATCATAATTTCTGTTCAAGCCATTATTGGATGAAAAGGTTGTGTAAAAAGAAAAAAAAATTAAAATGCACTTCAGAGTATATAAAAAGTTATGGCTTCTTGACAAAGCTGAAAGTAAGGCAAAATATGAGAAAAGGAAGAAAAATGTAATGTGCATGATATGGGGAACCCAAAAGGGAGGGGAAGATCAGAGGAGAGGGCTGGAGGGTGTGCGGGGGTGTTGAAAGAGTAGGCCTAGTCATCACTTTATTTAAGTACAGACCTGTACATAGAGTTGTTGTAATGTATCATTGTAACAACTAAATGCCAGTAACTGTAAGTGTCCCTTTGTCAGACAGGTCAACAAAGTGTGGTATATAGGCCTGTTGTAATGTAAGAGCTTGTAACTACAAGTCTGTCTGTGCATACTACTCTTAAAAGTTTGCAGCACAAACTAAAAGGTTTCTTAGGAGGTATGGCACTGACAGGGTGATACTTATACTGGAAGTGCCAAGGGGGCCCCCAACTTGACATTTTCTGGGGGCCCCCAAAATGCTAACACCGACCCTGATTTGTGCTATATGCTTTGTTGATCTAATGGTTGTATAATTGAAGTAATGTTTGTCTATCATTTAGCACCATCTCATATCTGTATTGCTAATACAGGAACTAATAGTTTTGAGTGGAAATTTTGTTTCCATCCATTCAATAATGTCTGTTACCATTACGCTGTTTGTGTAATTCTGTTTATCTGGCACAAATGTATAGCTATTACTAACAATATATAAATTGATTTATTATTATTAATGGTACTGTTAATGATTAATGATGGCTTAATATGCACTTTAATTGTTGTTGTTTGTCTTTTGTCTTTTCCCGGTAAGGGGTCGCCACAACAGAACTCTGGTCCGCTAATGATTGGTAGTAGATTTTTACGAAATGCCGAGGTGCCAGCTCGATGCTCAACCTTCAATGAAGGCATGCCCATTTACGTACACATGTCTTTTGAACGCTACCCAACCACGGGGAGGACATGTAGACTCCACACAGAAGGCACTCCCAAGCCCAGCCGAGAATCGAACGGGAGAACCTTTTGCTGTGAGGTAACAACGCTACCGCCGTAATAATCATTATTTATTCATAAATATTTATTCATTGGCTTTAATGTCTTAAATTTTACAGTTCATCACAAAACATATGATTTTACAATTAAGCAGCAATTCTAAATATATATTTATATTATTTATTCATTTCTTAATTTAGTAAGTATGTAATTTCTGTTGGTTTAATATAATATTACTACTGTGCTTGTATGGTGGATATTGTAGAATAAAGTGGAAGTGGTATAAGTGATGTTTTGCTAAGCAGATGATAATATAACAATCTTCAGGCATAGATTATACATAGGGTGACATTTGGATGTTTGAATGTGCAAGTAGTTGGTTTTCTAATGTATTTTGTATGCTAACATTGCATTTATGACCTATACTTTTGTTTATAAATAAATATAAATAAAAGAGCAAATGATTTAGAAGGATATAGCCTTTATTGGTGTGCAGCTTATTTACAGTTTTGTAATGATTAGTAAGTTTTTAAAATCTTAAATGAATATTTGAGGTATTGTAGACTTAATAATGTAATTTAATAAATCTGTCATTATTTATTATGCATGTTGAGAGACCTGTGAGAGTTTTGTTATTTTAAAATATACTACTCTTACGGGTTACTTCTTTGGATTAATTAGTAGCATTGGTTTGTCCATGTTTTCATTGTCTTCTATTATTTTTTTGCAGATATATTTTTCTGAAGAATTTGCATGCTACAGCTATAAGGAAAATTTGCTTCATTAGAGAATGAACAGTGTTTTAAATGTTCTATTATTATATCTAGTTTAATATTGCTATCAGTATTGTGTTAACTAGTTCTTAGATGCATAACTACAGAACAAATATGCAGTAATATGAACTAAAGAAAGGAAGGCTTTTGGGTTACATACAGATTATTACTACACAAGTGCTACAATTGTATTATATACATATCTATATCTTTCTAGTTTTTAATGGTGTTCTAAATTTAATCATATATATATATATATATATATATATATATATGTGTGTGTGTGTGTGTGTGTGTGTGTGTGTGTGTGTGTGTGTGTGCATATATATATATATATATATATATATGTGTGTGTGTGTGTGTGTGTGTGTGTGTGTGTGTGTGTGTATATATATATATATATATATATATATATATATATATATATATGTGTGTGTGTGTGTGTGTGTATATATATATATATATATATATATATATATATATATGTGTGTGTGTGTGTGTGTGTGTGTGTGTGTGTGTGTGTGTATATATGTAGATATATATATATATATATATATATATATATATATATATATATATATATATCTCTCAAATTACTTAAATTTCGAATTTCAGTACTTCGAGACCATGACGCCTAAAACCAGAATGCCGAAAGTGCATAAGAGCGAATTCGAATATCTCAAATCCACGCTTATGCATTTCTGGTGCATTGCATGTAGTGTTATAGTACCTGAAATTGCAGCTGAGTGAGTGTTTGTGTGTGTTTTTGTATGTTGTATGTGTGAGTGAGGGTAGGAAGGTGTAAGTGTGAGTGTTGGATTTGTTGGTGTTTGTGTATGTGTGATGTGTATTTGTGTGCGAGTGAGTGGAGGATGGCATAGTGTGAGTTTTTTTTTTTTACGTTGTGTGTGACCTCGTAGTTGGTATATATAAGTAGGGGGTGTGGGGGGCTTGCCCCCCTGTTTATCTGTAGTGTAGGGTTGTGTGGTTTGTGTGCTGTGGATGGAATGGTGTGTGTGTTATGTGGTGTATGGTGTATGTATGTTCATGATTGTGTGATTCGGGATTGTGGGTTTTGGTTTTGTGAATGGTTCAACTTTATAGTCTTGGGTTACTGAAATTCAGGATTTCAATAATTCAAGATTATGAATTGAAGCCATATATATATAAAGTGTAGGATTAAAATGTAGAACTCTATTAAAAACTAGATAATAAGATGTAACTATTTTATTTTAGTAACACACTTAGATTTTCTTAAATATATCTATACCTTAGCATTTATTTAATTGAGTTCCTGATGTATTTTAATATAAATATTGTCATTTGCTGGGGGAGAGATAAACTAGCGTTTATAAAGTTGTTTAGCACCTTAATTGAACCTTAAACTTGAAAATAAGTAATGTATAAAAAACTTTTTGTACCTTACTTCTAAATCTTATTGGAATGCCATCTATTTTTCACTAATGTTTTGTGATGTGGTATAATCTAGGGAATTTCTTGTTTGACTATGATTTTAGTGTTCCAGTTATATCTTAGTTAAGTTTAGGTTGGATTAGATGACTTACATGGACTAGACTGAACTAGGAATGGTGGTATCCATCATCATGGACAGTATCCATATTTGAGGGGTTTTAGTGGTGTTGCATATTACTGAGTTATATTGTGAAGTGTTATTTTTTACTTTATTTTAGTTAACTTTTCTTAAATAAGCAAAAAACTATCTCACACACATTGATCATTATACTTAGTTGATAAACTACTTTGGGTAGCTTTCATAGAAAATGACTACTCTGAAAGTGGTATCTCTTAATATTAATGCCATCAACAGCAGAGATAAAATAAAGATTTATTTTTACTTCTTAAGCTAAATAAAGCAAATGTAGTATTATTACATTAAACACATCTGTTGGAGAAAAGTGTTAAATTCATGAATAATTTTGAATAGGAAGTATTAACTGCATCTTCATTTAAAGATAAGAGGCACAATGATCTTATGAAAAAAATATGACATAAAAAGAATTCTGTTATTGGTAGTATTAGAATATCACAGTAAGATTTTCACTATAGCAAATATTTATTGACTCCCATGAAATGTGATGAAATCTATCAGAGTATTTACATACTGTAGTTAGTAAAATGAAAAACAATTCTGGGGATTTTAGTTGTATTATAGACAAGGCTGACATGAATGCTCCTAAATAATGAAAAATTGTGTTATCTGATAAATTATTTAAGGAATGACAAAACTTATTTAAAAGATGTTATGTTTGCTGACAAAGATTTTGTTATTATTTATTCATTATTCTTATGTACATATGTGATGATGTTGGGTATTTCCAGCTATACCAGTAGAAGTAGAGCTGTGGATGTTTAATATATGCCAGCATAGCTAGCTGGAATTTTATAAAGAATTATATGTCATTTGTATCTGTGTTTAAAAATGTATTTGCAGAGTTGCTTGTGTTAAAAATGCATCAACAGTGTACCCTGCTGCATTGTAACTGTTTTAATGCATATGTTTTAATGGAGGATGCTGGAAGAGAAGATGTTAATCTCAAACTTTAAAAATAGTAAGAAATTACATTACTCTGCCTGGGCCATAAAGATGTTATTCCACAATTTTGAATGAAGCCAGAGATGCAATGTCTGAAAGAAGTATGGTCTATTAGCTCCTGTAGGAAGAGAGGAAGTGCATTATGGTTTATTATTTCCAGGAGCTGAGTAGATCTTAGCAAGGCTCTATGTGTGTATATTATTGACACATAGGTGCTAAATCCTGGCATTTCTAGCAATTGGGGGGGGGTTACATGGGAACCTGAAGTTAGATGATAAGATGTATGCAATGTCATTCTGGAATCCATCACTAAAATAATGTTTAATACTGGGTGAGACTGAAGTTTCATGGCAGTCTGTTTCTGGGACCTGACAAAGAAAGAAGACCACTTACCTACTTCATCTTACCTTGCTCAAGTAAGTGACCAGGGAATAGTAACTCTTTAGACTGGTCAGGAAAATATAGTGAGATTAGTTAAGTATTGTTTTTCTGTATCTGTGCAAATCTGTTCATCTGTGTTATTTTATTATTTCCTGTGGTTGAAACTCTGGTGTTTATTGTAAATAGATATTTAGTATTTTCATGTTTTTTTATTATTTATTATTAAATATATTTAAACTTTTCATTGTGGCTGGTCCTTTGAGCCACAGTGGAGCAGTGGTTAGCATTGTCACCTCACAGCAAGAGATTTTCCCATTTGATTCTAGACTGGAGCACCTTCTGTGTGGAATCTGCATGTCCTCCCCATGGTTGAGTGATGTTAAAGACATGCAAGTAGGTGCGAGCATGAATGGGTGTCCCTTCTTTGAAGGTTGGGTGTCGGGCTGGCAACTCGGCACCGTAAAAATCTTCTGCCAATCATTACCAGACCGGAATTCCACTGTGGTGACCCCTAACCGGGAAAAGCCGAAAGACATTACTATTGTGGCTGGTCCTTTAGAGAATATTTTAACCATTGAGAGTACTCATATCTGTTTGACGACTCTGTGGCCACTCCTGAAAGCCTTACTGCATCATCAAACTACCATTTGTATTGATATTAATTTCACTCAGTATAATTAGGTACCCTTGTAAGAGGCCTAGGATAGCTGGCTTGGGAGTATCTGGTGGCAGTAACTACCTTATAGTCTGGGCAGAAGGGGGCATAGCTAGTAAACCTGCAACAGATTTTCCTGTGTGTGTGTGTGTGTGTGTGTGTGTGTGTGTGTGTGTGTGTGTGTGTGTGTGTGTGTGTGTGCAAATCAAATCTCAGAGTGTGTGTGTCAGATACTTGGAGCAGGGACATGAAGCACTGGTTTCACAGAGTGGTAGAGGACTTAGCTTGGACACTTGGCTGAGGACTTAACTCTACAGCTGTGCCAGTGGGTAACCTTACTGGGGACCTGAGGAGAGACAGAAAGAGAGAAACCCAGACCTTGGGTTATGTGTGTTTTCCCTGTGTGCTCTTAAGTGAAATTGTGCTTGATGCAGAGGGCTGCATCTGAAAATACTGGCTGTATGCATTTTATTCCAAGTGAATGTCCCTCTACAGTGGCAGGGGTGAGAATTCAGGCTCCTTGATTACTGGGCCAGAGTGGGGACATCACAGCATGGTGCAAACATTTGGGCAGGAAAGTTTCTTTAACAGGAGACTGACAAACATGAAGTGTTCCACTGAATGTCACAAGAAATCCTTCCTACCTACAGCCATCAGACTCATTAATGTCTCTTACCATCTTAGCACCACCCCCACTAATTAGGGACACCACATACTGCAATGTTAAACTCTTACTCATGTTTTTCTTTTTCTCCATCCTTTTCAGTGCAGTATTAATCATCAATGCCATTATCCTTTGTGCAACATGCTACACCTTAGTTAAAGTATCATAATGTGCAATACCAATATCCTAGTGTGTGTGTTAATTAATACAAAATGCTACCCCTTACATTTCACTACTATATGTATTATCAAACTCATCTAATACTTTGGCTATGGCCAACAGTATAGCTATGTCAGGCATTGTTGTTATATATGTGGGGTAACGTAAGTGAGTATAGTATCTATCATATCTAATTATGTAACATTTGTGTTTGGTCTATGTTGTTTCTATGTTTAACTGTGCAGTTGTAACATAAGCAATTTCCTGCAGGATCAATAAAGTATTTCTGATTCTGATTCTGAAAACAAGAATTTATAGAATGTATATTTCAAATAATATTCAAAGTAAGATTTATAAAGTTAAGTGGATTCCCCATACTCTTCCTGATTATAATATTTTATGTTCTGAATTGGAAGTAGTTTCAAGAAAAGCCTCCTTGATATCTAGAATACATGCTTACTTAATTAAGTAACCAGAATTAAACCTTGTTTTTTAAGCCAGATAAATTAATATAGTGTTTAACAGTAACAATTCAGTTGATGAAATAATATTATGGGATTATTTAAAAGTGTATTTACATGATAAACTAGAGATGTGGTGTGGCAACAAAATTACAAATGTGGAGAAGAAAATGAAATGCAACAATTAAAACAAGAACAAAGTAAAAAGGGATTAAAGATAGTATTGAAAAGAATTAAACAGATAACTAATCAGTAGCAAGAGGTTTTGACATACAAAACTGCATTCATATGCTACCAGCATCAACACTGTTATATAGAATAGTCACCAGATCTAAATTGATAAATAGAACTAATCAAATTAATTCAGTTTTTGATCCAGTTTCAAGTAAGGAAATGTCTGACTTGGAAGAAATTCTTTCAATTTTTAATAAACAGTATAAAGATATGAATAGCCAGGGTCATCAGAATGAAAAAAATAACTTCTTGCCTGACAATATTGATAAGGGAAAATCTTTAGAAAGATAATTAATTAAATTAAAAATCAGCAGCGATAAATAGCTAATGAAAAATAATAAAACACCTGGATTAGATGGATTAGACAGGTTGAATTCTGAGATATATAAAATGCTTCAATTAAATATAATTGTATTATTAAAAAGCTTTTTTGGCATTTAAAAAGGTAAAAACATTCCATCCTTATGGAACTATTCATTAACAAAATCTTGAAACATGGTATGACGTCTGAATATACTTCCTCATATGCTTCCACTATAAGAAGTTAAAGTCCCACACATTGAAGATTCAAATCCCTGAAATGCACCCACAAATGGGCGGCGCAGTGGTGCAGTGGTTAATGCTGTTGCCTCATAGCAAGAGTTTCTCCGGTTCGATTCTCGGCTGGGGTGCCTTCTGTGTGGAGTTTGCATGTTCTCCCTGCATTCGCGTGGGTTTCCTCTGGGTACTCTGGTTTCCTCCCACATTCTAAAGACATGCTTCTGGAGCATTTCTCCCCAGGCCTCCACTGAAAACAGTATCTGTGGAACCTAGTCAGACTTTCCCGGTCAACAAATGTTAAATAAAATAAATAAAAAATAAAAAATGTCCAAAATGACATAATTGCCAACACAATTTGCTAACACTGATTACCTATGGAGAAGCTCTGATCTTTGGGTGGTTGAGTTTCAGGCAAACAACGCTTCAGAATTCAATCTTTGTCCACCATATGGGTTATTAAATATTGATTAAATGTTTATTTGTATTATACCTCATAGATTGAGAGATGTAACTGATTTTCCTATGCATAAATATACTTCAAGATCAAACATGTTTCATACTCAATAGACAAACTCAGGATAACATGAAAATAATGATTGCTTATGCTTAAAAAATCAAAACTAGCAATAATTAGTTTAGACATTGAAAATGCATTTAGTTCTGTCAGTTGGTTATGCCTCTTAAAGCACTTAATGTATATGGCTTTGCTTATGAATTTGTTTCCTGGATTAAAAATGCAAAAACTAAATTTAAGGCTTATGTTAAAACTGTTCCATTCATCTGAAAGGGTTTCAAATTAAAGAAGAGAATTTAATAAGGTTGTCCCTTCCCCTTATTGCATTTGTTTTAGTTAAAAAGCAATCTGCAGATTTTATAAGGAACAATTAAATATTGAGGGATTTAATACTTACAAAAGTATACCTATAAAATGTTATTATTTGCAGATGACATTTGTTTTGGCAGTGGGTGATATGAATGAGGAATTCCATGAATGAACTTTATGAATCAATTAACTTCTTTGAAAATGTATCTAAAATGAAATTTAATAATGAAAAACTGAAATCATAACCATTAACCAAAATGTAGTAGAGAATGTCTTAAATCATTATTATTTATGGTTGGCAAAATCTAAATTTAGATATTTAGGTATATAGCTACATGATAATTTAGATAGAGTCGTACTACATAATTATAATAGAGTTATTGAGGAAATCATTATTTTAACATCTAAAGAGCATACAATGATTTTCTCTGCTAAACAGATTACATCTTATTAAAATGGATATTCTACCCAAAATTCTTTATATTATTAATTCTATTTCATTAACCTAAACAAACTGTCAGCAGGTTGGACAAGTGTATTCAAATGCCAGTAACCAAATAAGACCACCAAGTCTACTGTTCCACAGTGCAACCAAAACACAAAAGGAACCACTGAAAATGTAAACTGCATGCTTTTATTTAAACATTTACAGTGCTTTCATATCACACAAGTAACAAAACTTTATTATTGTAAAAAGGAAGTAAACCCCACTGAACCCTTTAAAGGATATTATTTAAAATCTGAGCAATCTCACCCCATCAGAAAAAATAACAATTGATGTCATTCACATTACCTAATGAACCATTATAAAATACATCATACCAACAACAATTAGGTTTAATACTTAAAAACAATGAATGATTACAAAATCAATCACATCAAAAGAAATAAAATAGTCTCTATTCTTAAATTCATGGAATAGGAGAGGCATTAAACCACAGTTATCACAGAAGTTTCCTTTCTCTGGCATGTTAGCCAGCTACCAACCCTTTCACTGACAGATACTTTTTACAGCACTTTGAATAAAAAAAATAAAATTTTTACAATGTTAACATGCTTACTTAGTGTTTTTATTCTGAGTTATTATAATTGTACAATTATAATTCTCTTGTACAGTTGACATTCCATTTTCTCCATATAGTATGTGGTACATGTTTCACAAATGGTCAACATACCACCCCTTTGGTGTTACAGTTATATCTACTCTCTTCAGTCAATTTGTCCACAACATTTTCATCATTAATAAATTTTCATTTGTTATACCGGCCAAACCTCATAGTTGTTTTACTAACCCTCTAGCTGGATTGCTGTGATTATTGCTAGAACCTTGTAAATAACTTTTTATATCTTGACGTCATTAACCCCGTCCCTGGGGAAAATAAGTAATATATTATTAAAATTTGTCTAGCATCCCTTAAAAGATATAATTGCCTATAGTAATCACCTCAGACAATGGAATAAGGGGGTGGTATTCGATTCCCTGATAAATACGTATTTACAAGCTTCTGTATTACAAGGTATATTGCATTGACTAGATACTTGTTAGGGTACACAGTGGAAATTTCTACATTTTAATATATGTAATAGTCTTCTGACTAAACTCATTACAGCTTCTCTGGAAGTTATAGATAAGATATGGATTATAACAAAACTATTTTAATTGTTATACTAATATTTCTAACTCTTATTATATTATAAAATATTTATGTTATTTCATTAAAAATCTCTTATTAAAAATGTTTCTTCTCTATTTTACCCATTGTATATACTCTGGACTTTTTTTGAAGCTAATGTTTATCATAAAATGAAAAAAATTAAAAATAAAAAAAACTGTTGCATTCATCGTTATGTTTAAAATGAACAATTTTTATCATATGGCAATATCTGATGTAGTTTTGTTTAGATCAAATGGATTGGATTTTAACTGATAATATTAAATTAAGTTTAGAAGTAAAGCTGAAAGTGTAGACAAACTCTGAAAAAAGAGCAATATCCTGAGTTAAATTATTTTTTGCTTATTATTTATTATAATGGGAACGTAAATTCAACCTTTGTGATAAAAACCTGTATCTCCCAACAAATTATCCATCTTAGTTACAGAGCTCATCTAGTCCATAAAAATCATACCACTTCTTTTCTCCAGCTTCATGACCCTAATAAATCCATTGAAAGATAGTTCATACAACAAGTTAATTTCTGCTTTGGGTGGATCAAAATGTTTCTTTTAGTAAATCAACACAGGGTGTTCTGTATGTAGATTCACCAAGCTTCTCAGACTGGGTGTTAATTGCTTTTATATTGAGTATGCTTCATAAAATGTAATTGTTATTACAAAAACACAATGTACATGTTCAGTAAAACCTAGTAAATCAATGTATAACAGGTACATTAAATAGAGTACACCTAGAGAAGTATACAGGAAATTTGTTGGAGGAACACCTAAAAGCAAAGTGTGGATTTTTCTCATTTGCCACTCATTGCAGAAAAGTTGCAAAGACACAAAACCTTTACTTATGATGGTTACAACTGACAGCTGTTTTGTAATGTCATTGTGTCAAGATGGCCAAATAATTTCAAATGACTTAATTCATTAATAACTACTTATTTTCCATACAGACATGAATACTTAGTGACACAAGTTTTGTTATTTTAAATATGTCACAATAATAGTTCCTTCAGAAATAAGAGGGGAGATGTGTAGAAGGACCCTCTGAATCACATTTAGGAATGAAAAAAATGCAAATAGAGAGCTTGTGATAGTCTATATTGGCCTGAAATGACAGAGCAAATGCAACAGATGGTCAGAAAATGTGAAAATTATTGTCTATACACAAATCAGTACCAGAAAGAGGAACTTATCCATCTTAAAATTCTACCTTTGGCATGGATAAAAAAATGGCACAGACTTATTTTAACATGTTGTTAATCAAGAAGTTCATCTTTTTGAGGAATTATGGGAGTTTAGACACATGACCGCATTCCCAGATACCCTCTAAGCAGTGGAGAAGTTGACTATATGGTACAGACTGAAAAGAACACTCAGTGACTGTTGTTCATCCATCTTGGTATACAGGAATACTCCACTGCAGTCAATAGGACAATCCTCAGCTTGGCTTTTAATTAATAGTATCTAAGATCAAAACTTCAAGTTTTATTTATACTTTGTTGACCAGTTTAGTCCTACTATGCAAGCCGCATCTTTACAGGGAAGATCTGAGGTGCATTTGTAGTATTGGAGAAATTTGGTGAGGGCATCAGGGAACTTCCTCTACTTGTTAGGAGAGTGCTTGTTCCATTCCTAGAGCAGTGGCATCTGGGAGAACAACACTAAAGGAGATCCAAGATGGCAAATAGCACAGAGGTGAATGCCAGTGCAGTGTGTGAAGCTTTACAAGATTCTGAGGAACTGTTTCACCAGAATGTCTTTGTTTCATCAGAAGCAAATGTTCAAAACAATGATGGATGTGCCATTACAGCCCTCCAGTTGAGAGAGTTGCAGGATGATTTGGGTGAATTGTTGTTGCAGAGTGAGAAAAAGAGTGGAAAATATTTTTCATGGGGTGAAATTATGGACAAAATTCAGTTGGAGGAATCCGAGAAGATTGCCAGACAAAGAAATCATACAGTGAGACTGTTAAAGAAACTAAAGAGAAAGTGATGAGAGATGAACAGATGAAATGAAATGTCAACAATCAAAGGACAATTATTGTGAGAATTCAGAACAAAGAAGAAAAAGAAATGTACAGGTATGATATTTTGGATAATTTAATGGTCCCACTCAGAGTGAGGGCCCAGGAGGCAGCTTTTATTCTAAATCATGAAGAGGCATTATGTGACATTATTTTTAGACTGATTCTATTTTGGAAAGTTTTGAGAGGAGTAAGATGAAAAAGAACTGTAATCTATGGAATTCTTATATGGTTAAAGCATCTCACAGAAAAACAAAAATGAAAATACGTGTTAAATTTCAAACTGAATTTGAGAAAGAGATTTTAAAGAAACATTGAAGCAAACTTTGTAAAGAAGTTATGGACATTAACAAAGTCTATGATAGAAGATTATGCTATGGGGATGGAACTGTCATATTGTGCTGAAAATGGAGAAAGAAAGAAAATGATCATATACCTAGTGTGTTAAATGTGGTGGGTAACAGAAATGCCATAAAATATTGGGAACAACCAAAACATGCTTTTCATTTCCTGTGGAAAGGATCATTTAATAAGTAACTCTGATAAGAGGAAATGTTATATTTATGGGGAAACATGTCATGATGCAAAAAGTGTGAATTGAAATATTATAAATATAAAAACTTGTGCATTTATGGATGGATTATAAAGAAAAAGGATGATGATGAAGAAGAAAAGAAAGGTGAGGGCAGAATAAGAAGAGAAAAAGCAGTCCCAATAAAAGATAAAGAGGATGTAGGGGAGTGAGATTAGGGTAAAAATAAAGATAAGGGTAAAGAGAAAAAATGAAACAAGATAATATAGAAGAAGGTTCTGAAATAAGTGATGAGGAAGCTACAGATTGGAAAGGTAAAAATAATTATATCGGCAAAAGAGTAAGAGATAGAAAAATAAAGTTTAAATGGGTTAATTTAAAAGAGAAAAAGAAAGGAAATGGATAATGCAAATGAGATAAAGACTTCAAATTTGCACAATTTCTGGTTAGCTACAACATAGACATAATTGCATCTTTAGAGTGGTTAGATGTAAATGTATAGTATAAAAATACAAGTAGAATAGACATCCTAAATTAGTGTAAGTATGATGTTGACATAATATTGGAAGATGTAAGATTTTTGACACAAGAAGATAGATTACTAAGAAAGAATCTTTAGGAGGAAATACAATTTGGAACCTAGGAAAGGATCTATCTTCAGGCATATTTGTACTTCATAGAAAGTTGATGGAAAGATTACCTATTATAGATCGTAGATGGTATAATCAGGTGTATAGAATTATAACATCTCATGCTTATGTTACAAGCAAAGAAAGGAAAAATTATTTAATAAAATATTGATTATTTAGTGATTAATATGATATAATATTAATGGGAGATTTTAATTGTGATTTGATGGGGAAAAGAAGAAAGGAAATGATGTTTAGAAATGTTTTGAAGTTATAAAATGTGGCAATTTAAAGATTTTTAATAATAATTTGTTGACATATAGTCAATTTATATATGAAAGAAATAGATTATTTTATTATATTACAAGGATTAAATGTAGCTAAGGGAGAGACAATTGTAACAAGCTTTTCATATTACTCTGTCATATGAATAAAATACAAGAGTACATCAAATTGGGAAAAGGAATAAAAAAATAAATGAGAAATTATAGGATGAAAATGTAACAGATAAGTATATGTTTATGGAAAGTTAGCATTTCCATTAGAGTGTATTATAAAAACTGGTCTGAGTAGTTGTCACCTTTGAAAGAAAAATGTAAAAAATATTTTTTAGAATGGCAGTCAGATATAGGAAAAGCAGAAAAATAAATTATAAAACAATGTGCATGGATGCTTTAAAAGATTTGGAAAGGAACAATAAAGAATATTATGTGATACAACATAGAATTTATGAAAAGGATCAAGAGAAAATTAAGGAATTATTATTTAAGCAAAAATATTATTTACAAGGTAGAAAACAAGAGTATCAGCTTACTTGAGTAGCATAGTTAGAGAGAAAGCTAGTATAATGAGAGAAATGAAAGATGATAGAGGAGAAGTAAGCTCTCTGGAACAAATTATGAATATCATAATAAATTACATAAAGAAAATGTCTCAAGATAGAAAGTACAAAAACAAATGGCATGTTAAAAAATTGACAGAACAAGAAGATAAGTAATTTGAAATAAGGATTTATTTATATGAATTAGATAAGTACTTAGACAAGTTAATTCACAGTCAATTTCAGGATCAGGTGGAATAGGATACCAATTTTATAAGAATATTACAGACTGGCAAAAATACTTCTTAGAAGTTATGAATGAGTGATTAAATGAAGCCTTTATGTATAAAGATTTATACAGTGGTATACTTAAATGTGTATAGAAAAAGATAAATAGAAAACTGAAAATTGAAAACCTATAGTATTGAACAATACAGATTATAAGAACTTTAGGAAAGTAATTCAGAAGAGAATGGAAAGTAAATGAAAAATATTATAGAATATAGCATTTAAAGTTTAATGGGAAAAGAATGTCAGGAATTATTATTCATAGTAATGGAAATTGTGCATGATATAAACAGGACTGCTGAGACCAAGATCATGATAGGAGATTTAAATGAAGCTTTTGCTACAGTACAACATGAACTTTTGTGCACAATTAAGGAAACATATACCATTAGTAAGAAAATTAACAATGTATATTGTTTTGCATATAGTAAAAGTAAAGAAAAAAATTAGTGAATGGATGGTTAACCAAATAAATAATTATAAAGAATGGCATGTGTCATGAAAAGAGATATTGCCAGCAAAGCTATCTGGAATTTTGCAAATAATTATATGCCATTTGTGAATATCAACATGATTTATATATAGGTGTAACAAAGGGGTATACTTCCAGCACAGCTGTCTGGAATTTTGTAAATGGTTATGTGCCATTTGTGAATGTCAACATGCTTCTTGTAAGATGTGTTCATGTGTTACAATCTTATTAGAACTGTATGTTATGTGTATATCAAACCAGGTTTGTACGGACATGTGTTGAAAAGGGTTTGTAAAGTACTGAGCTTAAAGATGTATCCACAGTGTATCCTACTGGAAACGAACAGAAATGCATATATATTTTGTAACTGCTTTGATGTATATATTTTAACAATGGAAACTGGAACACCAGAGGTTAACTTCAGAAAAATAACTGAAATGAAATTACTTTATGACCACATAATAAAATAATGTTATCTTTAAGTATCAGTGCAGTAACAGACAATGTCTAGAAGTAGAGGTTCATTGTATTGTCTTGGAAGTGTTTTATTGTTTCATGACTTCCAGGATCTGCCTTAGATCTAAGAAAAGCTCTGTCTATGTATTTTCACAGGTAGATGCTAAATGCTACCAGCTGCATCAATGGTTGTTTTTTTTTACCTGGAATAGAGTCAGATGACAGGAAGTGATGTCATTCTGCAAGCTATCCCATAAGTAATATTTGAGATATTAATTTAAGAACTCTCTGAGAGAGAGACTAATCATTCTCTATTTTGCCTTTAACCTGACAAGAAGATCCACTCACCACATCTGCCTTTCTTGCTCTGTAAGTAATTTAACTAGGATATAGTAATTCTCTAGATATAGTCAGGAATATAGCAAAGCTATAGTTTTTCTTTATTTATCTGAGACTGTCCTGCAATGTTGTTTTAAATATTTCTTGTGATTTTGAACTCTGATTTTACTGTGATTATACTGTGATTATATACAGAGTATTTTGTTGTTCTTTTATTATTTATTATTAAATAAATTTAAACCTTTCATTGTGGCTGATATTTGTGACACATATTTAAGTTCTGAGAGTACTTGCATATTTATTTGTTGGCACTGTGTAGCCCACTCATAATAGCCTTGCTCTTGGTCAAACTACATTTGTATTGATAGTAACAATAAGATTGGATACCCTTTGTTAAGGGCCTTAAAGTAGCTGATAAAGAGTTGGCTGGTGGCAGTAATAACCACCTTATAGTCTGGGCAGAAGGCGGCATGACTAGTAAACCTGTACCAGCCTTTCCCAGGTGTGTGTGTGTGTGTGTGTGTGTGTGTGTGTGTGTGTGTGTGTGTGTGTGTGTGTGTGTGTGTGTGTGAATCAAACCTCAAAGTGTGTGTGTGTGTCAGCTACTTGGGCAGGGACACAAAGCACTAGTTGGCAAGAGAGAGTGTTGGGCAACTTGTCTTGCAACCCTGGCTAAGTAATCAACTCTATAGCTGTGCCACTGGGGAGTGTTATTGGAAATCTGGAGAAAGAGGGAGAAACCAGCCATGGACTGACTGTGGTGTCTGTGTACACTTAAGGGAAATTGTACTTGTTGCAGAGAGCTGCTTCTGGAAATAGTGTGTGTACCTGTCATTCTCCCAATGTACGTCCTCCACTGGTGTAGTGGTGAGGATGCTCATTGATTACTGGGCCAGAGGTATGGCGTCACTTATATTGGTTGGCAGTTGTGGGATATCCACATATTGGGATTCAGTGGTGTGGATATTGAATTCCTGTAGCCTATAAACAGTGGTCACTAAAGAAGGTGTTTGAATGTTCACTGTGTGGCTGATTGAGAGTACAGACTTCCATATCACAATAATTTTTTTTTTGTTAGCTTAGTTAATCAGGGAGAGCAGGCAAGGATATTAGCAGAAGAGTATGGCAAGCTGACTAGGAGCTAGCTTGCCGAGATGTACCAAGCCAAAGGATTGGTGCATGCCAACCTGACTAAAGCAGAAATGATTGCAGCCTTAGCCACAACTGCATCACAAACCAGCAACCAGGAGGACAACCAGACTGGCTTTGGGGATATACAACTCTAAGAAAATGGACAGTTCATCCTTTCCACAGGGGACTTAAAAATCCATCTGGTGTTAGAGTCTTGAACTGGAGGCCAAGCATTTGGAAATATAATCAGCAGAGAGACTGAGATGCCTGGACACCAAAGAAAAAGAAAAACTGAGACATCAGGAAGCTGAGGAGAATGAGAGGCAGAGGCAACATGAAAAGGATATGCTGACTCTTCGCCAGGGTCATGGAAGTAATGGGGAAGAAAATAACCAAACCCCAGAAGCAACAAAGGTCAGTAAATGTTTTCCACAATTTACAGAGGGGGATACTTTTGACAGTTTTACTCATATGTTTGAAAGGGTATGTAAACAGTATAATGCTGACCAAGGGCTCTAGGTATGGTTCCTGACTCCCTTACTCCATGGTAAAGCTGGAATTGCTATTTCTAAATTGTCTGATACTGATTGCTTAAATTTTAATACTGTTAAAATTTGTTTATTAGAGTGTTTTAAGTTAACATCTGAAGCTTATAGAAAAAAGTTTTGTGACCATAACTGCAAGACAGATGAAAGTATGTGTGAATATATTGGTGAGTTAAGCACTTATTTTAATAGATGGGTGAGTGGCTGTCAGGTCACCAGTTTTGAAGGGCTGGCAGACTTTTCACGAGGGAACAAGCCCTTAGCACTTTGCCTGAGGACATGAAAATCTGGTTAGCAGATAGGCAGTGCAATACCGCAGATGATTTAGGGAAAATGGGAGACCGATACCTAGCAAGCAGGACATCACTGCAAAGGAAAGGGATATCCAGTGCTGCTCATGGGTCTAAGGGAACCCATGGTGGGCAGCCTAAACCAACCGAGTCCACCAGTAGCAGGGGGAAGCCACTAGTTCAGATACACGGCTAGGACCAAGGGTTAAATGTTTTAAATGCAACCAGTGGGGCCATGTAGCATATAGATGTCCACAGAGGCAATGTGGGGTGCAAAAGGTGGGAGAGCCAGTAAGTGGGAATAACAGAATGCCAGCAGTAAGTTGTCTGCAGACAACAAAGGTACCAAACTACCACAAGAGGTTATATCTTATCTTAGTAGATGGTAAACAGGACACTGCTAAGAGAGACACAGCCTCTGACCTAACCATTGTGAAGTCTGCAATGGTTACAGAGGATCAGTACTTGCTGGGGCAGTCTACTCCAGTCAGAGCTTTAGGAGGGACCCCATTCCAAATACCTTTGGCTGGGGTTCACCTTGACTGGGAGGGTGGAAAAGGAAGCAAGTAGGTGTGTTTGAGGATATCCCTGCAGATGTCCTGTTAGGGAATGATTTTGATAATACAGTAACTTGTGTGCTTGCAGTTACATGCAGTCAGTCTTGGAGACAAGCATGTGGGTCTGGTATCTTAGGGGGGACCCAGACAGACCACACACTTGAAGCCAGGACTAGTTAGGTGGTTACTTCAGGGAGGGAGCTACGCTGTAGCAGTGAGACTAAAGGTGAGCCACAGCTGCTTGTGGGTACTGATGGTCCCTTGGACAGAGTGACTACAAGGGCAGAGGTGAGTTGTACTACACAGGCTGACAGTGAGGCAGTGCTGTCAGAGAATACCAGACTTCCTGTGAAAGGGGAGCTTGGAAGGATTACCAAGAGAGAGAGTTGAGACAGGCTCCGCTCTCAGACCTTACATTACAAGGCTTGAGGGAGGTAGCTAGTGAAGCACCTGATTTTCAAGGAAAGAGGGAATCTGTATACTGGGACAAAGGGTTACTGCATAGAGAGTGGACCCCTGAGGGAGGGCTAGAGGGTGAGAGAATGCAGCAGTTGGTAGTGCCCAGATCCTACCATCTGGCACTTCTAGCTATAGCCCATGACATTCCCTTTGCATATGAGCACAAAGTGTACAAAGAGACATATTATGCAGAACTTTTATTGGCTTGGTATTTCCAGAGATATAATAGGGTACTGCAAGATCTGTGAGCAATGCCAAAAGGTAGACATGTGAGCAGTGCCAAAAGGTAGGCAAGGCAGGAGACAAGGTGAAAGCCTCTTTGATGCCTTTGCCTATGATTGAAGAGCCATTTCCGAGGGTAAGTATGGATATTGTGAAGCCTCTGAGTACCCCAAGTTCCACAGGGAAAAGTATATCCTAGTGGTAGTAGATTTTGATACCAGATACCTTGAGGTGGTGGCTCTGTCCTCTATTGAGGCAGAAAAGGTGGCAAATGGTTTGTTAGACATTTTTAGCAGGGTAGGTTTACCAATAGAAATACCAACTGACAGATGTGCCAATTTCATGTCAGGCCTGCTAGCATGTCTGTGGAAGCACTGTGAGATGGAGCACCTAAAGACCACCCCATACCATCCCCAGATTAATGGTGGTGTTGTTGAGAGGTTAAACTCTACACTAAACACCATGCTATGGGCATTTGTAGGCCAATTTAAGAGGGAGTGAGACAAATATTTGCCCCACCTGTTGTTTGCTTTCAGGGAGGTGCCCCAGGAATCCACAGGTTTGTCACCCTTTGAGTTACTGTATGGGCATAGAGTGAGGGGACCTCTAGATTTGATTTGTGATGAGTGGGAAGGTAAGTGTCAATCCCACAAGGAGTCTGTTGTGGCATATGTCCTAAAACCTCTGGACAAGGCTCAGGGAACTCATGGTCTTGGCCCAGGGGAACCTGGCAGAAGCCCAACAGCAGAAAAAGGTATGGTATGACAGGAATGCTCGAGCTAGAGACTATACTGTGGGGCAGCAGGTTATGGTTCTCATTCCTGTCAGACTCAACAAGCTGCAGGCAGCTTGGGAGGGACCCTTCAATGTGGTAAAGAAGGTCAGTGATGTTAACTACATGGTAGAACTGCTAGGCAGAAGGCAGGGGTACAAACTGTACCATGTGAACATAATGAAACCTTACCATGATAGGGAGGCCCTTGTTCTTAGTATTTACAGTGGATTGCAAAAGGAGCCTGAGGGAGATCTGCTGACTGATCTCAGTGAGGCTCAGACTAACACCTCAGTGGAAGGTTTAGGAATATCCCAGCAGCTATCTCCTACCCAGGTTCGGGAAATCTGAGCAGTGTTACAGGAGTTTGGGGACATGTTCACTGGGAAGCCAGGGTGCACCCACCTAGTGCAGTACCATGTGGATACAGGACTCCAAAGGCCTATTAGGCAGGCCCCTTATAGGGTACGTGAGTGAGTCAAACAGACTCTGAGGGAGGAGATGCAGGAAATGTTGGATCTATGGGTAATTCAGGAGTCCAGCAATCCCAAATAAGGATGGCAGAACCAGGTTCTGTGTGGACTACAGGAAATTAAATAGTCACACAGAGTCAGATGCTTACCCCATGCTTAGGACAGATGAAGCCCTAGAGCAGCAGGGTAGGACTAAGTATCTTACCACCATTGATCTTACCAAGGGTTACTGGCAGGTACTCTTGACTCCCAGTGCTAGAGAGAGGTCAGCATTTGTGACTCCTTTTGGCTTGTATGAGTTCACAAAGATGCCCTTTGGGATGAAAAATGCCCCCAACAACTTTCCAGAGGCTGGTCGATCATATTCTAGCAAGAGCAGGAGATTTTGCCAATACTTACTAGATGCTATTGCCATCTACAGCCATTCCTGGCAAGAGCACCTTCAGCATGTCAGGGAGGTGCTGGGCAGACTACAGAGCGCAGGGTTGACCATTAAGCCCAGCAAATGTCAGGTGGGTATGGCAGAGGTCTCCTACCTGGGACATAGAGTGGGGTGTGATAAGATCAGGCCAGAACCTGCCAAACTGTAAGCCATTCAGGCATGATCTGCACCTGTTACCAAAAAGCAGGTGAGGGAATTTGTAGGGACAGCAGGGTACTACAGAAAGCTTGTTCCCAGTTATAGTGCCATAGCTGCTCCCCTTACAGACCTGATAAGGCAAAACAGGCCATATAAGGTAGTGTGGACCTCAGCATTTGAGCAGGCATTCCAGAAGCTTAAAGGAGTTTTAGAAAGACCCCCTGTGTTAGCCAGTCCTGATTACAGCAAATAATTTGTTGTGCAGGTAGAGGTTTCATACCATGGGTTGGAGGCTGTACTTAGCCAGATTTCTTCAGAGGGAGAAGAGCACCCAGTGGTTTATCATTGTTGTAGGCTCCAACCCAGGGAGGAATGCTATGCAGCTGTAGAAAAGGAATGTCTAGCCATAGTGTGGGCACTGCAGAAACTTCAGCCTCATCTGTATGGAAGGAAATTCTCTGTAGTTACAGACCACAATCCCTTAGCATGGCTACATCGACCCAGCCAGCAAAATGCCAAGTTACTAAGGTGGAGCCTAGGGTTGCAAGCATATGATATTACAGTGCAGCACCACAGGGGGGGGGGGTTAGCAATGCCAACACAGATGGGCTCTCAAGACAGGGAGTAGGGTAACGTATTCCCAGATAGGCAACCCTCACAAGCAACGTTTCTCAAGGGTCGCTTGAAAGACTAGCTTGAGTTTTTGTGGAGGGGAGAATTGTGAAGGCTGCCAGCCCAGCTAGCTAGAATTTTGTAAATAATTCTATGTCATTGGTGAATAGTAATATGATTTGTATGCTTGTCCTACAAATGTAAGAAAACTGTATGTTCTGTACTGAGCTTCAAGAATGTAACCACAGTGTACCCTACTGGAAAAGAAGAGAAATGTATATGAACTATATGCCTATGCAATGTATGTTTTGATAGTAAGCAGATGGAACATACAGAGTTAACTTGCAAAACTCTAAGAAAATAAGTTGAAATTGTTTATGACTGTGGTAACTCTCAGTTTCAGCAAGAAGAATGTCTGCAGCTAGAGTCTCTTTCTATTGTCTTAAGACAGAAATAATTACTAGGTTTAAAATGTAAAAGTGTTAATTGTTTTATGACTTCCAGTTTCAGGCAAGCTTCTAAGAGATAAGTGTCAGCTTCTAAGAGATAAGTATTTTTCATAGTGCATGTTATCTGTTTAGCCTGGGAACTAGAGGCAAGTGTCAAATAGTGATGTCATCTAGCTAACTCAGCAGTAATGTGTATTATTAATTTAAGAACTATCTCAGAGAGAGTCTGTGCATTTTGTAATCTCTGGTGTGCATATATTAATAAGGATAGAGAGGTTACTTTGAATAACAAATTGCACAGTCGGGTTATATTCCAGAAAGGCAACTATTTAACAAATAGGGTTGTTTATTTAGCTATATGTGTAACATGTTTACAGTTTTATGTAGGCAAAATGGAATGCCCCTTGAAAAATAGGATTTATGAACATCTCAATGATGTAAAGAACAAAAAGTTCAGTAATGCATTGTATAAACATTAACAGGTTTGCCATGATTTCAACCAGTTTTTATTTGGTATATTGGATGTGGTTAGGTTAGATCCAAGAGGGGGCAATTGGAAAAATAGACTTAAAAAGAAAGAAACTAAATGGCAGTTTAAATTAGCTGCCATGTTCCCCCCAGTTCTTATTGATTCGATTTCCATTGCACCTATTTTATATGAAAGAGCAAATGACATATAATGATATTTTAATATTGAAGTATTTATCTATATGCTCAATGGTTACGTTTGTGCCTTCTGAATGCTTTTTATTATTTTTAAATCAAGGCTGCTTTAAAATTAGCATGGTTAATTTACAATTGGAAAATCAGTATTGTGACTGGTGTATTACTAATTGTTTATAGTATTTAAGTGTTTTAGTTTGAGTGTGTATTCTGTGGGCAGCCGTGGTGGTGCAGCGGTTAGCATTGCCACCTCACAGCAAGAAGTTCTCCGGTTCGATCCTCGGCTGGGGTGCCTTTTGTGTGAAGTATGCGTGTCCTCCCTGTGGTCACGTGAGTTTCCTCCGGGTGCTCCGGTTTCCTCCCACATCCCAAAGACATGCTGTAGGTGGATTGGACACTCTAAATTGGCCTAGGTGTGAGTGTGTGCATGTGTGTGCCTTCTGTGGAAGGTTGGGTGTCGGGCTGGCACCTCGACACCATAAAAAAACTCCACTGCCAATCATGAGCGGACAGGTAATCCACTGTGGCGACCCCTAACCAGGAAAAGCCAAAAGAAGAAGAAGAAGAAGTTTGAGTGTGTATTCTGGTGAAGTCTCTTCACTGTGAGACAAAAGCGCTAAATACTGTGTGTGTTTTAATAAAGACTAACTCTTGGAGCTGTTGGAGCATTTTTCTGGGACCTACTATGTTTTTGTTTTGTACTTGTCATCCTCCCAATGTGCACGTTCCTCACTGGTGCTAGTGATGAGGATTGAGGCTCCTTGATTACTGGGCCAGTGCAGGGGCATCACATACCCTTTCATCCAATTATATGTATCCTTCTCATCAAACATGATTTTTGAAGCTGTCTAGTACACAGAAAACCACAATAAATGACCAACATACTAGTGACAGCAATCTTACAACTCCGTTTTCCAGAATCAAAAAATAAACATCCTGGTGTGGTAGAACTTTGCAGTGCACTTCATTAAAGTATATAGAGATTTTGCACTGTCTCTGTGATAATTTGCTTACATATTTCCATTATTTTTGTCATTATCTGTTTTTTAAACATGTATTTCTGAGTAGTTTTCCAGATTCCTGCTGGAAGTGGGAAGAGTTATGTGCTATTTGATATTCAAATGTTATGTTAATTAGATGCCCATATTTTTAACTGGATTACCCTATTTTCAGTGTCTGCATGTTGAAAGGTATGCACTGAGGGATAACACAGAACCAGAATAGAATATAACCTTTAACTTGTTCCACTAGGAAGTCACTTACAACCTGCATAGGGATTGTCTCAATGTTTTATTTAGATTTAAAATCATACTGATGTGTTTTAAAGAAGTCGGTTGCGATTAAATGGGAGCACATCTCAGCATAGACTACTGTCTCTGTAACCATGACTATAAAATGAAAGTTAGGGACTGAACAGTGATTTTTCAGCATGACCAGATCAAAGGCAGGACTAGAATATGGAAGTTAGTTTCTCTTTTATGAAGATAAAAAAAAGTAAAGTTTGGAAAAGGACTAGTCCCACTGAATCAAGATAAGATTTATCTAACCTTGTTGGACTGGGATCCAACCTGCAATAGGTGGGGATAATTATAAAATCTCATTTTTGTAGCTTACTTAATGAAACACAGTCAAGTAAAAGCCTTGCATATTAGCGAGAGAAACACTGCAATGTGCTATGGTTCAATCATGAGGGAAGAGCTGCTTGATACAGTAGAAACTTTACATGCAAAAAAACTTAAGTGGCATCTCCATACTAAATGGATAAAAACTCTATGAATGCTAAGACAAAACATATTATACAGCGTGACCACTATGTAAGAGCACCACATGATGATTTGACAGAATAAAAACATCAAATATATCAATATATTTGGCAGAATAAAAATATCACTGGACAAATAAACAGCTTTATTATGTGAAACTTCCATTTGTTATACAGAGTGATAACTATCCAAAATAAGCTTGTCTTTTTCCATTTTTGTTCCAACCACCATCATAGTTTGCAGTGCTCTTTGAGATCAGAGTCAAATCTTGGCACCCATCTAACAGCAGACCTCAGGCATGCAGAAGCTATGGTGACAATAACCAGGACAAATGTCACAACTGTATTAAAACCACAACCAATGAATGTCTGTCATCTTTACAAGTCCCCTTTAGTAGCATCAGCAGTACACAATTGATATTCTGTAAATTCCTGCAGTAATGCAGCTCAGTATCATTTGACAAAACTATTGGAAACTCCCAAAAGGAAGTCTGATCTCTACACTAAGTATGGGAAGCCATGCCCAGTGAATGGTTAGATTTATGGGTAGCTATGGTAATTACCTGAGTGAAGCCAAAACTCTTCAAAACACTGATACGTTTCTTGTGAGTTTTTTGTCTACTCATCAACCCAGGGATTAATGCTTTCCAGGTCAAGCATCTTCGGCGCTTCAGCATTAGATCAATGAGAAGATCCGAGAATTCTTGCAGAAGTGTTGCTAGTTACCATGACTGATGGTACTCTAAGAGAAATGTGTAATTTAGTCCTGCCTCAAGAGTGCACTTGTAGATATCAGTAATTTCAACATTCACCTGGGTCATCTCAAAGTTGGATTTAATTTACATGGTTATACCATCACCAATACAGTCCAGACAATGGTTATTGACTAGATAGAAACATACAGGAATAGATACTGCTAAATGACGTCTCTAGTTACCATCCAACTAATTCTCCATTAAATATGTTGGTGAAGAAGTTCAGTACCACATCAGCATTATTGCTAGCGGGCCTGGCCTTGACACGCATAGTATTAAGCATTACCCTGTTGGGGTAGGTACTACTTAAAATTCAGAAGTGACCACTTGACTCTTGAAGTGCTACCACAATAATCTTTGGACACCTGCCTATGTGGTACCTCTCCTTCATGTGGGAGTTGATAATTCATCACAATTCCCTAGATCAGGGTGTGTGACAAATAACCATCTCCAGGCTATTGCCTCATTGTTCTTTGCAACCCACACCATTGCGCATGTCAAGAATACTACTTGTTTGATTAAAGCAACAGTGATAGATTGAAGGGCAAATGGAGGACCCTTAATATAGGGGTGCAACTTATGAAAACCTGTACCAATAAATAAATAAATAAACAAGATGCAACAGCGAGTGAGCAGTCAGTTTAGGATAGTGTGGTACAAAAAGGCAATACATCAAGATGAATAAAATGTCTTTGAGCCAGTGAAAAGCTTAGCCAGTAATACTAGCCAGTGCCATTACAAGGAAGAATGCACAAGAGGAGGTGTAAGGTCACAAATAATGACTAACAAGACATTCATCAGTAATGCAGAGCATGTCACATAAAAATAAGTCAGCACAGCAAGCTCTTATAGTTTCAGATAAAACATCTGCCCAAAATCAGGGCATCTCAGAAAATATCATGCATCAGACAGACATACAATAGCAGTAGGAGTCCTTGGTCTATAAACAAAGTCCAGATTAGGCCTCATTGGTGTGATATGACCAGTGTTGCTCCTCCCTGGTCAAGAACATAAGTTGATGTGAAAACAGCTCAAAGATTGCTCAGGCAGCCTCTAATAGTCACCTGAGTCTCTGCAATATAAGCCAAACTAGGCAGTAAGGATGTTAATTCATAGTCCAACCAAAATGGCTCCCAGCTCTAGACAGTTTATCAATATTGTTTGAGACTTTTAGTTCAGTTTCAGACATTGTTACCCACCACAGAACTCAAACAATAAGCATAATGCATTATATAATAAAGTATTTAGTACACCCACACTAGGGACATTAAGTTGGTTAACCATTAGATGAAGATAATAGAGTTTAAAATATTGTCTATTGGGAATAATGTGTACTGCCACTGCCAGTCATGGAAATGAGTAATAAATTTACCAACCTCGCAAGTGGGATAATTGGCACACAATGTGCAATGCTGCTGAGTTATATTGAAACAGTTGAAGATGTATCAGTAAAAGATACATCAGAAAAAAGAATATAATGGCAATGTTTGGTGGCTTCAAGAATCCAAATTCAGTATGTACAGCATATACTGTATGCAAGAAAAAAAATGGTAGCTACCCAAGCTCAACTCCAAGTGTACAGGAATCGCAGGGAACTGAGCAGCAAACTAGCAGAAAGAATGCTACTAGTACTTGTGATGCCCCACCTCTGGCCCAGTAATCAAGGAGCCCACAATCCTCACCACTAGCACCAGAGGAGGATGTACATTGAGAGGATGACAGGTACACACACAGTATTTCCAGATGCAGCTCACTGCATCAAGTGCAATTTCCCTTAAGAGCACACAGAGACCACAGTCAGTCCTGGGCTGGTTTCTCCTTCTTTCTCCAGATCCCCAATAAGACTCCCTACTGGCACAGCTATAGAGTTGAGATCTCAGCTGAGTGGTACAGCTGAGTGGCCAAGCCAAGACCTTCAATACCCTCTCTGTCCAACCAGTGCTTCAAGTCCCTGCCCAAGTAGCTGACACACACACACAACCCTGGAGATTTGTTTTACACACACACAGACACACACAGACACACACACACACACACACACACACACACACACACACACACACACACACACACACACACACACACACACACACACACACACACACACACACCTGGGAAAGGCTACCACAGGTTTACTAGCTATGCCCCCTTCTGCCCAGACTGTAAGGTAGTTATTACTGCCACCAGCCACCTCTTTATCGGCTACTTTAAGGCCCGTAACAAAGGGTGTCCAGTCTTACTGTGTAATGTTACTATCATTACAAATGGTAGTTTGACCAAGAGCAAGGCTATTAGGAGGGGCTTACACAGTGTCAACAAATAAATATGCAAGTACTCTCAGAACTTAAATATGTCTCACAAAAATCACCCACAATGAAATGTTTAAATATATTTAATAATAAGTAATAAAAAGAACAAGAAAGTACTCCATGTACAGTGGATATAAAAGTGTACACACCCCTGTTAAAATGCCAGGTTTTTGTGATATAAAAAAATGAGACCACAATAAATCATTTCAAAACATTTCCACCTTTAATGTGACCTATAACCTGTACAATTCAATTAAAAACAAATCTGTTAGGGGAAAAATATAAAATATAAAAAACGTACAATAAGCTGGTTGCATAAGTGTGCACACCCTTAAACTAATACTTTGTTTAAACACCTTTTGATTTAAATACAGCATTGAGTCTTCTTGGATACATGCCTGCCATCAATTAAAGAGACTCTGATTAACCCCAAATTAAGTTCAGCTGTCCTAGTAGGATTTTCCTGACATTTACTCAGTTGCCTACTACAGCAAAAGCCATGGTTCAGAGAGAGCTTACAAAGCATCAAAGGGATCTCATTGTTGAAAGGTATTAGTCAGGACAAAGGTCCAAAAAGATTTCTACAGCATTGGATATACCATGGAACACAGTGAAGACAGTCATCAAAAAGTAGAGAAAATATGGAACAACAGTGACGTTGCAAAGAACTGGACATTCCTCCAAAATTGATGAAAAGACAAGACAAAAACTGGTCAGGGAGGCTGCCAAGAGACCTACAGCAATATTGAAGGAGCTGCAGGAATTTCTGGCAAGTACTGGTTGTGTACTACATGTGACAACAATCTCCCGTATTCTCCATATGTCTGGACTATGGGGTAGGGTTGCAAGACTGAAGCCTTTTCTTACACAGAAAAACATCCAGGCCCAGCTAAAATTTGCAAAACAATACATTGTCTCCCAAAAACATGTGGGAAAATGTGTTATGGTCTAATGAGACCAAGGTTGAACTTTTTGGCCACAATTCCAAAAGGTACATTTGGCACAAAAACAACAGTTTGCATCACCAAAAGAACACCATCCCCATGGTGAAGCATGATGGTGGCAGTATCATGTTTTGGGGTTGCTTTTCTTCAGCTGGAACTGGGGCTGTAGTCAAGGTGTAGGGAATTATGAACAGTTCCAAATACCAGTCACTTTTGGCCCAAAACCTTCAGGCGTCTGCTAGAAAGCTGTAGATAAAGAGGAATTTCACCTTTCAACATGACGATGACCCCAAGCATGCATCCAAATCAACAAAAGAATGGCTTCCCCAGAAGAAAATCCGAACCAAAGCCCAGACCTAATTCCAATAGAAATTCTGTGGGGTGACCTGAAGAGGGCTGTGCACAAGAGATGCCCTCACAATCTGACAGATTTGGAGTGCTTTTGCAAGGAAGAGTGGGCAAATATTGTCGAATCAAGATGTGCCATGCTGATAGACTCCTACCCAAGAAGACTGAATGCTGTAATTAAATCAAAAGGTGCTTCAACAAAGTATTAGTTTAAGGGTATGCACACTTATGCAACCAGCTTATTGTATGTTTTTTATTTTTTATATTTTTCCCCCTAACAGATTTGTTTGTTTTTCAATTGAATTGTACAGGTTATATGTCACATTAAAGGTGGGGAAAATTTTGAAATTATTTATTGTGGTCTCATTTTTTTATATCACAAAAAGTGGCATTTTAACAGGGGTGTGTACACTTTTTTGTATCCATTGTATACTTAGTTACATCAGAGTTCAAAATCACAGGAAATATTTAAAAAAAACATTGCAGACAGTCTCAAATAAATAAATAAAAAAACATCTAAGCTAATATTTGCTATATTTCTGAATGTATCTAAGAGAATTACTGTACCCTAATAACTTACCTCAGAGCAAGCCAGGCAGATATGGTGAGTGGATCTTGATGTTGTCAGGTGAAAGACAAATACAGAATACTGTCCCTATCTCAGAGACTTCCCAAATTGATATCTCAAATGTTACTGCTGGGATAGCTTGCAGAATGACATCCTTTCTTGTCATCTGACTCTATCCCAGGTAAAACCCCCACTGCTGAAAGCTAGCAGTATTTAGCATCCACCTGTGAGAATACGTAGACCTCAGATCTTTTGGCAAATGGTGGAAGTCAAAAAATAATTTACATTCCTCCACATTTAAAGACAATGCAGAAAATTTATTAATACAGACATTGTGTCTGTTGCTGCACTGAAACTGAAGGATAACATCTTTTTTATGGCCCAGCCATAAAGTAATTTAATTTCAACTATTTTTGTAAAGTTTTGCAAGTTAACCTCTTGTGTTCCAGTTTCCCTTATTTCTGTTCTTTTACAGTAGGGTACACTGTGGATAAATTTTTAAGCTCAGTACTTTACAAATCCTTTTCCACGCATCTGTACAAACCTAGTTTGATATACACATAACGCACAGTTCTAATAAGATTGCAACGCAAGCATCTTACATGAAGCAATTTGACATTCACAAATGACACATAACCATTTACAAAATTCCAGACAGCTGTGCTGGCAGTATCTCTCTTTGTTGCACTTCTATATAAATCATGTTGATATTCACAAATGACATATAATTATTTGCAAAATTCCAGATGGCTGGTCTGGCAATATCTCCTTTCTTGGCAATGTTTGGTGGCTCCAAGAATCCAAATACAGCATATACAGCAGATACTGTATGGAAGAAAATAAAAATGGTAGCCACCTGGGTCCAACCCCCAAGTATACAAGAATCACAAGGAACTGAGCTGCAAACCAGCAGAAAGAATGCTACTTGTACTTATTATGACATAAGAAAATAACCAGATGAAAGTTCCAACGCCTACATAAGACCCAAGAATGTAAAATTGAAAGGATAACAGAAAACATGACTGTTATATCCATTGCAGAATAACAAAAATAGCTGATAAATATGCTGCATTCAGCAATCTGCAATCAGAAAACATAATACCATATTAAAGTTAAAACACAGTCCTTAATATAAATACTAAGGTTCATCATAAAAACACCCACAGAAATTGCCACACTAAACTAGCTGTTTGCAACAGCAGCCAATGACACCATGTTATATCATTGCTGTATGAAAGATCCAACCCTGTTTCCCACACAAAAAAAAAAAATTATTTGATGTATTCTTATCAATTGATATCTGTGGCTGTATCTCTACACAGTATTCTAATTCATTGTGAAAACTTTCATTGTTTCTTTCTGGCATTTGTTGCATGTCACAATCAGTGTGATGGTTTAAGCTGGGAGGGATAGCTACATCTTAGACATTTATAACCTTAAGAGAAAAAAAAGTAATTTGGCAGACTGTTGATTTTAGCTGCAAGATCAGAAAGGCATTTTAATCCTAGGTACTGAATAGTGTCAGTGTTTTGTTTTGTTTATCACAGTTGAAGGATGACCAACCCTGTTTGTCACAAATAAAACTTTACTTAGGTTCATAGGTTGATACTAGGCTATCTGCCCTAGGGCATTTATAAGCCTAGCCAGAGTGTGTTTGGCTTTCACCACCCTTTTAGATTAGTTGACTGTGCCTCTGTATAGTAGGTCACAGAAGATAGCCCTTTTGAGGTTAGTTTACTGTGCCTCTGTCTAGTAGGGACACAGAAGAAATCTCAGGGGTAAACCTTTGATCTCCCATCCACTCATCAAGATTTCTCTTAAAGAGGGTCATTGAGGGACTCTGCCTAACATGGATTGGGATTTTGTTCCAGAGGGAGGGGAGCCTATGGGATATGAATCTGTCCCTCCAGCATGTCCTACTTATTTCTGTGCTGAGGTTTAAGTCCCTGGAGCGTGTAGCTCTAAGGGATTTGGATTTCCTGAGGTGGAGCATGTCCATTAATTCTGGGTTGGACATGGCCTTATACGTCAGGCACAGATCGCCTCTGAGTAGGCGGTAAGCAACTGAGTAGAGCTGGAGTTTCTTTAGCCTAAGTGCGTAGGGCATCTGTTTGAGTCCCTTGATCCTCTTGGTGAGGTACTTTTGGGGTCTTTCCAGTTGCTGCAGGTGTCGGGTAAGGTACATCCCAAATGGGGCATCGTATTCAATTATGGGCCTGATGAGTGATGAGTAGACGAGCGCAATGACCTCTCTTGATCCAGATGTGAACCCTTTCGTGATAGAGTGGGCTACATAGAAGGGCTTTCTAACCACTTTGGCAATGTGATTGTTAAAGGAGAGATTGCTATCTACTGGGGTCCCCAAATCCCTAATTACTTCTTCCGTACTTAATGGATTACCACCTATGTGGTAATTTGTGGGCACTTTGTTTTTCCCAAAGGGGATGACTATGCACTTTTTGGCATTTAGCTTTAGGCCATGGCTCTGGCACCA
This sequence comes from Protopterus annectens, assembly GCF_019279795.1. Lineage (NCBI taxonomy): Eukaryota > Metazoa > Chordata > Ceratodontiformes > Protopteridae > Protopterus > Protopterus annectens. Next base: position 721,004,658 of record NC_056749.1, read on the forward strand.
GGTATCCGTCTCTGTGAGACCGTTTTGGAGGATGCTTGTGTCAGTCGGTGAGATGATTATGGCACCCAGTTTGCAGTCATCTGCAAACTTGGTCAGCCATAGTCCTCCCATGTTAGCCTGTACCTCAGAGAAATATATATCGAACAAGAGAGGTCCCAGGATTGAGCCTTATAACTGGTTTAGAGTCTGACATGGCACCTGCAATTCTGACCATGTGGGTTCTATCCCTGAGCCAGTTTGCAACCCATCTTGTGACATAGGGGTTGATATGTAAGCTGGTGAGCTTATTTATGATGCCCAAGTGGGGTATTGTGTCGAAGGCTTTTTTGAGGTCCAGGTAGGCTGTGTGGACTACCTTCCCTTCATCTGTGGCCTTGGTGACTGTTTCAAAGAAGTCGACCAGGCTCAAGATACAAGATCTGCCCTTAACAAAGCCGAATTGGGTAGGATCCAGTGTTTGGAGGTTCCCAATGTCTTTGTTTATGAGTTTCATGATGATACGCTCCATAGCTTTGCAGAGCAGGCTAGTCAGGCTTATAGGGCGATAGTTTCCGGGGTCCATTGTGGCACCACCTTTGTGGAGTGGGACCACTGTTGCTGTACGCCATTCCTTGGGTACATATCCTGTAGTAAGGCTGAGACTGAACAGTGACTTTATGTGAGGGTTCAGTTCTTCTTGGAGTTCATGTAAGACGCAGCCCGGGACACCGTCCGGTCCCATTGATGCTGTGTTTTTTGCTTTGGAGAGGGCAGCTCTCACCTGTGCATCTGTGATGTCAGGGAGGCTACTCTCTGTTGGGATAGACATTTGCTCTTTTGGGGGGGGGGAGTTTACACTGAACCTGTCTGCCAGGATGTTGGCAATGTATGTGGGTTCACTGTATTTTTTGTCATTTTGAACTAGCTCAGAGCATATCTGGGAGTTGCCACCCTGACATAACTAAAGAAGGCCTTGTGATTATTTTTAGCATCTTGTGCAATTTTTCTTTCGAAGCTGGCCTTAGATGATTTTATGAGGGATCGTAGTTTCTTGCTAGTACTGATCAGAGATGCCTTCCCTTTTTGGGATTTTGCTCTATCATGTAGTAGCTTCCTCCTTCTGTTGTATAGCTTATTTATGGCTGGGGTCCACCAGATAGGTCTCCTGCCTTTGGAGGAATGAGTCTTGGTTTTATTTGGGATAGCACAATCCATGCATTCCTGTAGGTGTCCATAGAAAGCGTTTGTAAAGGATTCTGCGGTTTGGGCCGTATTTTCCACTGGCTCGGGGGCTTTGAAGGATTCCACCTCGGTTTTGAGAAGTGTGAAGTTTGCTTTTGAGAAGTTCTTCACTGTGGTTTCCTTGGCTGGGGCTGGGGAAAGGATATGGATGTCCAGTGAGATTAATTTATGGTCAGATCTTACCAATGAGGGGTATACCTCTGGCATGGAACATAGAGTCCCCATGTTGGTGATTATCAGGTCCAATATGTTTTCCCCTCTTGTGGGAGTGGTGACCAGTTGTTCCATAGCATTTGAGTTTATAAATTCTAGGAACCGTTGGGTGAGGGTGTTGGGGCTTGAGTAGTGCTCCCAGTCTATGTTTGGGTAGTTGAAGTCACCCAATATAATGGTGTTTGGAGAGACCTTCATATTCTCCAGTGTTCTCAGGAAAGCTGAGTGGGGTTCCTGAGTTTTGGAGGGTGGTCTGTAGCAGGCTACAAACTGAAAGGCAGTTTTGCCCACTGTTAGTTGCACGTTTGATGAATATGGATACTCCCCCTCCTTTTGTGGTTCGGTCCGAGTTTTGAGGCCGAAAAGCATGGTATGAGGTATAACCTGGTAGTGCTGGGGTGCTCTCGGGTACCTTGAATCAGGTTTCTGTTACTGCACAGATATCGATATTCTCCATACTGAGGAGAGCCTTGAGTGTGTGCATCTTGAGGTTTAGACTTCTGGCATTGAGAAGCATTACCCTTAGTTTCTTTTTCTTTGTGTTGTCTATGGAGGTGGGTTTGTCTTTTGAGCCTTGCCTAAAAAAGGCACTATGGGGGTGGCAAGAGCCTTAGCCAGTATTCGAAAGCCCAGGGGTGACAGGTGCAAGCCGTCCCTAGCGAAGCAACGTGGCTTGTCGAGCATGTCATCCCAGGCTGACAGACACTGGATCCCCTTTGAATGATACCAATACTTTAGCCAATTGTTAAAATTGATCATTTTGTCTTTATACTGTGGCATCATTCTTGGTGAGGGTAAAATGCTACTCAAATTCAGGGTCAAACCGGCCTGGGCTACATGATCAGAGAGCTCCTCTATGTCTCTTTTCATGTAGTCCAGGGAGGTATGTCTCAGATCATTCACACCAGCATGAACAATAATGGAGTCATATTTGTACTTGCTTTGGAGTGACCTGAGTGCTTGTGCTATGTGGCGGATCCTGGCACCTGACAGCTTATAGTGACCTTCTCCTTGTTCAGCCTGGTGAGTGGGACATCAGTATGTCTGACAATAGAGTCACCTATTACAAATGTATTAGGTGTGTTGTTTAGCCTTAAGGGCTGTGACTGTGTGGCACACTGACTTTGTGAACTATGTGATACGTGGGTATTGTTGTGGGGTAGCAGTTGCTTGGATGTCTGCTTTGGAGGTCTCTGCTGCTTGGGCAGATTTTTATTTAGAGCCTCCAAGTATGTTTTTGTGTGTTTATGTGTTTGGTTTTCTGTTGCGATAGGTCTATGTGAGACTGGATTTGTGGTGTGTGTGGTTACCTTCTCCTCCTGACTGACTGCGCCAGTATTGGGTTGAGAGAGCTCAGCCTCCAGTTTGGCTATATAGTTGCATCTCTCACATATATTTGAGCTTGTTGGGAGGAGGAGAGGGTGGTCTGTGTACATAAGGCAGTTGTAACATTGCCTCAAGATTCCCAGATTCACCAGCTGGACTGGAGAGTAAATCTGAAACTGACTTTTGGACATGCCAGAATAGTATAAGGAACTACTTTCTGACTGATCAAAAAGGACCAATAGGGAGCCAAGTACTTAAAGGGAGTATAAGAGGGTGTAGTGCTTTAGTTTATTAGTGCTTACTTATAAGATTACTAATACGAGCAACTGCAGGGCTTTAGAATGAAAATAGAGTGCTTACTTTGAGATTTAGAACAGTTCTAAGGAAAAAAGTGAAGAGCAGACTTTGTGGAGCCGGGAATAGTTTAAACCCGTTTAAGTGGCACTGCCCGATGCTGCGCTATGCGCAAAATCATGCAAAACCGCACAAATGCGGGTTCTAAAGCAGGGAAACTGAAAGAGATAGGAATTGACCCAGAGTGGCCAATAAGCTACTAGTTTCAGAGCTGAGACCACTCCTCCAGGGACAGATAGACTGCTCAAAGCTCCCCACTCTCACTGGTGAACAGAGAAGCTTCCTCCTATCCAAGTAAGGATATGGGCAACACAGGAAACTATACCACAGTCCGGAATTCAGCAAAACCTGAAATCTGGACTAATCTAGTTCAGCAAAGGTGGGAAAAGGAATATTTTTTTTTTTTTGTTTTTTTCAGGAAACAGCAGAAAAACACACAGAAAACACTGTAAATGCTATAAACAGGCTAGCGCACTTTAGTGTGTAGCCTACAACAGTTATACGATACAAAAACAACTTAAACTGATATAAAACAAGTGCAAAAACTGTAAAAAGCAGAAGGCAAATGAAATTTAAACTTTTTTAAAAGCACAGATCAGTAGAAATTCACTTTTTAGGCGGGAAAAGGCAGTCGGAGCAAAAAAAAAAACAGAGAAAAAAATACTTAAATCTGGAAAAGTCTCTCTTGGGTCTCTCTGTTGCCTGTATCACTCTGCAGGACACTACGAGGAGCTGTGTGGAGTTGTATACTGGTGCAAAACCACGCAAATGTGGGTTTTAAAGCAGGGAAACTGAAAGAGATAGGAATTGACCCAAAACGGCCAATAAGCTACTAGTTTCAGGGCTGAGACCACTCCTCCAGGGACAGATAGGCTGCTCAAAGCTCCCCACTCTCACTGGTGAACAGAGAAGCTTCCTCCTATCCAAGTAAGGATATGGGCAACACAGGAAACTATACCACAGTCCGGAATTCAGCAAAACCTGAAATCTGGATTAATCTAGTTCAGCAAAGGCGGGACAAGAGAATATATATTTTTTTTTTTTTTTCAGGAAACAGCAGAAAAACACACAGAAAACACTGTAAATGCTATAAACAGGCTAGCACACTTTGGTATGTAGCCTACAACAGTTATACAATACAAAAACAACTTAAATTGATATAAAACAAGTGCAGAAACTGTAAAAAGCAGAAAGCAAATGCAATTTAAACTTTTTAAAGCACAGATCAGTTAGAAATTCGCTTTTTAGGTGGGAAAAGGCAGTCGGAGCAAAAAAAAAAAAAAACAGAGAAAAAAATACTTAAATCTGGAAAAGTTTCTCTTGGGTCTCTCTGTTGCCTGTATCACTCTGCAGGACACCACGAGGAGCTGTGCGGAGCTGTATACTGGCGCAAATCACGGGTTTTAAAGCAGGGAAACTGAAAGAGATATGAATTGACTCAAAACGCCCAATAAGCTACTAGTTTCAGGGCTGAGACCAGTCCTCCAGGGACAGATAGGCTGCTCAAAGCTCCCCTCTCTCACAGGTGAACAGTGAAACTTCCTTCTATCCAAGTAAGGTGATGGCAACACAGAAACTTGTAACACAGCCCTGGATTCAGCAATAACCTGAAAACTGGACTATACTAGTTCAGAAAGGTGGGGAACAAGTATATAATTTTTTTTTTCAGAAAATAGAGCAGATACAATCAAAATTAGCCCAAAAAGGCCAATAAACTACTAACTTCTGGGCTGAAACCACTCTTCCAGGGACAGATAGCCTGCTCAAAGCTCCCCTCTCTCACAGGTGAACAGAGAAACGTCCTTCTATCCAAGTAAGGTATGGCAACACAGAAACTTGTAACACAACCCTGGATTCAGCAATAACATGAAAACTGGACTATACTAGTTCAGAAATGTGAGAAACAAGTATATATATATTTTTTCCAGAAAATAGAGCAGATATAATCAAAACAACACTTTACCCAATTAACCAGTTAAAAAGCTTAAAACTGAGCCCTGTTCCAACAGTCTCCAATCAGACAAGTTCTAACTGCCAGTCCTGCCACTAGGGTACAGAGAAACCTTCTCCAAAAAAGACGGCCTGGGTCAGTGCACAAGTCATACAAACAAAGCTAGATCCAGCCGGCCTGAATCTAATCTATGCTATAGCAAACAAGGCGTACCGATTTCAGAAAGAAACAGTTCAAGTAAGCATGCACAATAAGCCTTTAACCAGAAATTCCCAGCTCAGAAGGGCAGAATCTAGCCTCTCCTCCCACAAGAGTGCAGACCACAAACCTTCTTAATGTAAAATAACTGGCCTGAAGCCCAAGTCCTTAACCTAGAACTAATACGCTTTTAGAATAACAGACACTGAGCCTTCAATCAGCAGTTCCCAACTTAGAAGGATGTACGCTACATGTCCTGCCACAACAGTGCAGACCACAAACCTTCTTAATGTAAAACAACTGGTTTGAAGCCCAAGTGCTTAAACCAAGGGCCTTAGGATGACAGTTACAATTTAATCAGGCTACTAACACGCAGTAATAAAGGCAGCAGAATAAATTTAATTGAGTACTTTTAAAAGAGGCAAAAGCAAAATAAGGTAATAAAGTAGGAAGAAACACAAATACAGTAAGGCAGATGAAGTGCAAATTTTTATTTTTTTTTTTTTTGAGATGGAGGAAACAGTGCAGATTACAATACTATAGGGGAATGCCCTTCCCAAGTGCTGTCTCTGTACACCGCAGAGGAGATGGGACTGGTAAGAGTATCCAAAATCAAAATATAATCTCACTGTACTCAGTTGAGTGAGCGAATGAAATGGGTCCAGGAGGAGTGTGCAAAAAGAGATTTACAGCAGGGGCGGGCAATTCCAAAGCCACCAAGATTAACACCACAATAAGAAACAGGGAGGGTGGTGGGGCACTAACTGTAGAGATTCAGAGACACAATATTTACTGAATCCAAGACACACAATATTTACTCACTCAAATCTTAAATAAGTGCAGAAAATATACTTAAATCAGCTTGTGTCCAGTTGATATATGCAGACAAGTCTCAGTAGCCAGCAACTCGATTTAAAGTGATGTTGATGTAGTATCCTTATCAACATCTGCCTGCAATTGTCTCTCCATATGCTACTGTGATTCAATGTGAAATCTTACTTGGTTTCTTTCTGTTTGTTGTATGTCACTATATGTGACATAGTTTAGGCTGGAAGTTATAGCTACATGACAGACATTTATAGTCTTAAACTAATTAGACGAATCACCAATTCTAGCTACAAGATCAGAAACGCACGTTTAACGATCATGTGCACATCGATGAAATGGAATCCAGAACCCACGTTCATTTTCAACTATTTTGAGAAGTTTTAGTGGCTCTTCTAATTTCCTTTTCACATAAAATAACAATTTCATGTGAAAATAGGACTTATGAAGTTCAACACTGCTGTGGGTGACTTCATCATATTTCTGAGTGTGCTACTTTCAGGATTGTTTCCTTGTGATGTCGGTCAGGGCACAATGTTTCCTGCCTCTGCTTATGCTTTAGGGTGTTCTTTGAAATATTATTTTTAATCATGTGGCTCTATCCATTTTCTTACTGTACCTTTCCTACGATAGATGTAAGGGGAAATAGGTATAGCAGGAAAACGGCTATTTTCCCCGCTCATTATTAGTTAACTATGGCAGCAAAGAAAATATTAAAGAATGAGCAGTCCACAATAATATTTAATAAATATAGCTGCACAGCTTCATCTAATCATTAAATATCAATTATATCTGAGTGTCTCTTCCTGACTTTGTTTTTCTTTCTTTCTTTTTGGCTTTACATAAGCAAGCCAAATCCAATTATTAGCACCCCTGACCTCGTCATCACTTTGCTAGGCTTGATGATGTGGGCGTTTGCAGCAATTCAGCAACCTCTGAGGAGTACCCGTAAATTTAAGGAAAATTTAATTTATGAAAAGTGGAGGCATTTTTAGTCAAATCTTGAATTTCTTTTGGTGGAGAGCCACTTTGGGAGGGCAGATGTTCCTTGAGGTGAGAGATGGTGAGTAGTACTGCTACTTATAATCTTTAAAGCTAGGTACTGAATGTAGTCAGTGTACTTGCACTGTCACAAATGACAGATGACCACAAAGGGTTTGTTAAGGGGAGATCTTGCCTTTTAAACTTTGTGGCATTCTTTGAATAGGTAACAGCAGCATATAAAGAAGGCCTGATGGTGCATACTGCTTATCTCAGCCTCCGTGAGACATTCACTACTATTCTGCATTAGGGAATAACTGACAAATTAAAAGCAATAAAATGTCAACCCATATATAATCAGCTGAAAGAGCACAGCAAGTCAATGTGGAAGGCGTTACTTGTCTGTAATGGTGGAATGACCAGTGGTGTCCATCCCACAGAGATTTGTACTGAGAACACTTCTTTTTTGGGTTATTGTTCTCAGATATAACTTTGAGAAATGGACTATGCATAAACAAATATGCTAATGATTACAATATGGGTAACCTATTTACTTTAATAAAATATGTCATTGTTCTCAAAGATGGTCTGAAAAATACACACTTGGTGAAGTAGTAATGACCTCACCATTGATGTCAGAAAATGAAGCATTATGAGATCGGGGGAAAAAATGCACATTATGACACAAAATAAATGGTTAACTCACAAAAAATGTTACCATCATTAAACATTTGGGTTCTCTGGTAGGTAACAGTTTAAACTTTGTCCAGTGTGTAGCTACCAAAGTCAGAAAAACATATTGTGTAGTCCACCTAATTTAGAAGATGCCTATTCACCCCAAGGAGATCTCTTGGACATTGTATTTTTTTATCGCACTAATTCAAACCATAACTGAGTAAATTATATATTTTGAACCTAACTGAAGCAACTTGAAAAAGTACAATTCCCTATTGCAAACCTCATAAGGTTTGAAAATGTCCAACATTCAGAAAGGTTTCAGGAACTGCCATTATTTTCTGTTTCTTATAGGCTGAAGAAAGGTGGCACTGCCTACTGTATAATATCCTGTTCTGTTTGAAATCTGTGCCAGAAATTTACAACTGAGGTAACTAACACCAGATATCAATGTCAATAACAGAAAAAATGCCATATAATGTAATACTTTCCAAAATTATGAAATAGAATTCATTTACAAGGAGAAGTTAGTCATTATTAATTTCTTCAAAAATAATATTGAAATGTATCTGTTTATGTTGTATGTACTCGCGCACACACACACACACACACACACACACACACACACACACACACACACACACACACACACACACACACACACACACACACACACACATATATATATATATATATATATACATATATATATATATATATAAAATAAGAAATAATATGGGGTTACAGCATTCAATTTTCTTGAAAGCTAGTAGTATCTACTCATAAGTGTATTAGTCGGACCGATGATCATAGTTATGCATTTATTTTGTTGACTGTGATGGTCTGAATGAGCAGAATCTTCCCCTTTTCAGCAGAAATCCATGGAAAAAAAGCATTGTGTAGTTATTTATATAAAGATATACGGATGTCAAAGTTAATATAGTACACGGCATAAATGGAATAAACACAGTATTATGTAGATGAATGTCATGTTTAAAAGAATCAGTAGAAAATGTTACAGCTATATGTGAAAACAATTGCATTACTGATATATAACATTTAATATCAATTGTAGGTAGTGTGCAGCAAGTTGGCTTTAAAAAGTGATATTCTTCAAAGTTATCATTGAGACAATCCAATAAGTCAGTTTGCAGCTGTGACAATAAATAATTTACATTTCTGATGTGGTTTATCAGCTTTAGGGAAAATGTTACAGTGCAGAGAAATAGTTTGCAGTAGGATAAATATGTTATTAGAGCAATATAGATAGCATGCAGATATCTTTGGAATATTGGTGAGGGTACTAGCAGTTGGAGAGTTAACAGTTTAAAATAGTTTGTTTTGGTCATTCTTCAAGAGGCAGTTAATTTTATGTGTATGGGTTTTAGCTACTTATACTACAGCTAAGGTAGAGTTCAGCCTTTACAGCAGAAGCAGAGCCATTTTAACAATATCAGCTAATATCCAATCCCACACATTATAACTATCCAAAAAACAGTGACTCAGTTCTCGACTGGACATTGGTGTTTGATTCCACTAAGTATGTCTCCAGTGACACACACTCTGATTCCATCAGTAACCACCTCCCTGTATATGCAACCAGACCTGGTACCCATCATGTCAAACAACACTTACATAGAACTTTCCGTAACCTCACTAACTTTAACCCTGATACATTTAACAGAATTCCAAGTATCTTTAAATGAAAACTCCACCTTAGAAATAAAGAAAATCTGTTTTTCACTCTATTTCTGTTCTCTGACTTATTTTAACATGTCAAAATCACTCTAACTGCTTCTTATAGAAGTTTAATATGTTTTCTGCAAAATGGCTATCAATTGGTTCTGACATATCAACATGATCTTATTTTTCTTCAAGGCTGTCTTTTTCCCATAATCCATTTCAGGTCTGCTTTATATGAGTCATACTAGACATAAGGAAGAACTGGTGTATTCCCATTCCATTGACATATAATAGGATTAGTGTCAGTTACTGTCATCTTATATACTGTCTGTAACAGGACTGCTTCTTTTATTTCTTGAATGGCCCTCATTTGTGTCTCAGGGCTTGTTTTATAGTATACTAAGGAATTATACAGCTGCAACCAAAACAGTTGCTAAATTGCAGGCCTTTGTTTAAAGTATCTTTTTGTAGTTCAAGATGAATTGACAGCCCTCTCCCCCACACTTTGGTAAATGTGCTGATACTGTACAAGAATTACAAGAAAAAAAAATTTCTGACTTTTCTGTAAATGTCACAGACATCTTTAATTCTACATTCAAGTCATCTTAAAATGTAAAGTAGTATAAACAACAAACATTTAAAGTTTAAAGCTTAGCATTTCAATACTGTGGATGCTGCATATGTGAATTTGGCTAAAGAGGTGACAACTGTCTTTGAACCATTGACTGATTTAATTGCTCTGTTTTGCTTTGAAAGGCACGGCTACATTAGAAAAAGGTGAAAGTTCTCTTCCTCTCTGCAATGAAGACAATGTTTCACACCTTTCTGTCTTGTTTACAGCAGTCTTAGCTCCACTCTACAGATTTCTCTGTGTCCATGGTATGTCATGCAAGTGTAGACAAATTCCTCTTCAACTTATGTGAGAAGTGAAGCTTAAAGAAAAGTGGGTGGTCTTTCCCTTCCTTTGATACCAAAATGAGGAAATTAAATTTTTATAAAGTACAATCCGGTTTCAGGTACCTGCAGAGTACTGGAATCATACTGTAGGGAGAAAAGCAACCTAAGAGTTGTGTTAAACTGTAGGAGAAGGTGGAGTTTTCCTTTAACTGGTCTGTCCTGAAAAATATTCCACTTGACAAAGCTGTGCACAAATTTAACTCACTTTTCCAGAAAACCCTCAGCAGTCTGGCACCAACTAGAACAAAAAGAATAAAGAATAACCATACTCCTTGGTTAACCACTCAAAGCAGTCACCTAATGTGTGAAAGAGGTTGGGCTTAAAATGAATGGTTAAAATCTCCCCAAAAACCTACATCATTTTAAAGAACTATGTAACCGTACTAAAAGACAGAGATTATCGCAGACAAGAAAATCTATTTCAGTAACTCATTACTAAATCAGTCTTCCAACTCTAAAAAAAATTCTAGTCTTCTATTAATAATATACTTCACCCTGGAACATCCACCACTCCTAATCCTGCCCCAAATAACACTCCTTCCAAAATAGCTCCTTAATTTAATGCACATTTTATAGAAAATATTGAAGCCCTTGCTAAAGATTTTTCTCCCAACAATCCTGATATGCCCTTTCCTCAGACAGCAGACACCCCATATTTCACCCTAAAACCCATCACAACATCCTTCATCAAACCACTACTTCTTAAACTGAAACCCTGTTCTCCTTCAGCAGATAATCTTCCAGCAGAATACCTCAAGCTGGCTGTCAGTTCCATAGCCTATCCTCTGCTCTTCAAGTTAACAAATCTATCAAGGAATCGCACATTTCTTCTGTACTGAAAAAAAATTATAAAGGAGGAACCTCATCTGATATAACCAATTTCAGACCTATCACCATATTATCCCCATTTTCAAGCATTCTGGAGAAGTGCATGCAGCATATTCTTCTGAAAAAGCTCTTGACCCACATGTTTTAGGCCCAACCATAGCACACTGCCTTATCAACTTTCAAAGAGACTATTAACAAAGCCAGAGATGAAGGCAAATGTGTTCTCTCTGTATTCCTTGATCTCTCTAAAGCTTTTGATCGTCAGTCACTAAAAACTTCTATATTAACTCTCTTCCCTTGGGCTATTACAACCCACACTACTATGGTTTAACAACTACTTAACCAATAGATACTAGTCTGTTTAATGGCTCTCAACTTTTTCTCCCTTCCTTTCTGTCAATACTGGTGTGTCACAGGGTTCCATTCTTGGCCCTCTAGTCTTTTATATGTTCACTAACAATCTACATAAATCCATTCGGCAAGCTTTTTTCATTCAATACACTGATGATTCTACCTTAATATGCAATTCAAATAACCTCATACATCTTCAGAGAATTACTCAAAAAGCCTTTAACTCTGTTGGAAGTTGGCTGCAGGATAATTACCTGCTATTAAATCCCCCCCAACACTAAATTACTTCTCTTTTTTCCAAAATCCCACTTCCACAAAAAAAAAAAACAACTTTAAAATTTCTTCCTTAAATAATACCATGATTGAAATTATCCCAGATACATAACTACTTGGTATGACAATCAACAGCAATCTTAAATTAAATTTATATATCCACAGCAGCTTCAAGAAAGAAAAACTTTAAAAACTAGGCACCCTACACAGAATGGAGAAATTCTTTACAGACTCTGCAAAGGTAACCCTACCTACCACTTACCTTTTACCCGCTCTCTTATATGGAGCCCCTATCATGACCAACCTACAAGCTTCACTTAGTTCTAAGCTTGAATAGTGTTATAACAAAGTTGCCAGATTTGCTTGCAGCAAACGTTACCATACCTCCCACTATTTAGCACTAAAACACTAATTGGCTTGAGCTTCCTCACTACCAGTCATATACTCAGCTAACCTTAACTCATAAAATCATCCATAAGCCATCTGCCTGCCCAGCAATTAGACATCTACTCCAATACTATGTTCCAAATTTTCCCCTTCAGCCAAATAATAAACAACTGCTTACCATCTACAAACCACAAAGGGCTGCTGGAGTCAGTGTCTATTCCAACAGTGTAGCTAGAATGTAGAATAAAATTCCCGTATCAATCAGGTTTATAACACACCTACATCATTTCAAAGCATTAGCAAAATACTTCTCCATCTCTTGGTGTTGTCCTTGCTCCTCATCTGGGGCATAGCTCTCTAATACCCTTCATCACCTTTTTTATACCTCCCTTTAAAGCGCTAAATCACTTAACCTGTTTATTCCCTTCTAATACCTCACTTTATTGCACTTCTTAAACTACTATACTTACTTCTAATTAGCACAACCAAATTACTATTCCATCAAGACTTCTCTATTAACACGACACTCAATAGGTTGCCAACTGGCTTACTGACAGAACCCACACTGTAAAAGTAGCCAACTCCAAATCCAGCTCCAGACAACTGACAAGTGGAGTATCTCAGTGTTCAGTCCTGGGACCACTCTTGTTTGGCATCTACTTCTCTGAAGTACAGGCCAACACTAAGGGACTCTGGCTAACAAAGTTCGCAGATGACTGCAAACTGGGAGCCATTATAGAATCCTCAAATGATGTGGATATTCTACAAAAGGGCCTTACAGAAACAGATGCTTTGTGCCAGAGCCATGGGATCAAGCTCAATGCCAAGAAATGTATAGTTAACCCCTTTTGGGAAAAAACATGTACCCGTAAATTACCACATAGGTGGCAGTACACTAAACACCAAAAGTGTGATAAGAGACTTAGGGACACAGGTGGACAGTGGTCTCACCTTTTAGATAACCACATCGCCACAACAGTCAGGAAATCCTTCTATGTGGCACTCCTCATCACTAAGGGCTTTTCATCCAGAACAAAGGAGGTCATTGTCCCACTGTACTCATACCTCATTAGACCCATTATAGAATACAATGCTCCATTTGGTATGTACCTCTCAAGACTTCTGCAACAACTGGAAAGGCCACAGAAATACCTCACTAAAAGAATCACAGACCTAAAACAGATGCCCTATGCTGACCGTCTAAAAAAACTCAACCTATACTCTGTCGCATATCATCTACTCAGAGGCGATCTCTGCTTAACATACAAGGTCATGTCAAACCCAGAGCTGTTGGACGTGTTACACTTAAAAAAATCCCAATCCCTCAGAGACACACGCTCCAGGGATCTAAACCTTGTCATCACAATGAACAAAACATGCTGGAGGGATAGGTTCCTGACCCAGAGACCCCCTAGACTCTGGAATAGACTGCCCATACATGTCAAGCAGAGTGCCTCTTTGGCCCTCTTCAAAAGGAACCTTGATTGGATGTGAGATAGGAAATTCACCCCAGGGATCACGTCAGTCACTCTGCTAGGGGTTCAGGGAAGTAAATAGTCAGGGAATTGTTATGGCTAGGCTTGTATAGGCCCTAGGGCCGATAGCCTAGCACCAACCTATGAACCCTCAGCTTACTTATCCCCCTCTAATACCTCACTCTAATGTATTTCTTAAGTTATTCCTACCTATGCAATATAGTAATATACCACTCTTCTCTCTGTAAAGTCTCAGTACAAGGCTTGTAAATTTAATTTTTTTAAATATAAATAAAAATGTTATTATACTGACTATTATGCTATGTATTCATTGGAATTGTATTCTAAACCTTGTTATTATAAATATTGCTTGCATTAAATTTGATACTTCAGAGCTTTTCTCTCCAGGCCTTCACCGATAAAGGACATCTGTGTCCAGTCAGACTTTTCTGGTAAACAAATGTCAATAAATAAATAAATAATAAATGTAATGTGGAACTACAGCTCTTTATCTGATCAAAATTACTGAATAATCTACTGTTTTAAGGCTAACATGCAAACATAACTTAAAATGCTGTATAACAGATGGCCACCATCAAAAATACAAAGGTGCCATGGAAACATCTTGGCAGAGACAGTCAAAATGTATGCAATTTAAGTAATTTTAGTGCAAGATGTTGGACTGACATTACCACAGGGAGTGCTATTCTCACCAGTGTGCATTGTGTGCACCTATAAAATTACATCAGGGATGTGTAAACAATTACTTTAAAACTAAATAACACAATATGGCAACCCTTCACCATCCAGGCCACTTTGTTGTTTAACAATTTAGAAGATAATAATAACTACAGGAAAAAAAAATGTGATGAAAAATGTGTTTGTCACTGTTGTGGTTGTGCTTTAAAGGTAGGGAGGTGTGCAATAGCAAAACTTGCTGATGACTGCAACCATTCAAAAGTATTATAGGTTCATAAAAAGATACTAGGTTAACGGTCCTAGAGCTCTTAGAAGCTTAGCCATATTCATCTCAAGTTGCTCCAATTGTCGGTGGTTAGGTGAGTGAAGCCTTCAGAGGTAAGGGTCCATGGTAGTTAATACTAACGTCATATGTCCAGGAGGGACATGGGCACCACACCAAGAGTGAATTTGCGGTCACCCATCCAATGATCTAGGTTACATTTGAAGAAGGACAGGGAGGGGTTCTGTTTGATGTGAATTGGAAGCTTGTTCCAGAGAAGTGGCAGTCTCTGGGAGATGTACGAATGTGTAGCATTTCCATCAGGACTAGATCAGAGACAGCTCTGTAAACTAGGCACAGTCACCCCTTAGCAACTTGTAGGAGACAGAATACAATGACAGGGCTTTCAGTTTTTCCACATAAGACTTGTTTTGTGTACCCTGTAATTTCTTGGTGAGAAATCTCTGTGGTCTCTCCATTTGTTGCAGGTGTCTGTTGAGGTACATGCAAAAGGGAGCATTGTACTCAATTACTGGACTGATGAGGGCTGAGTATAATGGAATTATAACATCCTTAGATCTTGATTTGATGCCTTTACTTAAAAGATGTGTCACATAGAAGAATTTCCTTATTACTATGGATATGTGGTGGACAAAGTTCAGATTGCAATCATCCTGAGTACCTGGATCACATACCACTGGGTTTCCACTTGAGGGGGGGTGCTGTCTATAATGTAATTAGCAAGGAAGTCAGCTTTCCCAAAGGGAATAATAATGCATTTTTTACATTTAGCTTTAATTTGTGGCTTTGACACCAAACATTTGTTTGTGTTATCCCTGTCTGTACTATATTTGCATCATTGGAGGACCCAATTTGCAATCATCAGTGAACTAGGTTAGCTACAGGCTGTCTAAGTTTGCCTGGACTTCTGAGAAATAAATTCTGAACAGTATGGGGCCCAGCACAGAAAGCTGTGGTGCACCACTGGCACTGGTGAGTGGTCTTTTGCCAGAAGTGAAAAGCCAGTTGGCTACCCATCTGGAAATATAGGAGGTAATTCCCAACTGGGAGAGTTTCATTATAATACCTTAGTGAGGGATTGTGTCAGATGTCTTGGCTAGGTCAAAATAGGTAGTATGCACTATCTTTCCCCTCGTCCAGGGTCTTGGTGACTTTCTTGAATAAGTCAACTGTTTAACAGGTATGATCTACCTTTAACATATCTGAACTGGGTTGGGTCCCAAGTTTGGAGATTGCCTAT
Organism: Protopterus annectens; assembly: GCF_019279795.1. Lineage (NCBI taxonomy): Eukaryota > Metazoa > Chordata > Ceratodontiformes > Protopteridae > Protopterus > Protopterus annectens. The sequence continues at coordinate 721,020,578 of NC_056749.1, forward strand.
GTCCTTATTAATAAGATACATGGCCTTGCAGATGAGGCTAGTCAAGCTTATAGTCCTATAATTCCCAGGGTCATTGATGGTCCCTCTTTGTGCAGAGAGATTGCTGTTGCTGTCCTCCATATTGCTGGAACATAGCCAGTTTGCAGGCTGTGGTTAAACAGGGATCCACGTAAGTCTGCTAAGTCATGTTTTAAGTTATTTAAAAGGATACCTGGGATGTTGTCTGGTCCCATTGATGCCTTATTTTTGGTCCTGGAGAACACCGAGATTACCTGCTCTCATGAGATAATAGGCTGAGGAATGGTGGCAGGTATACTTTGGGGGATGACTGGAGGAGACAGGTGGGTGAAGCTTTCTCCAAATCTGTCAGCTAGCAGGTTGGCTATTACCTCCAGTTGAGTACGGGTGGTGCCATCCATAACCAGTTCACTGCATAGCTGGGTATTCTCTTTTAGAGTTTTGGACATAGTAAAAGAATGCCTTGTGATTATCCTTAGCTAGGGAGGCTATTTTTGCTTTGTAAGTAGCCTTGGAGGACTTGACAAGAGCTCAAACTTGTTTGTTTAAGCTAGAGAGAGATTTCTTCTGCTGCTGAGCCAGTTCCCTCTTGTTCCTGGACATTAGTTTCTTTCTCTTGTTAAGCCTGTTTGTACTAGAGGTCTACCAGGGCGGCTTGTATTTTCGGCAAGATCTGGTTTTAATCCCGTCAGATACACCTGATTCTATACAACTGGTTAAGTGGTTATACAGGACACTGGTGTACACGTCTGCATAGGAGTCCATGTTATCTGTGTTCGAGGGGGGCTTTGAAACTTCTTATGCCACCACTTAGTAGGAGATAATTTGTTTTAGAAACATTCTTAAGCTTTTGTGAGCTTTATGGGAGTATCTGCTCTTATAATTACATCAAATGAGACTAATTTATGGTCTGATCTTATCAGGGAGGACATCAGATGGAGGGGGTGATGCAATGCTCTCCCATGTTAGTGAGTACAATGTCCAGTACATTTGAGCCTCTTCTGGATATGCTGGCTAGCTGTTCCAGAGCATTTGCATTGACAAAGTCCAAGAACCTCTGAGCCAGCATGTTTGTGGCCGTGCATACCTCTCAACCTCTTAGTACAAGAAATCTGGACAAAGCCTGACAAAGTGGTGGGGCAACGACCCAAAAATAGGGGCATATTTTAAACATTGCTCTTATAAACTTAGAAAGTTGCCACAATAACAGGGTTTGTTTTAATATACATTTTCTGAAAGATTTTAAGTCTGAAACTCAAATGTACACCATTATTTAGTGATTTCAATCCTCAGATCATCCCAGTGATTTGCCAGAAGACAACAAATTTTATGAGGAACAGACCAAAAATATGAGCGAAAAATCTGGACAGTTGAGAGGTAGGTCATGTATGCTTCCCAGTCAATGGTAGGATAATTAAAATCACCCATGAGTAAGGTGTTGGGCTGTATGGCAAGTGATTCCAGTAAGTCCAGGTAGACAGTATGCTTTTCCTGTTTCATGGTGGGGGACCCATAGCTGGTCAGTGTGCATAACACTCCATATCCAGGACTGTTGTATCACTAATAAAGTCACAAACTGCTTATTTAAAATGTATGCAGGTTATGTGTGGAGCATGGGTGGATGTGCATCATCGTTGTAATGTTTTCAGCCATTCACTTGTCCTGTGTTAAGCCACTGATAATTTTATGACTTACTGATGATATCATGTGTATGAAAAGTGGCATTTTTTTTTTTAATGAAGTGCTTTTAAAAATTATATGCAAGATCCTGCCAGTTTGATGTAGGAACACCTATAATATTAAAACATTTTTAGATATTTCAGTGTTGAATTTCTTAATAGTAAAACTCCAATAAAGATTAAGTATTGACGCAACAGAAGCAGGCAGTTCTCTTTTGAAGCAAAACAGGTGGGTCTGTTGTACAGTTAATAAAACACTGAAACGGTTGTAAGACTGAACTGCAGTGCACAGCTGTTACGGAGCATTTCTAGTTTTTCATTTGTCAGTAAATATTTAGCAGACATTTTAGAATCTTTTGTTTAATGCAGGGAGGTATTTTGTCAAGGAAAATAATACATTGCTTTTAAACAGTATTCTTAGAAGCATTCTGTAAACACTAATGTCGTATGAAAACTTTTACTGGCTCTAATTCAGAACGGCACATTGGAACAAGACGCATGCAAATCCAGGAAGTGGGAGTTGACAGCAAAGGAGTGGACATCTGTTTTTTTTTAAACTGACATGTGATTTAAAACTGATGACAATAATTTCATTACATATAAAATGTGATTTGTGTTTAAACCTTTACCATGCCATTTCATGCTTAATTTCATTCTGCTTTCAATAATTTATGCAAGACGTTTAATCTGACAGAAATGGGGCAAACTAAAAATTATGGCTGAGCATTTGATACATTTTAGTTAAACTGCTTCTGAATTTTAAATTGGAACAGAGAATTGTTTATGTAACCCTGGGGGAGAAGGCATATTATCCTTTTAAACCGTCTGAACTGAAAAACTTGTAGTACAAGTAGCCGGTGTTCTAATAATCCTTAAGTGTTCCCTGGTTTGTATCTTTAACTATTTTTTTCTGTCTGTCTAGCTATTGCACATATTTTCTTAATCAGGTACGGGAGGAAAACAGTTCTCCTGGGAGTTTAAAGAAACAGGATGACACTAAAACACAGTTATTAGGATTTACAGCCCAGTGATTTACCCATGCTGTTGTCCAACTTTTTTAGCAATAGCAGAGCAAATAAATAGCAGCTCATTTGATTGCCATTTAAGACCAGTGTCTGTATTTTTATCTGGATGACCAACAAACTGCTATTAGGGACAGGGCAGGTTTACTCTACAAATTTGCTCATGGGAACAAAAATGTCTCTGCCTGAATGAGTGGAGTTGGAAATGTAACTTACAGAACGACCAAAGCAAGTTGTAATGTAAGATGGTTCAGTAGCAGGCCCACTCCAGAAGTTGTTGCAAACAATCTCACAGGAGTCTCCTGCATGCCTATAAAGTTATTGCAGCAAGCCTTGCTTTGATAGTACCCATACATAATCAGACTATGTAAAAGGCCATGAAAACAAGGAAACAAAAAAAAGCGTAACAAACCCTTTGTGAGTATGCCATGCAGTTGTGTTTTGTGTGTGTGTGTGTGTGTGTGTGTGTGTGTGTGTGTGTGTGTGTGTGTGTGTGTGTGTGTGTGTGTGTGTCTGTGTGTGTGTGTGTAAGTTTGTGTGAGTCAGTGTTGAGGGGAGAATATGCTGGTCTGATTGCATTATGTATTATGAAACTAAAAAAAATGTATGAACCAGGACTTGCACAATTGTTCTTGCATAAAAACTATACACTTATATATGCCATCTTCTAACACTGGCCACTTAGTTTGGTAGTATATCCATCTGGCTAGTGGGATTAGATTGTTTAATATAACAAACTGCAAACAAATATAATCTTTTGATCAGGATTTAATTCCTCAAATCTGTACATGCATGCTGTCCTTCCATAACCTTCACAATACCCTTCAGAAAATGCATACTAATATAAAGCCTATCCTTCTGTCAGGTTTATAAGAACAATATTTAAAGTCATCACTAGTTTTGGGCCTTTATCCTCCCATTATTTTTGGCTTTGTCCAGAATTCTTGTGCTAAGAGGTTGAGAAGTATGTTCCCCGGTGTTGAATTTTCTAATCACTGCTCCTATTAAAAATCATTGCCAGTGCAGTTTCTATTTGTATGCTGGCAACTAGCCACTATGTGTGGGCTTTTCTGCAGAATTGTGCATTGGTAGAGATAGTATATATAAGTAAGGTGGATGTGGAGAAGATTAGCCCCTTGTATAAAATGCTTTGCATTTAAGTTGCTTGGATCTAAAGCTTCAACCTGTTTTGCCTAGTTAAACCTTTGGTCAAGTCAAGTATGACTAATTGCAGGTAAACCTGTAGAAACACATGGAATGATTCATGAAGGCAGAAAGGTATCAGTGGAGACATATCTATTTGTTTGTGTCTTTCGGCTTTTCCCGGTTAGGGGTCGCCACAGCGGAACTCCAGTCCGCTAATGATTGGTAGTTGATTTTTATGTGCCGAGTTACCAGCCCTGACGCACAACCTTCAACGAAGGTACACATATTCATGCATGTCTACACGCAGAAGACACTCTAGCTGAGAATCGAACCTGACAGCGTCTTACTGTAGCGAATAAAGTAGGAAATAATTTGTTAGCAATAGATTAAACTGTGCTTAGAAATAAAATGAGTAATATGGAATGTTAGAAACAGAGAAGTAACATTCAGTAGTAAATGTCAAGTCTGAAAAAGGCTTTGCCTATCAGTCTCTGACATTCCACTTGAAATTTAATTTTACCAAGTTTAACCTGTCAGGAACTCTACTGGATAAAAAAAATTACAGGAGGTAAGCCCCTCTGCACCCCCAACATAAGGGGGAAGCTCTCCCCCATATCTCATGAACTTTTATATGCAATCTCCACAGCTGCACAGACACGGAAGAAAGGAGAAATACTAAAAACAAAATAAATCACTGGTGTAGCACACTTAGAATATGCAGCAGCAGCAGCTATTTCCTATGGAAATCTGTGACCAGGGAGTTCAGTCAGGAAGTTGAAGTTAACCACTGAGATCCTCATGCACTTTGCACAGTATAAGATATTGGGAAGTCTGGAAAATGTGTTTAGGAAAGATGGTAAATGACTGGAGAACATGTCATTTAACTTCCATCGGCCTGTAGTACTACTTTTGTTCATTTTCTTTTACAGACAGAAGCTTTTTATGGTGCCATGATAATTCCTGGAGTTGGCTTCCCTTGTCAAGTGGTTTACCTTATTTAGTGAACGGTAACGTGTGAAAGGGACACTTAGGCTGCATGTCTAGTTTGTATTGCAATTACTATTTAACCATTATGTGGTACTTGTCATGTACATTACTATTTCTGTTTTCGTAAAGTATAATCTCCTTCATATTGTACAGAATATACTGTGTGTCATGATTGTTTATATTTTATGTCCTCAACAAGTTATCCATTTATATACTGTGCAAGTTCTACTGTCATTTATTTTCACTACACAGTGACATTGTATTTGTACTCTGCATATTTCTATCCCTAAGAAATGCTATTTCTATTTGTATGTTTTCTTATTACTGTAAATCTTATCCTGTTGTATAATAATTTTTGTTTAGTTGTTTGCTGTAGTAGGTTTTAATTTGTCACTGGAGCTTTTCTCCCCAGGCCTCCACTGAAAACGTGTTATTCTGACCCAGTGGACTTTCCTGGTCAATAAATAAATAAATAACTCAGTAAAATACATATTATCTAGTGACAAAATGTGAAATATTATGGTGGGCAGTGCAAAGTACATTGGTCCTGCCCATGTAAAATGCGCTGTACTAGAAATAGTACTAGCTAGTTCTGTACTCTTGAAGATATGTATGACTTCCATTTTCCCATTAATAATGCAAAAACTCAATGGGCTACGAAGTATTGGACGGTATTAAATGCTATTTAGATGTCAGTAATGAAAACCTTTAGTGATACTTGCCCTCTGTCATGTACATCATGAAAGATACTGAGTGTTTTTTATATTCTATAGGCATCATTTTTATATCTTAAAAGCAATCATACAGAAAAGGATTGCTTATGGTAAGCTTAAGTCCAGCTGAGCAAAAACGTTTCTACTGTTCCTCAGGATTCAGAAAGATTATCACTGCCAGATCTAATTAAGAAACAGAGAGCATGATAATACATCACCAAGCATCATCTTTAGTGCCTGAGCACCATATTTCTGAATCAAGTACTGCGCTGTCAGACATGCCTGCACTAGTATTCCCACTATTAGCCCACATATTACAGTTGCACAGGTAGCTCCCAATGTGCACTTACATCCCCCCCCCCCCACACATACAAATACACACACACACACAGAGTATCCCAGTACGAACCTCTTCCTGGGCAACCACCCAAACATACACAGACACAGACAGACAGACATCCAGGTAGCTGCAGTCATGCCTCTACTGACACCTACACCCACACCGACACAGAAACACACATGGATGGCTTTACAACCTTGCTACAAGCCCCAGTCTATCCAAAGGAGAAAATGAGTGTAACTTGTGAAAAGATGACATACATTTTTCCTCCTCACAACCAAAATAATGTAGTAGAGCAAATGGCTGTGGTATTCCAGTGCCGATGACATTTCTGGGTGAGAGCACATGGTTAAGTAGCGCATGCTGCTACTGAGGACTTCCCTATTTACATATAGCTTTGTCAGTGGGACCACTCCATGCTACAGCCAGTACCAGAACACTTTTGTATTGGGAGAAGGGTCTCTAAATTGCTCGGGCCTACTACATTTTGAAAGCTTGCCAAGTAAAGGTTTCCACAGTGAGTTAAGCCTTTCTGAGTCCTATGGGTTATGTATCTAGATAGTACACAAACCTCTCATTCTCTTACAGCAAGAAATCTGGACAAAGCCATAAATAATGGGAGGACAATGGTGCAAAAATATGGACAATTTTTAAACAATGCACTTGCAAACTTAGAAAGTTTAATAGAATAAAGTTTTGCATTGGCATACATTTTCTAAAGGGTATGACCTCTGAAACTCAAACGTCTGTCATTATTTTCTGACTTTATTCTTCAATGGTTTACTAAAGATTTGCCAGAAAACCACAATTTCATGACAGACCAAAAATATGAGGAAAAAATCTGGACATTCTGTAAAAATCCAGACAGTTGAAAGGTTTGTTTGTACAATTTCCAATATATATGGGAGATCTTTTATGAAAGGCAATTTTATGAGAAAACATTGGAGTGTGCTACAATGATGTATTGATGCAAATATTAAAATGAGTTACATGGCATTATTATTACTATTGTAAAACAAGTCATTTTTTCCATACTACATTGCTGTTTGTACTACATTAGTAGCATTTACTGTTCACACAATATTTATCCTTGGCTTATATAATATGTTTTCTCAGAAAAAAATTAGTATGCCTTGGATATATATAAGCTATCAGGGGTATAACTGTCTCCAGTTGATAAGCTAAGAATGAGTTAAAGGGCATACTAAATATTTTCTTGGAAAAAGGATGAATGCTATGAAAAGAATATCCTGGTTTCTTATAAAAAAACGGTATATACTCTTAAATCTCTTAGTCTTAAATAACTGTTTAAAAACTGCAGGATACAGTCAGGTCAGGATAGAGTTAAGAGAATGGGACAATGCTTGTGGAACAGAATGCTTACTGTGTTTCTTTGACCTACACAGCATTTCCAAGCATTATGTCTTTTATAAACAGCACTTCTAAACACCTTTTGCAGTTACAGACACAGTTTTAGGAGCAAAGGTCACACAGCTTCAGGCAGCACAGACTTCAGGAAACACAGTTTTAGGGGCAAAGGTCAAGAGCTTCAGGCAACACAGATTTCAGGAAACAGAATACTCCTCCTCCCCTTTGAGCTCTTCAGTTATGGCTCAGAATCTGTAGTAGGCTATGGGAGAAAGAATATATGAAGTCTGCCATTATACAAATAATGGCAACATACAGAAAATACAGAACATAGAGCAGAGCTAAAAGCTAACAGCTCAGTAAATGCAGGACACAGTGTGCCAGTTATACAACACAAACAGTGGTTTTATGCATCCCCTTTTAAACAGTATCTTTATGTGCTGGTGACTTTCCAGCAGCTCTTCTGAATGCTACTACGATTAAAACTGTACTTTTAGAAGTACAGACAACAAAAAATCAGAAAAAGGGATAGATAGTGTTACTGAAAATTTTTAGGAATTTGAGGACTAAAATAGCACACATGCAGACCTTAATGACAGAAATAGAAGAAGATGTGTTAGGGATGCCAGAAATCAGGACAACAGATACTCAGACAAGATGCGTTCATGCTTTAGAATCTACCAGTTTGCAGAAGTGTAGGGATTATAGTAAATCTAAGGGAAGGGGTAGAATGTTGTGTGACAGAAGAAGAAAGTGGACTTGTTACAGATGATAGAGCTGAAGGGAAATGTGTTTTTGCTATCCTCGTGCCAGTTAGTCTGCAGGATGTTGGTAGATATAGCTATTATTTACTGTCTCTAGATGCTTTCAGGGAGGAAGATGATTATTCATGGACAGGTTTAGGAAATAGAAAGGCAAAAAAGGGATTGTCTTTGGGGAGAGGTCAGCTTGCCAGAAGCAGACTGAAGCTTCTTGTCATCAAGTGTTGGTAAAAACAAAACAAAAAAAATCAACAGATGCACCTACAGTCAGAAAATTGTAAAACCAAAGAAACAATAAGGACACCCGAAAGAAACTGAAATTGAATTAAATAGAAATTAATAGAAGTGAGAATCTGGATGGTGCAGTGGTGCAGCGGTAGCGTTGTTGCCTCACAGCAAGAGGTTCTCTGGTTCGATTCTTGGCTGGAGTGCCTTCTGTGTTGAGTCTGCATGTCCTCCCTGCATTCGTGTGGGTTTTCTCTGAGTACTCCTGTTTCCTTCCACATTACAAAGACATGCATCTGGAACATTTCTCCCCAGGTCTCTGCTGAAATTTGGCTTTGTTCCAAGTCGGACTTTCCTGGTAAACAAATGTTAAATAAATAAAAAAATAAAAATAAAAAAGTAAGCAGTTTCATCTGACATGCAGTCATAACAAAAGAATAGAGGACTTCATCAAACTAAAACTTAAACCACTTCCTGATTTCAAATACACACAGAATAATGTAACAGTAATATGACAATAAATCACCTGACCTTTTCAAACATTGATACAATGAAACTAAAACTAAAAACAAACACCATGTGTTATACAACAAACAACATTGAGTAGAACATTAGTTAAGTATGTAAGATGCTAGAAATTTCCTTTTCTTTTCCACACATTTAAAATGAATTCTAGAATTCATAGCCAGCCTTAGGAATAAGTCAGCTAGGTGGCTGCCTAGGGCACCACTCTTGCAGGGGCGCTTTTCCAGTATTTGTTTTTTTTTGTATTGAAGAAGTTGTTTCTTTAAAATATGTTGAATGAATACAGGAAAAAATGAAGATTAAGACAAACTGTGATAAAAAGGAAGAAAACAGTAATCAGGATGGTGTAGGTAGACGAGAACGGGGCCACCAGGTGGTGTGGGGAGGGCGCTGTGGAGCCCTTTTGCCTAGGACACCGGTTAACCTAAGGCTGGTCCTGCTATTATTCAAACCAAGCCTCTGGCAACATTTAAAATGATTTGCTTCTTGTTTTCTGCATAATCTAAGGCATCATTGCCTACTTCCCCCTCACATTGATGAAGAACTTGTTCTAATACTCCAAAAGCAAACTTCTTCAAATGTATACAAATGATGGAGTGTTTGTATAAAAGATTCAAGGTGTTACAATCCTTAATTGCACAGCTGTGTTTATAAATTCTACTACAAAGTTTTCTGCTTGTTTTGCCTACATAAAGTGATTCACATGTCAGGCAACTGGCCATGTAAATGACATATTTAGAAGCACAATTAAAGTACCCTACTGTTGTATAAGACCTAGCAGTATTAGCACAATGTACTGATGGACCCATTGAAACACATCAACATGTTACAATTCAAACACTTAAATGTATCCGTTCTACTAATTATTTTACAAACCACAATGTTTTTGTTTCTTGCAAATACTTAAAATTATAAAAGAGGAGATATATCAGTTTTGAATGTTCCAGAAATTAGAGAAACAGGAGTAGGGTTCACATAGGTGATGGTAAGCAAAGTTCTGATGTGTTAAGACTGATTAGTTATTTTGGACTAGTTGCATGTCCCTGGATACAAATAAAAAAAATAATAATGGTCAAAGGCTCAAAATTAGAAAGAGATTGTAAACATTGGTCTTTATGCAATTAGAAAATGGCTAGAATGAAAGCTTTTGAATTAGCATACATGCTCTGAAGGATATGAAGTCTGAAACTCGAATATCTGCCAGCATTTAGTGACTTCAGTCCTCACTGATTTGTCAAAAACAATACATTTTTATGAGAATCAGATAGAAATAGGAGACAAAATCAGGGTCATTCTGTGAAATCAGGGACAGCTGACAGATTCCAAAAGTAAAACTGCAGATGTTTTTCACGTGAAAGTAAACCTGAGTAACGGCACTTGTGTATTGACTTAGCCATGGTCTTCTAATACTTTTGACTTAGCCATGGTCTTCTAATACTTTTGATGGCTACCTTCTTTTGAGCAAACATGTGGGCATTGTTCTGTCATTTTTAATTTTTTCAAGTCTTTTGTGTTTCTAATACCATGATGGGAATGGACCCCATTCCTAAGTCAAAGTATGATTAAAGTTCATGAAATTAGTATTGTTTCACTCTTTGATGTCAGCCAAAAGTGCGTTTCGCAGCACTCACAATGTGCCCAGTAATGACTCCTTGTGCAATTCATACGGTGTTACATGAATTGGTAACATATCTAAATACGATTGTAAATTCTTTTTTATAAGATCAGTTGCTCCTGCTACTTGTCTTTTCTTGGACCATTATATCCGGTTTTCTAGCATCTATCTTTTGAACTGTTTGTATTGGGTGATCCCATGTGATATAAACTATTCTTTGTGGCTCATGTTTCCAGTGTTTTTCAGCCACTTCGATACCATAATGTTTGCACAATCTCCAGTGTAACAGTCTCACCACATTATTATGCCTTTCAGTATACAGTCCCTCTGCCATTAGTGCGTCTCAGCCAGCAACAAGGTCTGTGACTGTTTCTAATTCGGTTTTACAAAACCTACATATGTCTGTTTCTCCCACATGTTCAATGGACTTTGTAAACCAGCGGGGTACGTAGCCCACTATCTTGGGCTGCCAATATTAACCTTTCATTTCTTGATGTATATTCACCTCTCCTTAACCATTCCTGTGTTTATTCTTGATCAACATGACGCTCTTCCAGATGTTTTCTATACTTGCAACTATATTGATATTTTTTCCACATTTCTTGCCTTCTCATCTGGTCCTTCACCTTATATTCTTTCTTTTGTTTTTTGGTACATTCATTTGCTGCCTGGTTTTTATCTGCTTCTGGTTTGATTTCCATTCCTGCTTGACGTCGATATGCTTCTCCTAAATTAAGCAGAGATGTCATCTTAGATTTATTCTTCTCATGTTTCAAAACTTTCACTACATTTGGATCTTGTGAAGTCAGTAGATATGTGTGGAGTCCCATGATTGCAGATCTATATATGTAATCAATTTCAAGGAGGCCCATCCCTCCTTCAGAACAGGGAATATATAATCTTGGTATACACTGATTTTTATAAATCATTTGGTGAACTTGAAGCATCCTTCTTGTTTTAATATCCAATCTATCCAAAACTTTTGGGGCCAGTCAATCACTCCAAAACTATAAATTAGGACAGGAAGAGCAAATTGATTTATGGGTTGTATCTTGTTCCTAGATGTCAGTGCTGTTTTCAGGATTAATTTAAATCTTCTAAAGTACTCCTTACTGAGCTTTATTCACATTTGTTCATGTTTTATTGCTGATCCTTCATTAATTCCCAAGTATTTATACACTACCTCTTGCTCAAGTTCCTTTATATCACATTCTTGTCCTAAACTGATGTTTTCCTGGTGCTGCAGTTTTCCTTTTTTAAAGGTTGCTTTTGCACATTTATCAAGACCAAATGACATTCCAATATCATCTGAAAAAGTTTTGACAATTTGCAGCTGTGCTTTTAGTTCCTCATCTGATGAGCTCTACAGTTTTAAATCATCGAAAAAGAGAAGATGATAAGTCATTAGACTTTGTTATTTTCTAGAAGCCAAATTGTAGCCATGGCCTAAGCTGTTAAGTAAACAGCTTAATGGATTAATGGCAAGGCAGAATAGCAACAGTGGCAGAGAGTCACCCTGGAATATCCCCCTTTGAATTGTTATCCCTGGGATAATAATATGTCCTTCATAATGGCTTAATTGCAAAGTGGTCTGCCACTGTTTCATGGTTACTGTAATGTAGTCAACCAGTGTAGGATGTATCTTATACATTTTTAAGTACTCTTTTATCCATGAATGTGGGATACTGTCAAATGCTTTTTTTGTAGTCAATCCATGCCATACTTAGATTCTTCCCCTTCTTACAGTTCTCCACTATAACTTTGTTTAACAACAAATGATCCTTTGTTCCATATGACTTTCTTTTATTGCCTGTTTGTTCTACTGCCATAATTTAGTTTTCTTCTAAATGATTATAAACTCTGTCAACGTCATTTCCCATGTATAATTTATACGTTGTTGGAAGACAAGTTATTGGTCTATAATTTTTAGGGTAGCTTGCAGGTTCACTGTTATGTAAGAGCATTGTTTTTTCTTGTTGTTAACCAGTGTGTTGTGTGTTCGGGGTGTGCATATAAATAGTTCTTACTCATGGCTAAATCCTTGTGCAAAGAAGTTAATACTTTAAGCCAAAAGTTAGGTACTGCATTTGGGCCTGGTATTTTCCAGTTAGAAAATCACACAGCAAACCTGTTGATACCAATAAAGGCTTTCCCTCCATTCAGTTCCACTATTCAGGGGAACGTGAAATATGAATAATTCCAGTAAGCACACAGGAAAGTTCCAATAACGAAAAGTATTTATAGAGTAAAATAAAAAACAAAAAACAAGTAGATTGAGCGCTTTCATCTCCACTCGGGAGACTTCATCAGAATGATGAAGAATAAGAAGGCGGATTACAAATTACAATTCTGGGTGTTAGAGAAAGTAAAACAGAGTGAGAGAGGGGGTGATTGGGAGACCCGATTAGAATTTCGAGAAATTATCTGGCAGCTAAGGTTGGATGCATGTAACAGCCCAGGTTGAACGACCACATATCCATCACCCCTGCTTTAAAATTACTAGCCTCCAACCCCAAAAGATCGGACCCCTAAAGCAACACATACAGCAGTTAAGGAACAATAAGTACTGAAGCAGTAAAAATAAAAATATACAGTTACAAAACTTGTATATGAATTTATTCATTATAGTAATTTTTTATCACAGTACTTTTTTCATCATAGTAGGTTTTATTAATATACATTTTTAGCAAAATTTTTAATATTATGTATACTTTTTAAGGAAGATAAATTTTTTAAGGAAGATTTATATATACACATTCTCTTAAATATATACTACTTATAACATATTATAATTTTTACATATTTCATATTTATTCCACAAATTATTTATTCCCTAGAATCCTGGAACTGTTTCCTTTAATAACAATTTGTATTTCACTTCAGTCTGCACATCAACAGAAATGTTATATTCATGCTTTTACTATTTTAGGACAACCAATACATACATTTATTCACGTTTATATTCATATATTTATGGTATGAAGCACTGACAAAATGTATTTGGACCTTCATGAGTTAATTTATTCTGCTGAATTTATTCTGTTGAATTAATTGGTTGACCAATGAAAAGCAATGTGGCTTGTTATAAAAAGAGTATAGTTATTTTGAATGATGATTCTGATGAAGTCTCCAGAGTGGAGATGAAAGCGCTCAATCTACTTGTTTTTTGTTTTTATTTTATTGAATAAATACTTTTTCATTATTGGAACTTTCCTGTGTGCTTACTGGAATTATTCATATTTCATGTTTCCCCTGAATAGTGGAACTCAACTGAGGGACAGTCTTTATTGGTATCAACAGGTTTGCTGTGTGATTTTTGTTTTGGTGTTTCGTGCCTGTGCACTTGTGTTTCCTAGTTTTCCAGTCAGAGGCTTTTCTCAAATTTGTTTCAATCTCTCTGACTGTTATTTCATCCCATTTCATATCCTGTACCTTTAAACTTCATATTCTTTCTTTTACTTCTTCTGTCCATTTAGCATCTTTGTTATGTTCCACAGGATCTTCATAGATACTTCTCCAAAATGTATCTACTTCCTTTTTTTGGCGGTCTTTCAATTCCTTTTACCTTATTTCCCAATTCTCTATAAAACATTTTTGGGTCATCAATAAATTGCTTATTTTGTGCTTTTCCCTTATATTTATCTTTGCATCTTTTAAGTCTTTCCGCCTGTTTTGAAATTTTTAGTTTATCTCCAATAGTGCATAATAGATCCTGGTCTGTTCTAATACTGCTCATTGCTTTTAACACATCTGTCTTTCTTATTATTTTTGTTGATCTATTCCCTCTTCTATAATCTTCTAACAATGACACTTCTTGTCTTAGCTGCTTCATATTTTTCTCTATTCAATATTTCCATGATGGTATTCGCTTTTGCCCCATCTTTTCCCTCGCTACCCTGTGTTTGTGTGGTAGAAATTCATCAGTTATTAATTTAGCAACATAGTAATATATTCTGTTTACTTCTGTTATGTTGCATGGATCTCTATGGACAGTCCTAATTACTGCATTCATTTGTTTTATCAAACATCTGACTTTTGGGGTTCTATTAACCTTCTGCAGTCTATTTCTCTCACTGATATTGGTATATCTGTCTTTGTCTAGTAAATCAAGCAACTCTTCTCTTAACTAATTTTCTTCCATACTGAGGGTACATCCCTTGTTTTCCATTTCCTGTGGTCATTTATAGAAAGTTCTATAGTATCTTCCTGTGGCACATTCTCTTCAGTCTCATCCTGTGCTGTCCGTTGCTCTATCATATGGGAACTCACTGGCCTATCACACCTCAACGTTGATTGCATCAGAGTTTCCACAGTTTCCTGTTCCTTTCCTTGCTGTCTAGCTTCAAGTGAACATTTATACTGGTTTCCTGTGAAAGGCTACAAAATATCCTGATATGGCACCTGACCAGTTGCTTCCTAGTCCACTGGTTTCCCCTTAATTTGGATATCCATTGCTCTATGCTGTTGTGTTGCTTTCTGTATTTGATTTACTACACTGAATCCTTCTCTTTGCAGCTGTTCCATAACCTCAATTTCTGTCTATCAGTGTCATCTAATGGCTCCCCAGAAATGTGGAAAGAAGATAAGATTCTGTCTGGTGGGAGTATGCCACTTCTGCCTCGTCACCACTGCCTCTTGTACTATTTACCCACGAGAGACTTTCACTCTAGCAATAAACTTTTACTACATATCAGTAAGATATTCAGCCCTGCTGGAGATTGTCTCTACTTTCATTACATGTCAAAGCTCTGGAATGAAATCCCCACACAGTTAAAACAGATAGAAAACTTTAATAGTTTTCAAAACATGGCTTAACAAGCACCTATGCCAAAGATGGCTCTGTTCTTCCTGCTCATCTGGCTAGCTTTACTCAAATTACTTTCCTCCAACACTTACAGCCACTTTGGTTCCCAATCTTTTTGTACCTTATCGCTCCTCATACTACACTTATTTTCTAAACTCTTACATTTCCTCCTTGTCTTACACCCCACCACTAACTACAATTCTTCCTCTGTCCATTTATCTTCATGCTCACTTCCATAACTTTTCCTTTCATATCTTTCTTATCATTTTAAGCTACATTCTACTTGTCTGTCTGTAAATTATTGCTAAACTCAAAAACAGACCAGTTTGATCTCTTCACTGTAGCCATCATGCTATAAATACATTAACTGTATGTTATTGCTCTATTCAATAATTAGCCAATTTATTTAATTGCTCTCTTGTTTTTTGTGTTAAAATGATATGTTCATGTAAGAAATGTTTAAACATATTTAAAAATCATGTAAATAAGCTCATGTATAGAAGTTTTTACTCTGCAATCATAAATGCACATCATGTGTAACTTAAATGTGGAGCTTTTTCCCCCAGGCTTCCTCTGAAAATGGGTTTTGCCCAGCTGGACTTTTCCCGGCCAACAAAGACAAATAAATAATGAATAAACAAATATTTGGTGTCCAACAGGGTTCTTTGCTTGGTCTCTTATTGTATGCATTCTTTGTAAGCAATGTTTTCTGTTTTTCTTCCTTAATTACAAAAATGCAGTGCATGCTACTCTTTGCCGGAAAGGCTTCATCCTGTACTGCCTTACCTTTTCCATTACTACTTTGGATAATACTACACTAAGGCTTCATCCCGTACTGCCTTACCTTTTCCATTACTACTTTGGATAATACTAAAGAAAGGCTTCATCCCATACTGCCTTACCTTTTCCATTACTACTTTGGATAATACTACACTAAGGCTTAATCCCGTACTGCCTTACCTTTTCCATTTCTACTTTAGATAATACTGCACTAAGGCTTCATCCCATACAGGGATCGCCTTTGGTCAACTAGTGCCCTAGGCAAAAGGTCTCTCCAGCACCCCCCCCACCACCTAATGCCCACATCCTGGTCCACCTTCACCATCCTGATTACTGGAAAAGCGTCCCTGCTACAGCGGAGCCCTAGGCAGCCACCTAGTTGGCCTATGCCTAAGGCTAGCTATGATCCCGTACTGCCTTACCTTTTCCATTACTACTTTGGATAATACTAAAGAAAGGCTTCATCTCGTACTGCCTTACCTTTTCCATTACTACTTTGGATAATACTACACTAAGGCTTCATCCCTTACTGCCTTACCTTTTCCATTTCTACTTTAGATAATACTGCACTAAGGCTTCATCCCATACAGGGATCGCCTTTGGTCAACTGGTGCCCTAGGCAAAAGGTCTCTCCAGCACCCCCCACCACCACCTAATGCCCACATCCTGGTCCACCTTCACCATCCCGATTACTGGAAAAGCATCCCTGCTACAGCGGAGCCCTAGGCAGCCACCTAGTTGGCCTATGCCTAGGGCTAGCTATGATCCCGTTCTGCCTTACCTTTTCCATTACTACTTTGGATAATACTAAAGAAAGGCTTCATCTCGTACTGCCTTACCTTTTCCATTACTACTTTGGATAATGCTACTGTTGCAGAGGTTTCCGTGGCCATTCTGTAGACTCAACTATGAAATACAAATAAAAATGCTGCATCCAAGACAAACCAGAAGCTAAGGATGCTGTCTGCAACAAAATGCTTTGTGAATGAGCACATCCACTTAACAACAGCTAAGTCTTTCTGACTCCTTTTCTTTATGCCCCACTCATCTACATTAACATCAGTGTAACAGCATTACATCACCCAGGAGAAAACATGTAATAATGCTACTCAGTTTGCAGTCACAAACCCATTATTGTAAAAATATGAAAGCTTTTCAGTAACTTGAACTAAAGCATCAGTTTATTGTAATTTGACCTTTTCTAGGATGTAAACTTGTCAATTTTAGTGGCTCAATACTAGCTTTTGGTGCTGGAAGTCCAGAAGTCTGTGGGATCTATAGGTAGTTGAACTGATTTTCAAATACTGACCACCACAGCATAAGAGGGGTGTTGCACTCCTGAGTGTGCCATCCTTTGGATTAGATGTTAAACTGAGGTCCCTTCTACTTGTTTTGGTGAAAGTTCAGGTGGATGTAAAAGCTCTCATGGCATTTATCAAAAAAAAAAAAAAAATAGGAGAAATTCCTTGGTGCTCTGGCCAAATTTCCTCAAGTCAGTATGAATACTGCCTCACGTGTCCAATGAAGAGGACACTAGCCTAGTAGGACTAACATTTGCAACAAAGAGTAAATAAATAAACTATAGTATTTACCCACTGTATTGCTTCTGGACTTACTTTGAATAATACCCAGATACTCTGCTATTTTAATAGCCTACTGCAAGTTCTTTCATTCACTAACAGATTTGAGGATGCTTGCTTCTCTATTTCCCAACTGTTCTGCTTTAGGATATACTTGAAATAATACTCCCTAATCAGATTGTCTATTCTTTTGCTAGCTTACAGCAAGCGCGTACAGCCAGAAGCACTTCCAGGGATTCTAGCTGCTCCATTTCACACCACCAAACCTGTGTTCAGGTATGGCAGTGTAAAGTTTCTTGGTGATAAATGGTGTTGTACCTGTAATGTGACACCTCAAATAGAGACGTTTCCTTAGAGACTCAAGTTTATGGCTCCACTCTGAGGGAAAAGTCAGTGCTGCTTGGAAGGATAGCCTAAATATCTACATTCAAGCACAGCAATATATTTAGTTGTAAAATGTTAGACCATGTAGTTTTCCAGCCATTAACTATCTTTTTAAATGTAACATTCAGTCTAACTTCAATACACTGACATACTTCCTTACTAAACTTATAAAGTGGGAAATTGTTGTGAACTGAAGATCCAGCTAACATAACAGTTGGGTCAGAGCAGATAATATAATTACTGTAAGCTTGTACTCCATATCAGTCATCCTGAAAATAAACCTATAATAACATGACCCTAACATAGTCTAATATTAATAAATCTAAATGTAGACAGTCTGTCAAAGGGAAATTCAGAACCAGGGGTACAATACTTAAAAAAACAGAAAATATCTAAAATATTTGTGTTTGTACTCGACATGCTAAACAACTTTCATCATGATTATATATATTTTCATATTTTATATTAAGTATGGTAGTTAGCACAGGTAATTAAGACTATGAGCTGTTAATCAGCTGTATTTTGTAGTCAGGGTTTGATTCCCTCAGCCTCCATTTGTCTACTCTTATGACTCTTAACAAGTCACTTAACCAGAAAATGCCCCTGGGCTGGGTCTGAAAATAGGGTCAGTGTTAATCAGTGTTTTACCCCTATTAATAAATACAATTAGATAAACTTGGTTCCATCTTGGACTAGTTATTCTGGTCCACTGTCAACAAAATTCTATACCCAAGTACCCCCCTACCCCCAACCCTGCTGCTCTTGCTCTCTTAAACAACCACTTCATTGAAACAATCCAAAGGCTAAACCAACATATCCCCTCTGCCCCTTCTCAGACATTACCCCTCTCTCCTTCTTCCTCTAATACCTTCTCCTTACAACCCGCACCCACTGCATTTATCAAACACCAACTGAATAAACTTAAACCCTGCTCTCCCTCTGTTGACAACCTTCCTCCTCACTTTCTAAAAATTGCTGCACATTCTGTTGCCTATCCAGTCTCTATCCTTATTAGTCATTCTATCACTGAATCCATAGTCCCCGATTTATTGAAATCCTTTTATGTTATCCCTCTTCAGAAAGGAGGTAACTCCATTGACCTCTCAAACTATCGTCCCAATGCTATACTATCCCCACTCTTCAAAATACTAGAAAAATGCATTCATTCCCAACTACTTAAACACTTGCTTGACAACAACCACCAGATGTGGGCGGCGCAGTGGTGCAGTGATTAACGGTGTCACCTCACAGCAAGAGGTTCTCCGGTTCGATTCTCGGCTGGGTGCCTTCTGTGTGGAGTTTGCATGTTCTCCCTCTGTTCGCGTGGGTTTCCTCCGGGTACTCTGGTTTTCTCCCACATTCCAAAGACATGCATCTGGAGCATTTCTCCCTGGGCCTCTGCTGAAAACAGGCTCTGTGGAACCTAGTTGGACTTTCCCGGTCAACAAATGATAAATAAATAAAAAAATAAACCTCCTAACTCCTACCCAGCATGGCTTTCGACCCCACCGTAGCACATCTACTGCTCTACTCTCTTTCACCCAAACAGTAGTAGAAGCCATGCCAACAATCTACTTCTGTCCTGTTGATTCCTAGATCTCGCAAAGGCTTTTGATACAGTGTCTCACTCTAAACTGTTAACTAAACTGTCTGACCTTCATGTTTCCACCCCCTCTTTAGCCTGGTTCTCTAGTTCCTTATCTAATAGACTACTATCTATATGCTGGCAAACTGCGACCTCCCCATTTCTACCTGTCAACACTGGTGTTCCCCAAGGCTCTATTCTGGGTCCCCTCTTGTTCAGTGTCTTCACAAACAACCTGCACTCTGCTACCAACCTCTATACTCTCCTACAATATGCTGATGACTCCACCCTTATCACCACTGCCCACAGTATCCCTGAACTCCTCTCTCGAACCCAAGGAACTTTCTCTTCCATCGAAACTTGGCTCACTGATAATCAGCTAATATTAAACTCCAAAAAAACAAAGCTTCTACTTTTTCTTCCTAAAACTCTGCTATAACACAAATCCTCCTTCTCCATTACCTCTACTAACAATACCATCATCAGATCTGAACCACATGCTAAACTCCTTGGCATCACCATGGATGACAAACTCAAATTCGATATCCATATAAATCAGTCCATTAAAAAAAAACACCAAAAACTTGGCCTCCTGTACCGTAATCATAAATTTCTTTCTCCCACCTCCAAGTCCTCCCTAGCCTCATCCCTACTCCTACCCTGTCTCCTTTATGCAGCTCCAGTCATAGCCGTCCT
The DNA here is from genome assembly GCF_019279795.1 of Protopterus annectens. Lineage (NCBI taxonomy): Eukaryota > Metazoa > Chordata > Ceratodontiformes > Protopteridae > Protopterus > Protopterus annectens. Next base: position 721,040,806 of record NC_056749.1, read on the forward strand.
TAGGCATAGGCCAACTAGGTGGCCGCCTAGGGCGCCGCTCTAGCAGGGGCGCTTTTCCAGTATTTATTTGGTGTAGGTAGACCAAGACGTAGGCACCAGGTGGTGTGGTAGGGAGCACTGTGGAGCCCTTTTGCTAGGGCACTGTTTGACCTAAGGCCACTCCCTGATCCAGTCCTTACCAACCTTCAGTCAACTCTGCTCAGCAAACTAGAGAAAACCTACAACAAAATAGCCAAATTTGATTCAAATCTCCCTTATAAAACCCACCACTGCCTTGCTCTTAAATCTCTGAAATGGCCTGAATTCCCTAAACAACTGCTCCTTACACAGCTTTATATAACATACTCTATTATCTATAACCCTATTTCTTGTCCTTCCATCTCCAATATTTTATCACCTTATAACCCCCAACACCAGCTTCGTACTTCTGACAAACATCTTCTGAACATCTGTAAACCTACAAAAAACTTTGGGAAGTCACTATACAAATATTCAGTTGCACACCACTGGAACTCCCTCCCTCTTAATATCAGAAATATTCCATTTAAGGCCCAGTTCAAAAATGAACTTAAAAACTATCTACAAAATACCTGTTCCTGCCCTTGTCTCGTTCATAACTGATTCCCTTATTCCTTCCTCCTCAAACTACTTTTTGTCTCATTATTTCCTCACTCTCCTCTACCTGCTCTCCACTTAGTTTGTGCCATTGCTATTAAAAATCAGCTCCCGCTTCTCGTAAACAATTTCTTCACCCAGATTATCCTTGTCTGTTTTACTTTGCTGACATACTTAGAAATTGTTAAATCACAGTAATCTTACTTAATTTTCTCTATGTTGTCTAAAAGTTTATGTTTTATGACTTCTGCAATGTAAACTTTTTTCTCAACTGACTATAATTGTAATCTGGAGCTTTTCTCCTTGGGTCTCCACTGAAAATGGGCCTTAGCTCAGTTGGACCAACCTGGTTAACAAATGACAATAAATAAATAAATAAATAAATAAATAAATAAATAAATACGTCAGTGTTTGATTGCTAGCCAGCTATTTTTTGCATCTCTTTCTCTACCTTACTCTCCTCAGGGCTTTTATAAATTGGATAAAAAATTCTTCTGTCCTGCTGTCCGTGTTTAGACAAGGTCCATCTTGGACATTCCCACTTAGAGAATTTCAGTATGACTTGTACATTAAGGTAGCAATGCTCAATGCAAGGAGTCTAAATAAAAATAATTTGTAGATGATGAAACTTGGCTTTAGTGTACTGATCGATGCAGTACCTACGGTATGGTGGGAGGGAAGTGGTATCAATCCTTCAGACTCTCTGGGAGTGGTGGTGGAGTACCCATATTCACCTGATCTTCTGTTATGCCAAGTCCCTCAGGACACCGGTTTGGAGCTCTTGCACATTTTATTATCACGAAATAAAAACAATTACATTATCACCAACTATAGATTCCCCCCTTGATGTCACTCGATGACCAGGAGAACCACTTTGATAAGCTGAAGTTTAGACCTGTTAATCCCAATATGCTAATCCTCTGTGATTTTGGCTACTCATCCATTAACTGTAAATCTTATACAACAAATAATAACTATGCACAGAAACTTATTGAATTTATCAATAATAACTCCCTAGCTCAAGGTCCCATCAGAGGTAACAGCATACTTGTACTTGCAAATGTTTCCTCTGCCTGCACCACTACTAATGTTATTCCTTCCTTAATCAAATATGAACTATAGTATGTCATATTCTCCACTCAAACCCAGTACCATCTTGTCCAGTAACCCCACCTTATTTAGACATTAGTCAAAAGCCAACCTAATATCCCCATCAGAGGGTGAAAAGTGATGAAGGAATGGAAGAAAGTACTGAACTGGTGCATTAGATAGTAATATTTATAACATTTACAAGTGGATTATGTCAGTTTATAGGGAGTAGGGTGGATGTCACAAATTATGTCTTATAGTTATTTTGAGTATATGCACTGTCAGGAGTTGTAATTACAAAAAAGGTGGCAGTCTCTTTCAAAGAAAGGTGGGTGTGTGGGTAAACAAGAGTGTGAATTAATATTATACTGTTGAAATATAAAGGTTGTGATATGTAGATAAAATGTATTAAGCACAGTTACAAAAGGTGTACATCTGTATGTATCATTGTACATTTAGGGTTACTAAGGAAATTAATATGTTTTGTTTTTGAGTGGTGATGGTATTGTATGGTTTGAAGATGAAAATAAAATAAAAAAATCATAGAACATGTATTGGTCAGCTTCATAAACAATGAAATTGGTGAACTACAAATACTCAAGTCTACAAGATTTAGGTTTGTGAAATGTAGGTCATGTCTGCTTAATCTAGCAAATTTCTTTGAAAATGTAACATATGCCATCTACAAAGCTCATTCCATCAATGCTGCTTATTTGTACTTTGCTAAAACCACTGAGATGATTCCCAATGTGGCATTACTGGAAAAATTGCTACTCCAAATATAATCCAATATTTTACTCATTTGGTTGCAAACTGACTTGCTGAGCAAATGCATGTAGTAAGATTTGAAGCTATATTCTAATCTAAAAGGTACATCACCAGTGATGTCACTCGGGGCTCTGTCCTGAATCCCTGACACTTTGGCATCTACTTCTCTGATGTGAAAGGTGATGTCAAAGGTCTATGACTAACCAAGTTTGAAATGATTGCAGACTGGGTGCCGTTATTGAGTACCCATTAAATATTCATATGCTTCAAGAAAGTCTTGCCAGAAAAAAACATTAGATGTACTGACCATGGCCTTAAGTTTAATGCCAAAACATGCATTGTAATTGCCTTTAGGAAACAATTCTGTCCTACTGATTACTACATAAAACAGGATCCTACTGATGATAGACATAGCCTTTAGGGATCTAGATATTTTCATCGATAATGAACTATCCTTCATCATCATGTATCAGCTATAGTTAAGAAATCCTTTTATCCTGCTCAATTAATTACTGAGAGTACATGCTTCATGACTAAAGATGCCATAACCCACACCTCTATTCCTCCCTCATAGGGCTAATCATAGAATACGGTTCTCCCATTGCAATGTACCTCCAAACACTTTGCCCAGCTAGAAAGATCACATTTTCTAAATAAAAACAAAAACAAGATTAAAAACTTTCTTGATTTTCTCTGCTCAATCCCACAAGATGGGTTGCAAACTGGCTTAGGGATAGAACCCACATGGTCAGAATTGCAGGTGCCATGTCAGACTCTAAACCAGTTACAAGTGGCATCCCACAAGGCTCAGTCCTGGGACCTCTCTTGTTCGGTATATATTTCTCTGAGGTACAGGCTAACACAGGAGGACTACGGCTGACAAAGTTTGCAGATGACTGCAAACTGGGGGCCATAACCAACTCGCCGGCTGACACAAGCATCCTCCAAAAAGGTCTCACAGAGACGGATAACTGGTGCCAAAGCCATGGCCTAAAGCTAAATGCCAAAAAGTGCATAGTCATCCCCTTTGGGAAAAACAAAGTGCCCACAAATTACCACATAGGTGGTAATCCATTAAGTACGGAAGAAATAATTAGGGATTTGGGGACCCAAGTAGATTGCAATCATTCCTTTGACAATCACATTGCCAAAGTGGTTAGAAAGACATTCTATATAGCCCACCTTATCACAAAGGGGTTCACATCTAGATCAAGAGAGGTCATTGTGCCCATCTACTCATCACTCATCAGGCCCATAATTGAATACAATGCCCCATTTGGGATGTACCTTACCCGACACCTGCTACAATTAGAAAGACCCCAAAAGTACCTCACCAAGAGGATCAAGGGACTCAAACAGATGCCCTATGCAGTTAGGCTAAAGAAACTCCAGCTCTACTCAGTTGCTTACCGCCTACTCAGAGGTGATCTGTGCCTGACGTATAAAGCCATGTCCCACCCAGAATTAATGGACATGCTCCACCTCAAGAAATCCAAATCCATGAGAACTACATGCTCCAGTGACTTAAACCTCAGCACAGAAATAAATAGAACATGCTGGAGGGACAGATTCATATCCCAGAGGCTCCCCTCACTCTGGAACAAAATCCCACTCCATGTCAGACAGAACCCCTCAATGACCCTCTTCAAGAAGAATCTAGATGTTTGGATGGGAGATCGTAAATTTACCCCTGGGATCTCTTCTGTGTCGCTGCTAGACAGAGGCACGGTAAACTAACCTTAAATGGGCTATCTTCTGTGACCTACTATACAGAGGCACAGTCAACTAATCTAAGAAGGGTGGTGAAAGCCAAACACACTCTCGCTAGGCTTGTAAATACCCTAGGGCAGATAGCCTGGTATCAACCTATGAACCTATGAACCTCTGTCTCATTCCAGCTCCTGAGTGGTGATCGCTCTGTCTCACCTTCTGGGCTATGAAAAATCCTGTTCTACTAGACATCCCCCACCTCAGAAATATGTGTATTACTAAAAACAGTCACTTCAAAGAACTCTACCTTCATCACAATATAAATAGAGTCTTTCAGACAGAATGCTTTCTTTTACCCGAAGAATCCCCCATCTGATCAAGTTTGCAGATGACTGCAAGCTGGGCACTGTCATCAATTACCCTATTGATCTGGTCATCCTCCAAGAGAGTCTCACCCAAACAAAGGACTGGTTCCAGAAACATGGCTTCAAGCTGAATACCAAAAAATGCATCATCATCACCCCCTTTGGGGAGAGTGACGTCCTCACAAATTATCACATTAATAATAATGTCCTAAGCATGCAATCAGTCATGAGGGATTTGGGCACCCAGACTGATAGCACTCTGACTTTTGACTACCATGTTGCTTCCATTGTATGGAAAGCTTTCTACATGGTCCACTTTATAAGTTAGGGTATCTCATCCAGGGACAAGGAGGTCATAACATCCCTGTATTCTTCCCTTATAAGGCCCATTGTTTAGTATCTTGCAAAGCACATGCAGCAGCAAGAGAGACCACAGAGGTTCCTCACCAGAAGAATCCAGGGCCTCAAAAATCTACCATACACAGACTAAAAGCCATATCCCTCTACTCAGTTTCATACAGACGTCTCAGAGGTGACCTCTGTCTGGCATACAAGGCAATCTCGGATCCCACCTTGATGAAACTGCTGCATATCTACAAGTCAAGCTCCACTCAAGTAACCACCTTGTGTGACTTCAACCTGGTCTGTGACATCAGTAGGACTTGTTGGCAGGACAGATTTGTGTCCCAGAGACTCCCCCATCTGTGGAATAGCCTCCCTCTCCACATCAAGCAGAGTACCACTTTGCCCCTTTTTAAGCACAACCTGGATAACTGGATGGAAAATAGAAAATACATCCCTGGGATTCCACCTGTGTCCTACTTGGACAGAGGCATTGGATGCTGATTTGTCTAAACATGGGCTAAATTCTTGGCTAGGCTTATAAGGGCCTCAGGACCAATAGCCTAGCAACTTCCTATGATCCTATGAAACTCCACTTGCATATTAAACAATATATCATGCTGGCCTCCATCAAGTTCTGCCTTGATAATTGGATGGTTACCCACACATTTTCTCCTGGGGTAAAAGTATGGCCCTCATTAATCAGGATGGAAAATCCACTCATTAAATGTTCTGGGTTCCATGGCTAGGGTCTATGTGGTCACCCTGCCTACCTGCCTAGTATGAACCTATGAACCTATGGTAGGTATTCCCTTTTAAGGTTTATTCTGGAAAAACTCAACATAAAAAGATTTTCAGAAAAAGGCAGGGCTGCAAATGCCTTACCATGTTAATAGTCCCTGGGCCAGAAATCTTACATGCAATGGACAATAAGATGTAAGATGCAGGGAGGCAAACTCCTTAAGTGAATATTACGAAATATCATGCAAACTTAATGTGCATTAAGTGAAGAAACTGAATATCATAAGAAAACAGTCTTGCCTTACTTAGCAGATGACCTTACATAATACTGAAAGCTGATTTGTCAAACCTTTGATAATTCAGGCATAAAGACTGATATAACACAAGGACAGATTCAGGCCAACATAAAAAGATGCTCTCATTGCTAGGGTGCCAGATGTTCAGAGAACAAACATCCCCATGGCTGACTGAAGGATCATCCCTGGCCAGGATAGTGTTTGACAGAAGGCTTGATAGTCATCAAGCCTGGGGGCAAAAACAATACAAATAACATAAATAATGGATAATATAGACTTCTCAACTCTGTTTAAGTGTTACTAGCCTTTCTAATCCTGCCAGTACTCTATCAGACCAAACTGATGCAGTCTGATAGCTGCTTTGACAGCTGTTAAAATAACTAGCAAATGCCATGGTTTGACAGCTGTTGAAAAGTTGTAAAGCACCACAATATTTTAAAGATAAAAAAAGCTATTCTCCAGAAGTTTCAGGTTTGCAATCAAAAGGTAATTTTTTTTTGTTTTTTCTGTCTTACAGCTCTATTATTATAAAGTACAATGTAAAATGTCACTGCTCCACTCAGACCATCATTATAGCGTAGTGGTAGATTTTCATGATATGCACCCTGTCTCATAAAATGCAAAACAAAATGTTACAACTCCTGATCAGGCAGAAAAGTACGACAATGACAAATGTTGCTTTTCAAAATTATTTTTCAGATACTCTGTTATTTTTTTATTGCCGTAAAATGCAACACAAAGTGTCACAGCTCAGTCTCAGAACAACCTCCCATTGCAGAAACTCCAAAGAAGTATAGTTTATTTCAGAACAGTAGATGTTCATCGTGTTATACTGCTGCAGTCATCACACTTGGGTTATCCTGCCATCAGGCGGTCCTGCAGTCGGCCGAATCCCAAAGTCTTGGTCCTGCGTTGGTTGTCGCCGCTTCTTCCCTGACATCAGTGCGACAGGGGGATAAAAGAGGCAGCCAACGCCATTTTCTTCAGTCTTTCTTGCCGTGTAGTGCCCGAAGCAGAAGCAGTTCGCAAGTGCCGGTCAGCTAGCTCCTAAGATTTTTGAATCGAATTTCAGCCCAAAGTCTTCTCTAAAGCTAAGTACCCCGTTGGGGAAACTTTTCTTGTCTCAGACAGATCAACCTGATTTCAAAGAGATGCAGGATTTGCTGCATGCAGCAGAACAGGTGGGAAAGCATACCTTACAGTGTGGTTTTGATTCATTGGAAGCCTCATATAGAGCAGCTGTCACAGGATCTGTAATACGTATACATGCTTGGCTAAAAGAGCAAGCCTTACCAGAACATGTCAAAGCAAAGTTATTGGATGCTCCATTGCAGAAAGATGTGTTATTTGGTGTCAAAGCAGAGGAAGTTTTAAAGAAAATGGAAGAAATGGCAAAATCTATGCAGACAGTTAAAGATTTTTTACAGGTACAACCTCCTCATTTCAGCAGAAACTGGCCATTAAAAAACTGGTCCTTTCCTTCATCAGACAGACCCCAAAGAGGTAGGTACAGGTGCGCAAGGGGCAGAGGCCAGCCACAAGGTTCTTTCAGGCCTAGACAATGGCATACAACAACTCAAAGAGGTGGAGATGAAAGATCTCAACCCTTTAGGAAACAAACACAATGACTTCCCTCTTCGCCTGCCAAGCAAAATTGCCCTGGCAGCACCTTTGGGAGGAAAACTGGCTCTATTTCCACAAAATTGGCACATCATAACACATACCTGGAGGTACCCAAATTCAAAATGCTCACAGTACAGCAGCTTCTTCCCATGCTGGGCAAGGAGTCTTGGCTGGTAACGTTGGACCTCAAAGAGGCATACCTGCATGTCCCTATCAGACAAGATTGCAGAAGATACCTCAGATTTTTGGCAGGTACAATGCATTATCAATTCTCAGCATTGCCCTTTGGCTTATCTACTGCACCCAGAGTATTTACGAAATGCCTGGCATCAGTAATTATATACTGCAGACAACGAGAAATACAAATTTATCCATATCTGGATGACTGCCTGATCCAAGCGGACAGCAAGACCATTCTACTACAGCATCTGGCATTTGTAACAAAGCTGCTGTTGCCTAAGGTACACAGTAAACAAAAAGAAGTCAAAGCTAATACCCTCACAAGACATAATATTCCTGGGTGCCAGCTTAAATACAACGGCCCAGATGGCTTATCTCACGCCAGACAAACAAAAACAACTGACTCAATACTTCAAAACAATGGCAACTTTTACCCAGATCACTGCAAGGAAAATCCTGCAGGCATTGGGGTTCATGGCTTCCTGCATTCAACTAATTCCACATGCAAAGCTGCACATGAGGAAATTACAATGGTACCTGAAAAGTGTATAGACTCAACACAGGCACAGCCTTGAAACAAGTATACCTCTCATTCCCTGCCCTCAAAAAGAGTTCCTATGGTGGGCTCAAGCATGTCAAATAAACAAGGGTCTTCCTTTTGTCTTACCTCCAGCAAACCAAACTATGACAGGCCCAGCACCAGAAAAACTTACTCAGACAAATGGAAAAGATTTTGTGCATGGAACCAGGCTAAAGGCCAAAATCCTTGGATACCAAACATTCCTCAAATACTGCAATACTTAACTGAGATGCTACACAAAGGCCTTTCTTTCTCATCCATTAAGATCCATGCTTCAGCCATTTCAGCTCAATATAATACGGATCCTCCTATATTCTCACACCCTTTACTAAGGCAGTTTCTCAGAGGGGCTAAGAATATAAGACCCCCCAGAAAACCCCCAACGCCAGCCTGGGACCTCAACTTCGTTTTAGAAAAATTAACGCTGCCTCCTTTCGAACCAGCCTTTTCAGCAGAACTACAATACTTGTCATGGAAAACAGCTCTGTTGCTGGCTATCACCTCAGCATGCAGGGTCTCAGAACTTACAGGCACTTATGGCAGTGGAACCTTTCATCATTTTCCATCAGGACAGACTCTCTTTACGAACTAACCCTACCTTTATGCCAAAGGTAGTATTGAGTGTGGCTTTGAATCAGACCATTCATTTACCCACCTTTTATCCAAACCCCCAGAATAAAGGAGAAAGACTCCTTCACTCTTTGGACATTCACAGACAGCTACATTACTATTTGGATAAGACAAAGACCTTCAGAAAAACTAACCAACTCTTTGTATTATATGCTGCAGGTTCACAAGGAAAGGCTATTTCAAAACAGACCATCTCCAAATGGATAGCACATTGTATCCACTTTTGCTACTCACACCATGGCAAAGCAGTGCCTGTGAATAATAGGTCCCATTCTACCAGGGCTACAGCAGCCTCAACAGCCTTTCTCAGGGGGGTTCCAACCAAGGACATTCTGGAGGCAGCTACTTGGAGTTCAGTGCACACCTTTACTAAGCACTACCACCTTCCATTATACTCAAAAACCAGAGCTGGTTTTGCCACTGCAGTTCTGCAGGGCATCCTAGCTACACCTAACCCAGTTTAGTACCAGCCACCCATCCATAGCTTTGGAATTCAACCCAAGTGTGATGACTGCAGCAGTATAACACGATGAACATAGTACAGTTTTGTACCTACCATAAATGTAGATGTTCGAGTGTACATACTGCTGCAGTCCAGGTTACCCTCCCACCATCCCCTCTACATACCTGGGTGTTAGTTATAACTCCAGGTACATCAATCTATTGGATGCATGTCTATATGGTGTATTTGCTAACAGCTACTACTATTGCTTATCTACTAAGGTATTTTTGCATAGTTATTTGTATTGCCTTCCTAGTTGGGGGCACCTGACATCTGGGGCAAGAAAAACTGAAGAAAATGGCATCGGCTGCCTCTTTTATCCCCCTGTCGCACTGAGTGCAGGGAAGAAGCGACGACAACCGACGCATGACCAAGACTTTGGGATTCGGCTGACTGTGGGACCGCCTGACGGCAGGATAACCCAAGTGTGATGATTGCAGCAGTATATACACTTGAACATCTACATTTATGGTAGGTACAAAACTGTACTTTATCATTGAACAGCACTTTGTTGTTAAAATTTGCTCCATCTGATAAAATGCAAAGCAGACTGACAGAGCTTCAGTAAGATAAGTACTAGAATCTAGAATACCAAATATTGCTTTCTAAACTTAGTTTAAAACTTGCACACACATGCACACACATACATACACTCACACTCATACACTCTCTCTCTCTCTCTCACAAGCTGATGCTTTCCTACCTAGAATATATACAGTGAATTCTATTTTTTTTTTCATAAAATAGATTATAGATTTTTTTTTACAAAGGCAGTATTTTCCAGTATTTGCTTAAACAAGTAGAAATTCCTGTTTTGTATAGAATACAGAATTTTGGAAGAAGCCTGAATGCTACTGCAAATCTTATTCTTTCTTACTGAATTTTGTAGACTTTTGCCCTGAGCAATGGACTTAGTCATTCATTTACACCACTAAAATAGACTTTAATTCAAGGCCAGATAGGGAGATAGTATAAAAGAGCCATCAGTCAGATACCCTAGCCAAAGAAAGATGCAGGGTTAAACTCGGCTTGCATGATCTCTGATAGATCTTGCTCAACACCAATATAAACTATATTCCTAAATGTGAACAAGTACCTATTTATAACTTACACCTCCTTACTCTCCCTTCTTCAATCACTTCCTTACTTCTATCAATTTCTGTCCCCTGGCTTTCTCTCTAAATATACCACAAGCCTGCTTTTCAATCACTTCATATTGCAACTTCTGTTTGCACCTTTAATTACTCTATAAATCAGCTACAATTTCTCAAAATATTAAATCGTCAAATAACTTGTATCTATTCTTAACCAATGTTTTCTTATGTCTTATCTGGTCTAATATATATATATATATATATATATATATATATATATATATATATATATATATATATATATGTCAAAGATGTGTCTGGAGTGTTTCTCCCCGGTCCTCCACTGAAAATTGGCTTTTTTCCAAGTTGGACTTTCCCAGTAAACAAATGTTAAATAAAAATAATAAATAAATAAATAATCATTTAAACTGTAGATGTTTTCGTATTATTTTTGAAGATTGTAAAATTAGGGGTCTTAAAATATTTTGTAATACTTTGGAGCTTTTTCCCCAGGCCTTCACTGAAAATGGCCCCCTACCCATTTGTACTTTCCTAGTAATCAAATGTCAGTAAATAAATTAATTAGTAATAGAGACCAGGAGCATTCCAATCTACAACAGATTAATAATTATAGTATGACAAATTCTAGTTCATTCTTAGTAAGGGGATTGCAGACACTGTCATTCAGGCAGCCATCAAGACTTTTCTACTTACGGTGCATGCACTGGACATGTTGACATCATTGCATGTGCCTCCCTGTGTTATGGATCCTGAGTAGCCATTGTCAGAATGATGGCCAGTCTGCTTCTCCCATATGTGAGCCTCCGCAGCAGTAAGGCTTTGTAGTCAGAAACTTCATCCAGTGAACAACTATATCTTGGATCACCTGCAAAATAGCTGTGGAAATAAATGGGGGAGAAAGTGGTGTCTGAGAAATATGATGAAGGTTAGAGGTGGTCAAGAAGAAACGAGTATGCATAAAAATTAAAATAAAACAGTATCAATGTGCAACTTAGCTTGATAGATGGTCATACTTTTATTATATCATTTTGCTTGATGTAACTTACCCTAATGGAAGTAAGTTCTCCTGAACACCTCTAAGGCAGAACTATTGTAAATGACAGTCCATCAGTAAAACTCCTGTAACATTTAGGCAGAAGACTGCCTGGAAGAACCATGTTCTGTCCTTAATGAAGGAGGCTTAATATCAGTCTTCTTTAGAATTTGACATTTAGACTTTGACATTAGTGGGACTCCTAATGCCATAAAGGTTCATGAACAATCTGTAATTTACTTTAAGCGGTGATCACAAATCACACAGAAGGATCAAGAATTAAGGACCAAAAGTTTACCCTACTTGTTCAAGTCTTTCTCACTTTGCAACAATACATGCCCCTTTCCCTTCTCATCTTATCAAATCTGCATCTTTAGTCAAGTTATTTATATATGCTTGCTACAAATGAATTGATTATTTAATTAATCAAATATTAACTTTGTAAGTAGTTTGATTTGTGTACCCTTTCCAGTGTGTGTGTGTGTGTGTGTGTGTGTGTGTGTGTGTGTGTGTGTGTGTGTGTGTGTGTGTGTGTGTGTGTGTGTTCGTGCGTGTGTGTGAAAGTACAGAAAAAACCCTAAATATACATCATAGCAGCTTCGGAATATTTGTACCATTACAGACAAAAATATTAAAGCAAGCATTTTTCATTGGGCAAATTCCTTCAACACCGTTTCTTTCCATTTTCACTCCAAGGTCACTGCAACTAAGAAAAAGAGAAAGAGACCATTCAGAAAAAAAAAAGTTTTTGCTGTTTCTCTGATGCAGCAGTGTCAGTGTTCATATGATATAATATACTTTCAGCCCACACAAGATGTCCATATGTGGAGTGTGACAACAAGAACATATACTGTACAGAATAATCATCTTGAGCAAACAAAACATGGGAAAATCGGTAATGAGCAGCTGAAGGAAGCATGTCATTGAGGAGGATTCAGTGACAACAGTACATGTTCACCATTTATATGTAATTCAATCATTTTAATTTTTGCTGACAAATTATTATGCTGCATCAGCTGCCCTTTCTTATCCACAACTATCAACTGAGAATAAATCCCTTGTGGGATTAGTGGCTATTCCAAAGACAAACATTAGAATCAGTACTTTAGAATTCCCTGCTACTATTGATAAGCTCTGGAATAAAACCCAGACTAATCTTAGCTATCCCTTCAAAAGAAACACCTTCAAATATTTGTTGTAAAACTGCCTGCAGTGTATTTGGTACTGTATTTGAGGTATTAATTAGATTGTATATCTATTCCTAATATAGGTTCATAGGTAGGTACTAGGCTATCTGCCCGAGGGCATTTATAAGCCTAGCCAGAGTGTGTCTGCTTTTGCTGCCCCATTGATTAATTAACTGCTCCTCTGTCAAGCAGAGCCAGTGAAGTGATCCCAGGGGTGTATTTTCTGTTACCCATACACTTGTCAAGATTTCTCTTGAAGAGTGTTAGTGAGGACCTCTGCCTGATGTAATTTGGAATTTTGTTCCAAAGCATGGGGAGTCTCTGTGACAGGAATCTATCCCGCCAGCATGTTCTATTTATTGTTGTGGCGAGGTTTAGCTCACTAGAGTGCATGGCTCGCAGTGACTTGGATTTCTTTAGGTGGAACAAGTCCATCAATTCTGAGTTGGACATGGCTTTGTAAGTCAGGCAGAGATCACCTCCGAGTAAGCGATATGCTACTGAGTACAGCCAGAGTTTTTTCAGTCGGGCTGCATAGGACATATGTTTGAGGCCAGTAATCCTCTTGGTGAGGTACTTTTGTGGCCTTTCCAGCTGTTGGAAGTGCTTTGTGAGGTACATCCCAAACGGGGCATTCTACTCTATGATGGGTCTAATGAGTGACGAGTAGAGGGGCACTATAACTTCTTTATTTCTAGATGCGAACCCTTAAGTAATTAGATGGGCCACATAGAAGGATTTCCTAACTACTTCGGCAATATGATTGTCAAAGGAGAGATTACTATCTACCTGGGTCCCCAGATCTCTTATCACCTCTTCTGTTTTAAGGGGACTGCCACCTATGTGGTAATTTGTGGGTGTTTTGTTTTTCCCAAATGGGATGACTATGCATTTTTTGGCATTTAGCTTGAGGCCATAACTTTGACACCAGATGTCCGTCTCAGTAAGGCCCTTTTGGAGGATGTCCGTGTCAGTCGGAGAGTCAATTATGGCTCCCAGTTTGCAGTCATCGGCGAACTTGGTTAGCCATAGTCCTCCTGTGTTTGCCTGTACTTCTGAGAAGTATATGCCGAGCAGTAGGGGTTCCAGGACTGAGCCTTGTAGGACACCACTTGTGACTGGTTTAGAGTCGGACCTGGAGCCTCGCTATTTTTACCATGTGAGTTCTGTCTGTAAGTCAGTTGGCAACTCATCTCGTGATGTAGGGGTTTATGTCCAGGCTGGTGAGTTTTCTGTAATACCCGAGTGGGGAATGGTGTCAAAAGCCTTGGTGAGGTCAAGGTAGGCTGTGTGAACCACCTTTTCTATGGCCTTGGTGACTGTCTTGAAGAAGTCAACCAGGTTTAGTAGGCCATGATCTGCCCTTAACAAAGCCGAACTAGGTCGGGTCAAGTGTTTGGAGGTTCCCAATGTCTTTGTTAATGAGTTCCATGATGATGCACTCCATAGCCTTGCAGACTAGGTTAGTCGGGCTTATGGGGCGATAGTTACCAGGGTCAGTTGTGGCCCCTACTTTGTGGAGAGGAATATCCATTGCTGTGCACCATTCTATGGGCACATAGCCTGTGGAGAGGCTGAGGTTGAACAGCATGTTTAGGTGGGGGTTTAGTTTGTTCTGTAGTTCGTGCAGGACGTAGCCTGGGACACCATCTGGTCCCACTGATGCTGCTTTTTTGGCTTTTGAAGGGGCTGTTTTCACCTGTGCGTCTGTGATTTTTGGGACACTACACTTTTCCGGTATTGTTGTGGGCCCTTTTGGAGGTGAGAGGGGGGTGACGTTTGCACTGAATCTCTCTGCCAGGATGTTGGCAATATCAGTAGGTTCAGTATATTTTGTGCCATTTTGAACTAGTTCAGTGCATATCTGTGAGTTGCCACATAGATTCTTAACACAGCTAAAGAAGGCTTTGTGGTTATCTTTTGAATCCTTGGCTATTTTTCTTTCGAAGTTAGCCTTGGATGATTTCATGAGGGACCTTAGTTTCTTACTGATACTGATCAGGGATGTCTTTCCTTCTTGGGGTTTGCTTTTTTCTGAACTAGTTTCCTCCTTCTATTGTATAGCCTGTTTATTGCAGGGGTCCACCAAACTGGTTTCCTTCTCTTAGAGGAGCGAGTCTTGGTTTTGCTAGGGATGGCATGATCCATGCATCCTTGTAGGTGCTCATAGAGTGCATTTGTAAAGGTTTCTGCATCTTGGGCAGCATTATCCTTTAGCGTGGGGGCTGTGAAACTTACCACCTCTGTCTTAAGTAAGGTGAAGTTTGCTTTAGAAAAGTTTTTTACTGTGGTTTCCTTCATTGGGGGTGGTGGTGGGGTGTGGACATCCAGAGTGATTAGTTTATGGTCTGATCTAACCAGTGATGGGTTGATCTCCGATGTGGAACACCTGTCGCCCATGTTGGTGATGACCAGGTCCAATATGTTTTCACCTCTGGTAGGGGAGTTTACCAGCTGATCCAGGGCATTTGAGTTGATGAATTCCAGGAAGCGCTGGGCCTGGGAATTTGTACTCGAGTAGTTTTCTCAGTGAATGGTAGGGTAATTGAAATCGCCCAATATCAGGGTGTTCGACAGGACCTTCATGTTTTCCAGTGTCTCCAGAAAGGTGGAGTGGTGGTCCTGGGTCATGGAGAGTGATGTGTAGCAGGCCACAGTTTGCATTGCAGATTTGCCCGATGTTAGTTGCACATGGATGATCTCAGAGGTATCATGTTGTGCCACTAACCTGGAGGTGTAGGTATCCTTGATGAATATGGATACACCCCCTCATTTTGTGTTTCGGTCCGTATTCTGTGGCCGAAACATGTGGTATGAGTTGTAGCCTGGTAGTGCTGGGGTGCTCTCTGGAGCCTTGAACCAGGTTTCAGTTACTGCACAGATGTCAACATTCTCCATACTGAGGAGTGCTTTGAGTGTGTGCATTTTGAGGTTTAAACTCCTGGCATTGAGTAGCATAACCCTCAGCTTTTTGTTAATTGTGCTGTTTACGGAGGTGGGTGTGACTTTTGAGCCTTGCCTAAAAAGGCACTATGGGGGCAGCAAGAGCCTTGGCCAGTATTCAAAAGCCTAAGGGTGACAGGTGCAAGCCATCTCTTGCGAAGCAACATGGCTTGTCGAGCATGTCGTCCTAGGCTGGCAGACACTGGATCCCCTTTGAATGACACCAGAAGCTTAGCCAATTGTTGAAATTTATCATTTTTTCTTTATACTGCGGTATCATTCTTGGTGAGGGCAGGATGCTATTCAGGGTCAGGTTCATACCAGCCTGGGCTGCATGATCAGAGAGCTCTTCCATATCTCTTTTCATGTAGTCCAGGGAGGTACGTCTCAGGTCATTCACACCAACATGAACAATGAGAGAGTCATATTTGTACTTGTTCTGGAGTGACCTGAGTGCTTGTGTTATCTGGTGGATTCTGGCTCCCAACAGGCAGCTAACAGTAACCTTCTGCTTGTCTAGCCTAGTGAGTGGGACGTCAGTGTGACTAACTATAGAGTCACCTATTACTAGTGTGTTAGTGTGTTAGGTATGTTATTTCACCTTAAGGGCTGTGATTGTGCGACACACTGATTTTGTGTTTTATGTGTTGTCTGGTTTGTGACGGGAAGTGCAGGTTGTTTGGGCGTCTGCTTTGGAGGTCTCTGATGCTTTTGCAGGTGTTTATTTAGAGCCTCTGAGTATGATTTTGTGTATTTATGTGTATTTTTGCCAATGCTATTTTAGTAGGTCTGTGTGCAGCTGGAGATGTGGTGTAAGTGTTAACCTTCTCCTCTTGACTGTCTGTTCCAGTCTTGGGTAGAGACAGCTAAGCTTCCAGTTTGGCTGTATAATTGCATCTCTAACATATGTTAGTTTTTTGTGGTAGGAGGAGAGGGTTGTCTGTGTACATGAGATAGTTGTAACATTGCCTCAGGATACCCAGATTTACCAGCTGGACTGGAGAATGCACCTGAAGTTGCCCTTTGGTCATGCCTGAATAGTAGGGTGAGCTGCTTAGTCACTTGGTTGGTGAGGGGTGAATAAAGAGCTTTGCCCTGCTGGGCAATCAGTGCCAGGGTATATTAGTGTTTGCTATTAGGTCTGAGCAAGTGCTGAGCTGTAAGATGCTTTTTGAGTGCTTAGGCTGAGAGTTAGACTAGTTTCAAGGGAACAACTGAAGAGGAGACTTAGTGGATATAATTTAACCATAGCTAACCGGCACTTCCCGTTGTGCAAAACTGTGCAAATGCAATTTTTATAGTAGGGAAACAAAAGAGATGACCAATAAACTACTAACTTCTGGGCTGGAACTATTCCTCCAGGGACAGACAGGTTGCTCAAAGCTCCCCTCTCTCACAGGTGAACAGAGAAACTTCCTTCTATCCAAGTAAGGTATGGGCAACTCAGAAACTAGTATCACAGCCCTGAATTCAGCACTAGCCTGAAAACTGGACTATACTAGCTTAGAAAGGTGGGAAACAAGGAATGTTTTTGTTTTTTTTTTGAAAAGATAAGGCAAAAACAGTAAAAAATACACTTAAAAACAGCTTTAAACGAGCTGTTTAAAGTATCTTCATTCATCTATTATTTGTGTCCGCATCCTCCGTTTTTAATTGCAGCTAGTCTGTCACTAGACTCTAGTATGTTCTGAGTTCCCTTTAATGTACATGGCTACCACATCACTCACACTGTAGAATTTAGATATGCTGTTATCTATGCAGGCTAAATTTATAGTATATCTCTGTCTGGTTAGCCTTATCACCATCATTTATCATCTATATGATTAATGAACTTTGCATTTACTATTTATTTAGTTTTTACATTTGTTAACCGAGTAATGTCTGACTGGGCCAGTAGCCTGTTTTCAGCAGAGATCCGGGGAGAAAAGCTCCAGAAACAGAAAACAATTGGTAAGATATAAATTATACATTAAATACATGTTAACAAAAAGTAACTAAATTATTTAGATAGCAAACATAGAGCATAGCATAATACAGGGATATTGATAATTGAGTATTTAAAAAAATATATCAGAGAACAAACCAGTCAAAAAACATATGTTAAATGTAATTTAACAGAATTATTTAAATAGCAAACATACATCATGGCATAATACATAGATATTGATAACTGAGTATTTAAAAAAAAATCTGTCAGAGAGCAAATCAGTCAGTTCAAAACATCGGAGGTAAGCATAAGCTGTTTAAAGGTGTTGAACAGAGTTGTGAAGTACTAGGAGAGAGGAATTATCCAGGAGAAATACAGGGGCAGAGCCATTTGTTATTCTTTTAATTTTATTTTAAAAGAAGAATAGCTGGGAATGTTTTGGATGTGCTGAGGAAGAGCATTCTGGGTCTTAGCTATCTTATTTGAATAGAGGGAATCACCATGGTAGTTGTGATACTGGGTTACTTTTAGCAATAGCCTGTCAGAAGACCTAAGGGACCTGCTGTTGACATGTGGTTGGACCAGGCTCAAAAATGAATGCAGGACAGTTACTGGGGTTGTGTGAATAATTTTGTGGGTGAAGGTAAGTTGGTGTAATGTTAACAGGGTGGGAAATTCCAGCCAGTTAAGTTGTTGAACTGAACAATGATGAGATTTATGGGGATAACTGGCAGCAAACTTTACTATTTTGTTATAACAGGATTCTAGGTTATTAAGGTCAGCATTACGTAGCTTGGTGAAAATGTGTGAACAGTAGAGGAGGGTAGATAGTAAATTAGATCTAGCTGTGGCTAGTCTGCCTTGGTGTGTTAGGCAAGGTTTGGCCCTGTAGACAGCTCCGAGTTTGACATGGACATTTTTGATTGTTAGAGAAATATGTATATCAAATTTTAACCTGTCATATATTGTAACTCCTAGGAGTTTGGTGTGATTTGTAGGCTCAATTTTGGTTCCATTGGAGGATTGAATAAAAAGAGGTAGAGAGCAGGGCTTGGAAGTTTTGTTTGTGAAAATCATTAACTTAGTCTTATTTGGGTTTAGGATAACTTGGTGGTTAGAAAGGTAAGTTTCAGTTTCCTGGAATGATTTTTGCATTTTGTCTTGAAGTTCTTGGGGGGGCGGGGAGTACAGAGCAGATAAGAGATGTATTGTCTGCATATTATATGACTGTAGCAAGTTGGGTTGTTAAATTTAGGTTGTTGGTAAATATGAGAAAGTGAAGGGGGCCAAGTATGGATCCTCGGGGTACTGCAGTGGATTCTGGTAGCAGTGGGGAGAGATTGTTCTCCATTTTTGTAGCCTGTTGACTGTTTGACAGATAGCTGTGAAACCATGTTATGGATGACAAACTGAGATTGTAAGTAACAAGTTTGTTGAGTAGTAGTTGGTGGGAAACGGTGTCAAAAGTTTTTGAAATATCCAACAAATGTGCTGAGACTAATTGTCCATTGTTCTTAAGGTGATGAATGATGTCAGTAAAGGATATTAATGCTGTGTTAGTACTATGCTTAGGTCTGTGCTGGGTGTAGGATAGTAGGTTATTAGTGGTAAGACGATTAAGGAGTTGTTGGTAAATACATTACTCTAGGAGTTTAGCTATTTACTGTTTGCTTTATAAGTTCCATTGTGTAATGCTGATATGCGTTGTCTAGCATATTTCTCCCCAAAAGTCTGATGAAGAACTTCTCAGTAGGATTTTCCAAATAGAAAAATATAATTAATTAATTGATTGATTGATTGATTGACTAATACTGAATTTTCCCTTTAGGCTGAGGTTGTAGTGGAAATGGGTTTACAATTAACCAGTATTTTTTTTAGTAAATCTCACACACACACACAGACACACACACACAAAACTGCATTGCTTGGTGACCATATGTAGAAAAAAATTTTCAAAGAAGAATAATTTCCAGAAAACACCCAGAATACATATACAAAGCACAGAAAAAAGTGTAACTAAATTTGTTTGTGTGGTTAGAAGTATCAGCAAAACCTATGTGTAGCCCTGGAACAGTAATAGAAAACCATTGTGAGCAGTTATGGAGTTTACAAATGAGAATGTAGAATGGACAGGTTAAGTAAAGTACAACATAGGTACAGTTACCATAATACGAAGTGGCCATAACTGGGCACTTTACCAGAAGCAGTTGTATGAGTTATGTGTACTTTGAAAAAGAGGGTAAAAAGCCCAAGATATTCTGATACTCAAGCTAAATCTAGAATATGGGCAGAAGAAGGCTATAGTAGAAGAAATTTCTACAAAGCAGTGGAAGGCTAAAATAAGTGTTAAAAGAATATTCATTTTTCGCACACAGATACATGGACATACACACACACATATACACACACAGAACCAAAACCTGTCAAGACTATAATGCTTTTTCAGCAGAGGGGTTTAAGGGATGAAACTGAGAGTTCCATTAAGAAAAGCGTAACTGCATGGCAATACAGGAGTTCGATGATAAGAGCTGTGCTTCATTGACTGGATGCACTCAAAGTGTGTGTGTGTGTGTGTGTGTGTGTGTGTGTGTGTGTGTGTGTGTGTGTGTGTGTGTGTGTGTGTGTGTGTGTGTGTGTGTGTGAACAGTTTATATAAGTATATATTGATTCTCTGCATCAGAATGAACTATACATAAGATGTTGTAGGGACATATATTACCTCATATAGTACATAATAGCTCACCAAATCTGCATTTAAAGATGTATGAATAAACCAGAATGCATGGAAAAAAACAACACAGAGACAGGAGGACATGCATACTGTACATAAACAGTATACAAATATCAGGACTATAATCCCAGATCCTAGAGCTTAGGCAAAAAAAAAATGGAGTAGTGTGGTTCCATTATGTAGCTACACTTTTACTTTACCTTGTATGCATTTGTTTAAGGGGGAGGGACCATTTAAAATGCATAAAAGAAAAAGGCCGTAATAAAATATAAGTGCAGTTACATATGTTAGTAGTTCATAGAGAGGTTAGGATCAAAATAAATGTTAAGAGCACAAGCCACCATAATCCTTAAATGCTTCAGTTTCCCTTTAACAGCCTGATGTGTGCCCTCTGAATTATGTATACAGTATCATGCTTGTAAATATGTGTCAGTGCACCTTTTTTCTTACTTGGTACTTGTTACATTTACACAGATGGAGGAGTAATTTAGTTACATCAGTGTATTACTCTATAGGAAACTGAATCATGTTGTCAATGTAAACGTCAGTCTCAGCAGAAATGACTACTGCTATTTGAAGGGAGAAAAAGGAGAGGAAATCTGTAGGTTAAATATTTAGCTAGTATGAAACTGTTATGCTGAAAAAGATTTTAGAAAATGAAGCCTAATCAGTATGTGATCAGTAGGGTGTGACACATGTAAAAATATCTTAAAATGAGTTGTGCTCAGGTCAAGCTGTGAGAAACTGTTTGCACCAGTATCTGAAAGACTTTTTATGGATACTACATCCTAGTTTTTTGTGATGAGTATTGATTGTACTTTGCTCTGTGGTACAGTAATATTTTGGTGTGTAATTAAAAATATCAAATGTGCGAATGATGTAGCTTAAGACTTTTCTAACACGCTTGAATAACAGACAATGCAGTATACATTTACTGATAAAATGTGTCACTGGATTCCGACGTTTTAAAGCATGAAAAAAGTTTGTATTAAAAAAGCATCAGCTCTGTCTGACAATGTTTTTTCTGTGTTTTGCATGAGTCAGCAGGCCTACTCTTTACTGGAAGAAAGATAATTTTTCCACAAGTTATGCATACAGTGTATTTCTGTATTTTTAGTATCTAGCCTGCATGTCTGTCTAATAAATTACCTCTTTTAGGTATTTCTTTCTGTATGTGTATCTAATTATTTGTGTAAGTACTTGTGTGCAGCTCTGCAGCTCCAGTGTGTGTGTGTGTGTGTGTGTGTGTGTGTGTGTGTGTGTGTGTGTGTGTGTGTGTGTGTGTGTGTGTGTGTGTGTGTGTGTGTGTGCGTGTGTGTGTGTGTCTGGTTATCTGTGTATGTATATATGTACATAAGCAGTAAGTTTAGACAAACGAAATAGATTTAAATCAGTTAAGAACATGTTGGTTTATCCTTCATATCACTCATGTATGACTTTAATTATGATGTGTCAGTTCATATGTGCATGTACCAAAGAAATATTACACTTGGTTCATAATGCATTTTCACTTTTAATGATCATTAGATAAAATAATCTATTTTTGGTTTGCCATTTATTTCACTTATGTGACTTTAATCATATTTCACTTTCAACAGTCTTTGTAGTTAAATAACATTAAAATATATAGAAAATTTCAATTCACACTATTAAAACGTATTTTGGTATTCTCTGGTAATTTCGTTAGCCCTGTTATACAGGAACACAAATCTTAGTTGTGATTCTGAAGCATTGGATTGTTACGTGACAAAGTTGCAAAGAATATACATGGAGGCTGTAGGAATTAAACATATGACCCACATTTCTGTTTATACCAGGCATAGAACTTTTTGCACTCGTCTATAGTTTCAAATTACCTACCCAAATATAGATGTACTAGTCTAGCAACCTACACATTTTCAGAAATGTGTCAGTTATTTTAGCATTTGTGTAGAAGTAATGTTTGATGAAACTATGTGTTAGTGCTGAGAACTGGTTTCATTAAATAGTATCTTCCCCCCAGATTTCACTGTTAGATACTTAAGAAGGACCACTTTAGAAACAAGAAGACAACAGCATAAAAAATACATTACTTTCCATGTCTGAGTCTAATAAACTCCTCTCCTGTTTTACAATGAAATTACAATTTATGTATAGATTACAGTACAAAAACTATGTCACATGTAACAGTTTGAGTGACAGAGAGAGAGGCCTATAGTTGTGTACGGGCAATACAATGAGTGGCACACATTGACAAGTTCATTGTTGCTTTTCCAGGACATTGTAGTTAAATGTGTCAAACAGTGCAGCAACACTACAAAATGTAATAGTTTATCATAGGACTGCATTGTTATACATAACAATAAGTGTTACTTTTAGAAAAGTTGCACTCTTTCATGTGGAGGAAATGTCCCCTCCACCCTCAAAATTCTCAATTCAGAAGCTGAATAACAGTCGCTCATTCTTAATGCAATGTCATAATAAGAATAATAAAGTATGTGAGGTGTCAGGATTTAGGTTCATAGGTTCATAGGTTCATACTAGGCTATCTGCCCTGGGGCATTTATAAGCCTAGCCCGATTGTGTTTGGCTTACTCCACCCCTTGATTTGAGTATACTGTGCCCCTTTTAAAGTTTAGTTTACTGTGCCTCTGTCTAATAGTGACACGGAAGTAATCCCCAGGACAAACCTACGATCCCCCATCCACTCATCAAGATTCTTCTTGAAGAGAGTCAGTGAGGTGCTCTGCCTAACATGAATTGGAATTCTATTCCAGAGCGAAGGGAGCCTCTGGGTTATGAATCTGTCCCTCCAGCATGTTCTATTTATTTCTGTGCTGAGGTTCAAGTCCCTCAAGCCCGTGGCTCTAAGGGATTTAGATTTACTGAGGTGGAGCATGTCCATTAATTCTGGGTTGGACATAGCTTTATATGTCAGGCATAGATCGCCTCGAAGTAGGCGGTATGCAACTGAGTAGAGCTGGAGTTTTTTAACCGAGCAGCATATGGCATCTGTTTGAGTCCATTGATCCTCCTGGTGAGGTACTTTTGGGGTCTTTCTAATTGCTGCAGGTGTCGGGTAAGGTACATCCCAAAGGGGGCATTGTATTCTATGATGGGCCTGATGAGGGATGAATAAAGGGGCACAATTACCTCTCTTGATCTAGATGTGAATCCTTTCATGATGAGGTGGGCTACGTAGAAGGTCTTTCTAACCACTTTGGCAATGTGGTTGTCAAAGGAGAGACTGCTATCAACTTGGGTCCCCAGATCCCTAATTACTTTCTCTGTACTTAATGGGTTACCACCTATGTGGTAATTTGTGGGCACATTGTTTTTGCCAAAGGGTATGACTATACACTTTTTGGCATTTAGCTTTAGACCATGGCTCTGACACCAGTTATCCGTCTCTGCGAGACCTTTTTGAAGGATGTTTGTGTCAGCTGGAAAATCGATTATGGCGCCCAGTTTGCAGTCATCTGCGAACTTGGTGAGCCATAGTCCTCCCACGTTGGCCTGTACCTCAGAAAAGTAAATACCGAACAAGAGAGGTCCCAGGACAGAACCTTGTGGGACGCCACTTGTGACCGGTTTCGAGTCTGACATGGCTCCAGCAACTCTGACTCTGTGGGTTCTGTCTTTGAGCCAGTTTGCGACCCATCTTGTGACATAGGGGTTTATATTTAGGCTGGATAGCTTATCTATGATGCCCGATTGGGGTATTGTGTCAAATGCCTTTGCGAGGTCCAGATAGGCTGTGTGGACTACCTTCCCTTCATCTATGGCCTTGGTGACTGTTTCGAAGAAGTTGACCAGGTTCAAAAGGCAGGATCTGCCCTTGATGAAGCCAAATTGGGTAGGATCTAGTGTCTGTAGGTCCCCAATGTCTTTGTTTATGAGTTCCATTATGATCCTCTCCATAGCCTTGCAGACTAGGCTAGTCAGGCTTATGGGGCGATAGTTTCCAGTGTCCGTAGAGGCACCACCTTTGTGGAGTGGGACCACTGCTGCTGTACGCCATTCTTTGGGCACATATCCTGTAGTGAGGCTGAGATTGTACAGCAGTTTTACTTGAGGGATTAGTTCTTCTTGGAGTTCATGAAGGACGCAACCCGGGACGCCATCTGGTCCTATGGAAGCAGTGTTTTTTGCTTTGGAGAGGGTGGCCTTCACCTGAGCATCAGAGATGTTTGGGAGGCTGCACTCTGCTGGGATAGATACTTGCTCTTTTGGGGGGGAGGGGAGAAGTTTGCACTGAACCTGTCTGCCAGGATATTGGCGATGTCTGTGGGTTCAGTGCATTTTTTGTCGTTTATAATCAACTCAGAACAAGTCTGGGAGTTGCATCCCAGGTTCCTAACATAACTGAAAAAAGCCTTATGATTGTCTTTAGTGTCCTGTGCAATTTTTCTCTTGAAGCTGGCCTTGGAGGATTTTATGAGGGATCGTAATTTTTTGCTAGTACTGATCAGAGATGCCTTCCCTTTTAGGGATTTTGCTTTATCATGTAGTAGCTTCCTCCTTCTGTTGTACAGTTTATTTATGGCTGGGGTCCACCAGACTGGACGCCTGCCTTTGGA
This sequence comes from Protopterus annectens, assembly GCF_019279795.1. Taxonomy (NCBI): domain Eukaryota; kingdom Metazoa; phylum Chordata; order Ceratodontiformes; family Protopteridae; genus Protopterus; species Protopterus annectens. Next base: position 721,065,742 of record NC_056749.1, read on the forward strand.
TGATTGGGTCTTGATTTTGTTTGGGATAGCATGATCCATGCATTCCTGGAGATGTCCGTAGAATGCATTTATATAGGATTCTGCAGTTTGGGCCGTAGTTTCCACTGGCCCTGGGGCATTGAAGGATTCCACTTCGGTTTTGAGAAGTGTGAAGTTCGCTTTTGAGAAGTTTTTCACTGTGGTTTTCTGGGCTGGGGGTGGGGTCGGGATGTGGATATCCAGTGAAATTAATTTATGGTCTGATCTTACCAATGAGGGATATACTTCTGGTATGGAGCATAGAGTCCCCATGTTGGTAATGATCAGGTCTAGTATGTTATCCCCTCTTGTGGGAGTAGTGACTACTTGTTCCATAGCATTTGAGTTTATAAATTCCAGGAACCTTTGGGTTAAGGTGCTGGGGCTTGAGTAATGCTCCCAGTCTATGTTTGGGTAGATGAAGTCGCCCAATATAATGGTGTTCGGAGAGATCTTCATGTTCTCCAATGTTTTCAGGAAAGCCGAGTGGGATTCCTGACTTTGAGAGGGTGGTCTGTAGGATGCTATAAACTGAAAAGCAGTCTTGCCCACAGTCAGTTGCACATGGATGGTCTCCAATACTTCGTGCAATGCCACTAACCTGGAGGTGTGGATATCCTTGATAAATATGGAAACTCCCCCTCCTTTTGTGGTTCGGTCCGGGTTTTGGGCCCGAAAAGCATGATATGAGGTATAACCTGGTAGGGCTGGGGTGCTCTCTGGAGCCTTGAACCAGGTTTCTGTCACTGCACAGATATCAATGTTCTCCATACTGAGGAGAGCTTCGAGTGCATGCATCTTGAGTTTAAGACTTCTGGCATTTAGCAGCATTACCCTTAGTTTCTTGTTCCTTGTGCTGTCTATGGAGGTGGGTTTGACTTTTGAGCCTTGCCTAAAAAAGGCACTATGGGGGTGGCAAGAGCCTTTGCCAATATCCAAAAGCCCAGGGGTGACAGGTGCAAGCCGTCCCTAGCGAAGCAACGTGGCTTGTCAAGCATGTCATCCCAGGCTGACAGACACTGGATCCCCTTTGAATGACACCAAAATTTTAGCCAATTGTTAAAATCGATCATTTTGTCATTATACTGTGGCATCATTCGAGGTGAGGGTAAGATGCTGCTCAAGGTCAGGGTCATACCGGCCTGGGCTACATGATCAGAGAGCTCCTCTATGTCTCTTTTCATGTAGTCAAGGGAGGTACATCTCAGGTCATTCACATCAGCATGTACAATGACTGAGTCATATTTGTATTTGCTTTGGAGTGACCTGAGTGCTTGCATTATGTGGCGGATCCTAGCGCCTGACAGGCAGCTCACTGTGACCTTCTCTTTATTCAGCCTGGTGAGCGGGACGTCAGTGTGTCTGACAATAGAGTCACCTATTACAAGAGTATCAGGTGTGTTATTCAGCCTTAAGGGCTGTGACTGCTTGGCACATTGACTTTGTGTGCTATGTGTTGTACGTGTTTTGTTTTGGGGTAGCGTTTGCTTGGATGTCTGCTTTGGAGGTCTCTGTTGCTTAGGTAGATTTTTATTTAGAGCCTCCGAGTATGTTTTTGTGTTTTTATGTGTTTGGTTCGCTGTTGTGGTGGGACGATGTGATACTGGAATTGTGTTGTGTGAGGTTACCTTCTCCTCCTGACTGGTTACACCAGTTTTGAGATGAAAGAGCTCAGCCTCCAGTTTGGCTATATGGTTGCATCTCTCACATATATTTGAACCTGTTTGGAGGAGGAGAGGGTTGTCCATGTACATGAGACAGTTGTAGCATTGCCTCAAAATTCCCAGATTCACCAGCTGGACTGGAGAGGAAACCATTGACTGACCTTTGGACATGCTAGAGTAATATAGGGAACTGAATTAAAATGGACCAATAGGGGACAAGGTAATCATAGAGAGTATAAGAGTAAGTAGTGCTTATGGTTTATTAGTGCTAACTTGTAAGATTACTTATTTGGACCAGTGAGGGGCCTTAGAATGAGAATATGGTGTTTAATTTGAGAGATAGAACAGTTCTAAGGGAAAAAGTGAAGAGCAGACTTTGTGGAGCCAGGAATAGTTTAAACCCAATTAGGCGGCGCTGCCCGATGTTGCGCTATGTGCAAAAACGCGCAAAACTGCGCAAAAGAGGGTTTTAAGACAGGGAGATCAAGGAGTTTGGAATTGACCCAAAATGGCCAATAAAACTACAGTTTCAAGGCAGTAACCACTCCCACAGGGGCAGGCAGGCTGCTCAATGTTTATCACTGCCACTGATGAACACAGAGACTTCCCTTTAGCCCAAGCAAACAATGGCCTCCAAGAAACTTACAAACAGTTCAGAACAGCAAATCTGTAACTGAACTTTTTTAAATCTCAGAAAAGTGGGGAAAAAAGCAAGATTTTTTTGTTCTTTTGTTTTTTTTAAGGAAAGCAGAGGTTCACAAGTAGCAACAAGTTAGAACAGTGCAGTAAATGACCCCACACTTGAGTGCTAGGCCAGAGACAGATAAAATGCAAGTTTTAAGAAAAAAACGATTTTAAAAATAAGTGCACGCAGGAAATTCAGTAATCAGCTCTAGGTTGTGTTCTAAATACAGTTACCAACACAGAAATCAAGTTTAACAAGCCAGAAAATGCTCAAAAGTAGAAATAATCTGTACTGCAACTGACCGTTTTGCCAAGTATTTGGTATTCAGGCCTAGTATCACATTTCTGCATTCATAATCGAATCAATGTTCCCACTTTAGTATGGCTTAATTGGTGTGGACAATTTTTATTTTTACATTTGTCAACCGGGTTAGTTAGACTGGGTCCATAGAGCCCGTTTCAATGGAGACCTGAGGAAAAAAGCACCAGGAAAGTAATTAGTAAAAAAAAAAAAAAAAGACTAACATTTCAAGCTGTAAGATACAAAAACAGAGAAAGTAATATACAACAGGAATAGTTACAAGGCAAAAATACAGTATTTTGAGAATGCAGTAGCAATATGTTTGAGAAATTTGGTTAACATTGTTATACACAAGGAAATATTGCGATGCCTTAAAATAAAAAAATATTTTCTAATATGTAATATACAATTCAGAGTAACATCATTACATAATACATCAAAGATGCATTTAATAGCATAGAGAGCAATTTTGTGTCATGATGTCATAAGTGACCATGTCAAGGGATCCCATTTACATATGCACACAGACATAGATATGTATGTTTAATTATGTATATATCAGAAGTAGCCTGTGTTCCAAAAATTGTATTTTACCTGCAAAACAGTAGCTGCTGATGTCTGAACCACAAAGTTTTATTGCAATCTTTTAGTAGCTGTCAGATCAAACTGCACCATTCAGAAAAGAAAAACAAATCAAAATTTAGATGATTTAAAAGTCCATTAATCTTGTGAAACAGAAACTCTTTTTGTTCCACATGGTAATAACGTATTACAAAATTACTCATTTGTGCTTTGTTTTTGACAGTGTAGCAGGTGACATAGTTCTGTGTGTATTAGTTGAAGTGCTTAATAAGAGGAAACTAATGATGCGAAAATCATGCACTATGTATGTGTCATGTGCTAACTGTGTGACTGATAGTTTATATAAATGTCAAGTCTTTCCTGTGCTCTAACATCTCTATTAGTATATTGGCAGAGGAAACTTCACATTCTAATAAACAGATTCTTAATTTTGGCTCTGATAAAAGCCTTTAAGGCTGACCAGTGTGCTTATTTTGTTAATGGATAAGCTGCCCATACAATGGTGTGATATTAACAGGATGTATGAGGAGTCATTGGAGATGCCACAGCATACATACAGTTTGTAGATATTTTACGTGCATCTCCCATTGCTGCATAAGAACCTGTAATATGAAAAAAAAAATATGAAAGCAAAAATTATCTCCTAATACCAGAAATGCTTATACTGATACTGAGGTATATTGTAAGTATGAATACATAGCACTATATGTCAGGTACTAAAGAGATGAAGTTTATATTTTGTAGAAATGTGTTTTATGATTTACTAGACCATAAAATATACTTTACTTTAAGGATTTTTGAAAACAAATTCTTTAAAATGTACTCTTTAGCATTTCAGTATAAACACGTAAGGCATTCAATATGCATACTCTAAAGTAATTATGCTGTGAATTTTATTACAGCATATCTAACATAGATACATATTTCAGGAAAGGAGAAATATGAATTCTCTTTCCTGGAATCAGAGACCGCACCCCACCAGACACAGTACTGAGGTTACTTCACTTTTGAAGTGAAAATGTCAGTTTCATGGGGAAGTCCTCTGAAAACCAATGAAAAATATATTCTAATTAGTTTCTTGTTGTTCAAAATAATAAAATTGCAAAATTCAAAAATAAATTATATGCATGCAGTCTATCAACCCTTTTCCAGTTCTATCATTTTGGTTTGTATATTTTTGTAGTAAACATTGAGCAGTACTGGCCTATGATTGTTAAGCTTCACAGTGGTCTGAGAGACAAAGCTTAACTAATCCTGTATGTGAGAATGTACATGATTGTTTTTCTGTTTTTAGTCTTTATAGGTGTTTATTGGGTGGTTACTTGACACAAAACAGCCTAGCTTTAAAATGAGCAACTGAAATGGCAATTTAAATATACTTTGCAGTACTCTTTGCTTTATGTGGATATGAGTAATTGTACATCTCTGTAAAACAGAACATTATTGGAATTATCATATGTGGGTAACCTTTGCTTTATGGTTTTGTGTTTGGGGTTGTTTTACTTTCAGATGCATTTCATATTTTATGATGAAGTTAGACTGAATTATTACCATTCAACTTTCCATTGTGTGGTTATACACAAGGTGGATTAAAGATGCTTATGGTTATTATTTTTATCCTTTACAGAATGTATAAGACACTGTTTGACATTATGTACTATTATCTGGACTGGGTCCAGTCCACTGCATTCTTTAAAACTTGATTTGTGTGCAATTCACTCAGTGCCTTATATCATGAAGATAAATATAACTTTTATATGAAATGAAATGTATTCAGTGTTAATTTCTGAACATGGCTGAGCATGTGTAAAGGGAGCGGTAATAACTTAAATGAAAGCTGTCAATTGTGAACAGCTGTGCTTTGGTTTCTAACGTTCAGAGCTCTGTTTGCCATAGTCAGCACATCTTAAACAATCATAAGCTTGTGCTAAACATTACAGCTGCCTTTGTACCACCGAGTCTTTATAGGATTCTGGGTACATGTGTAATTACTTTAAAAGAGTTTCAAAATGCTACAGATCTTTTCACAGTTTTTCAATAACATAGCGTCCAAAGTAAATAAAAGAAGTTTATTTTCATATCATGAATAATACCTCGGTCTGTTATTGCTTTAGTGGTAATTGACACCTTGTATAAAGATACAAGTTGAAGCACCATTTTTGTTTATGAATTTTCATGGCACTTGTTATTAGGTAATAGTAGTGTATGAGGTATATGTTTAATCAATAAATCTCATGTGTGCATGCATGAGCACGTGGGAGTGTGTGTGTGTGTGTGTGTGTGTGTGTGTGTGTGTGTGTGTGTGTGTGTGTGTGTGTGTGTGTGTGTGTGTGTGTGTGTGTTACCCTCTGGGTAAGTCCCCTAAGTATGAATAAGATAAATCATGACACATACTCCCACGAGGTTTGTTGTCATTTAACAATTTATCTAAAAATGCTTAAAGCCTTATTTTAAATAAATAAAGTATATGGCTCTATTTTTATCCCACTGGAGTTGCGTGCCTGTGGAGCATGCCTTTTTTTGTTGGTGATTCAGTGACATTCATGCAATATGTAGTTTACTTTGCAACTGTTAGTTTCTCTGCAGCATATGTGCAGGTAATGCAGGCAGAGGTTTAAGGGTGTGTAGAGTTTTTTGGCTGTGTTGGGAGGGGGATGTCAAAGACTTGTTAGGTTTTGCTTTTCTGCATGTAAGATTTTTATTGTTATTTTTTTCTAATTTGGTTTATTTTCCATGAATTTGCCATGGGATGCAGAATGACATTTTTAGTGGGTTAGAGTGATTCTCTAGATTCTGCATTCTCTCATCTATCTGAATTGCCTGATATGTCAGTGATCATATATATTTATATTATTTTACATCTCTGAAGAAGAGCCAGTCTGAATTCAGAGAGGTGTACCAAAGTCATTCTCCATTTATGGCTATACACAGAGATACTGGAAAAATGCTGAATTATCTATATGTCTGATAGACTTTGATATTCAGGGATTGAAAACAACATAGTGGGTTTTGCATTAATCAGACTTTAAATGTTGATGCTTCAGTTTTGAGGAACCAATGAAAGAGATGTTTTGTCCTGCTTTTATATTTGTTCTGCACTGACTAATACTGTCAGCTATCACAGGTTTCCTCAACTTCAATGCCTTGGGGGTATCCCCACCTTGCAGTGCTTACCACTGTTCAACTGGCCTGTCAAAACATTTGTATCATACCAATCTTGTATAAAATGAAATGGGGCCAAGAATATTTCTGTTTTGCACAGAGGGTTAAGTTTATGAGCTGCCAACAAACTTCATCCTGTAGTTGTGGGTTTGATTTCCATAATCTTCAGTTTTAAGACTGTTTGACCATGAATATGTCACTTTATCTGTATCTAGCAGACTTATATAGTTAATACATATAAACACAAACACACACACACACACACACATATATATATATATATATATATATATATATATATATATATATATATATATATAAACACCAAAAACGAATCCAGCACAATAACGGAAGACACAGGCAGCACTAGCTTAAATAAAAGCTTTTATTGTGAGAAGCACAATCCCCAAACCGGTTTCGCTACAAAGAGCGTCATCAGTAGGTACAGGTAGAAGTACTGATGTCTAGGTGAATCCACTTTCAATTGTTTATATAGACTATCAGTAATACTACCCCTCTTAACAGCTCTACTTAGAAACCTATCTATGGTGTTCTTAAAATCAAGCGTTGGGTCCATAGGGAGCTTAATGTATGAGACAGAATCATTTAACTGCCGCATGGCTTCCTGAATATACTCTGTTCTGTCCCAAATCACAATAGCTCCCCCCTTATCAGCCCCCACTATAATGATATCTTTATCATTAATAAGAGTTTGCAAAGCCTCATACTCATCTTTAGTAAGATTCTTAGAATAGTTAGTAAATATACTAGAACGATTTATTTGTAAGTCTTGCATTACCAGATTTTCAAAAGTTTTCACAGCACTATTATATGGAGGTTGAAAATCAGATTTCTTAAAATGAAAAAACTCATCCATATTATTACATTGATCTTGTACCTGGTGTGAAAAATAATATTTCAAATTTAAACTTCTAGTAAATTGCTTAACATCTTTAATGATATCAAAGTGGGAGACATAAAATGATGGTACATAGCCCAACCCCTTGTTGAGCAGTTTAATTTGGCTTGCATCAAAATTACATCTAGATAGATTACAATCAAGTTGTTCACATTATTATTAGAGCTTTCAATGTCCCCATTTTCATCCACAAAAGTTACACATTCTCCACTTGCAGATTCGACAGGAACAACTGTTCTATGTCTTTTGTGGCGATGTTTCCGGCCTCCTCGCCTAAAGGGGTATTAGGCCTCTTTCTCACTGGCGAGCTGTGCTGCTCTGTGTCCCCCATATCATTATCTGTATCCGTATTTGAGAAACTAGATGAATAATCAGTCATTTCAGCAGCCAGGGGATTCTTTAAGATAGGTTTACCCCTTTTACGTTTTACAGTCCCACTTCTCTTTGACCAATTTACTAGAAGTTTAAATTTGAAATATTATTTTTCACATCAGCTACAAGATCAATGTAATAATATGGATGAGTTTTTTCATTTTAAGAAATCTGATTTTCAACCTCCATATAATAGTGCTGTGAAAACTTTTGAAAATGTGGTAATGCAAGACTTACAAATAAATCGTTCTAGTATATTTATTAACTATTCTAAGAATCTTACTAAAGATGAGTATGAGGCTTTGCAAACTCTTATTAATGATAAAGATATCATTATAGTGGGGGCTGATAAGGGGGGAGCTATTGTGATTTGGGATAGAACAGAGTATATTCAGGAAGCCATGCGGCAGTTAAATGATTCTGTCTCATACAGCTGTTAAGAGGGGTAGTATTACTGATAGTCTATATAAACAATTGAAAGTGGATTCACCTAGACATCAGTACTTCTACCTGGTCCCTAAGATCCATAAAACTTTAGTGTGTACACCGGGCAGGCCTATAGTAGCAGGCAGGGGCTCATTAACTGAGCCCCTTTCTGAATATTTGGAATTTAGATTAAAACCTCTTCTACATCAGGTTAGGGCACGTATCAAAGATACCACTGAATTTTTATCCCTGATGGATGATTTGCAAGTCCCAGTTGAAGCCCATTTGGGTACTTTAGATGTACAGTCCCTATATACCAGCATTCCACACCAGGGAGGTATTAGGGCTGTACATCATTGGTTGACACAAGCTGGGAGTTATACCCGAGATGATATAGACTTTATTGTTAATACACTAACTTTGGTGTTGGAGCACAATGTTTTCAGGTTTCAGGATCAGTGGTATCTCCAAAGCAAAGGAACAGCAATGGGGGCTACTTTCGCCCCCACATATGCAGACCTGTTTATGGGATTATTTGAAGCCCAATATATTTATCAGGAGGGTTTTGCATTCAAAAAACAACTATTAATGTGGCGGAGATACCTAGATGACTGCTGGGTGATATGGAATGGCACTGTTGGTGAATGGAACATTTTTGTTCAATATCTCAACAAGAATATGTTTGGGATTAAGTTTACAGGTAAGATAGACCTGTTTATGGTTGATTTCCTGGATGTACATGTCACTAAGACACTTGATGGTACTGTAGTTACTACACTACACAGGAAACCGTTCTCAAAAAATTCTCTATTGCAGGCCAACAGTTGCCATCCACCACATATTATTAATAATATACCAACAGCTCAATTTCAGCGTATTAGACGGATTTGTTCATCTACTGATGATTTTGAATGTCAGGCAGCAGCTTTAAAGCAGAGGTTTCTGGACCGTGGATACCGTGAACCCATAGTAAACAAAGCTTATCTAAGGGGTAAAGAGTCAGATAGAGCTGAGCTATTACAACACAAAGTTGTGGATAATGTGAATCAGACACCGGTAGTTAGATTTATTACAACCTATGGAAGCAATACGTTCAAGATCAAGGAGATTATCTCCAAATATTGGCACATTTTTACTAGTGACCCCTTTTTTTCAAATATTATACCAAATAAATGTCAGTTTGGTTATAGAAGGGGCAAAACTCTGGGACAACATTTCTCAGGTTTTAAGAATGAAGTTCCCAGTTCTATGAATGAGCCAGTGGGTCGTCCAGGATGTACTTTCTGTGGGAATTGTAGATATTGCAAACTAGTGTCCAGAACTTCATCATTTACGTCAGTTAATACTAGTAAAGTCTATGACATCAGACATCATATTAAATGTACTAGCTCTTGGGTTGTTTACATGGCGGTTTGCCAATGTGGGGCATTTTATGTAGGGCAAATGTCATGTAGTTTTAAACAAAGAATTGCACTTCACATCAGTGATATTAAATGTAAACATATATGTAGTGCTTTATATAAGCACACTATACAACATCAAGCCTCTCATTTCATTTTTGTGGGGATTGATACGTTAAAATCAATTAACATCAATGAATCTTTGCGACATCAGCTACTTACTAATATGGAGCGTAGGTGGATTATTAATCTTGGGGCACTTTTTAAACCGGGTCTTAATGACCATTGGTGACTTTGTTTGGGGTTTTCTTACCATATATTAGAATGTATATGTAAATTGTCAGGTGTTTTTGTGTGATATCATATTTAGCTGATGTTATTCAATATATGGTTAGTTTGTAGTTTCCCTGGACTAAGTGATATGTGTTTGTTTAGCTATATATTTAGAATGTTGTTAGTCTATTTTTGGCAGTCTTTGGATTGTTTTTCCATTATTTAGGGTAGTAAATGTTAGACATCATTTTTACTATATGTAAGTGATTGCCATATGTTTATGTGCTGTAGGGCACTTTAAGGAGGTGTGGAGCTGGCTTCCCTACAAAATGCGTGTATTCACGTTAGTCTGTACCTACTGATGACGCTCTTTGTAGCGAAACCAGTTTGGGGATTGTGCTTCTCACAATAAAAGCTTTTATTTAAGCTAGTGCTGCCCGTGTCTCCCATTATTGTGCTGGATTCGTTTTTGGTGTTTGAATATTCAATCCGAGCACTTCGTAGAGGATCGTGCAACTTTTTTTTTTGGGTTTTGGTTATTTGGCTGTTTGCTGATCATCTTTCAGTCAAGATATAACGTGAATGGGTTATATCGTGGAATAATCTTTGTATTTTTAGCAAGGAGGCGTACGTAAGCAGCAGAGGGGTCTCGCACGATCCATCATGGCGGAATTGGAAGATTTAAAGTGTTTTATGGACAATATTATGGCGGACAAAGATGACTGTTCTATTTTTGGACAAACAACTGCTAAACCTTTTAGTAATCCATCTGCAAATAATGGGGCAGTGTCGGATGTAGGGGCTGATATGGTGGACTGCTTCAAACATATGGGATAGTTGTCTCGTAAGGTACGTTCTCTTGTTTGGCACAATAAACTGCTAAAGGCTTATTTGCAAGCCAAAGTTATACCTCGGGGCTTACGTTTACATGTGGAGCCCGGGGTAGGCTCGGACAATCAAGCGTTTATGTCTAAATGGCGGGCAGTGCAATTTACAGCCTCTAAAATGTTTATCGAACTGCTAATAGATTATTATGATGCACAGATCCATGAAAGTAATGTAATGTTGAGGGCTTGTCAAGAGCGTATTTTCACATTTTCTGATACCAGACAATACAAGGAACTGTATTTTCAGTTTAAAACTGATATGGATAGACACGAGCGAGAATTGCAAGCTCGGAAGATGAAGAAATATGTTAGAGATGTAAATGATTATAAAAATAATTTGGTCTATACTTGGAAACAGCAGAAGCGAGGGGTACGTTTTGAGTCAAAGAGAAGTGGGACTGTAAAACGTAAAAGGAGTAAACCTATCTTAAAGAATCCCCTGGCTGCTGAAATGACTGATTATTCATCTAGTTTTTCAAATACGGATACAGATAATGATATGGGGGACACAGAGCAGCACAGCTCGCCAGTGAGAAAGAGGCCTAATACCCCTTTAGGCGAGGAGGCCGGAAACATCGCCACAAAAGACATAGAACAGTTGTTCCTGTCGAATCTGCAAGTGGAGAATGTGTAACTTTTGTGGATGAAAATGGGGACATTGAAAGCTCTAATAATAATGTGAACAACTTGATTGTAATCTATCTAGATGTAATTTTGATGCAAGCCAAATTAAACTGCTCAACAAGGGGTTGGGCTATGTACCATCATTTTATGTCTCCCACTTTGATATCATTAAAGATGTTAAGCAATTTACTAGAAGTTTAAATTTGAAATATTATTTTTCACATCAGCTACAAGATCAATGTAATAATATGGATGAGTTTTTTCATTTTAAGAAATCTGATTTTCAACCTCCATATAATAGTGCTGTGAAAACTTTTGAAAATCTGGTAATGCAAGACTTACAAATAAATCGTTCTAGTATATTTACTAACTATTCTAAGAATCTTACTAAAGATGAGTATGAGGCTTTGCAAACTCTTATTAATGATAAAGATATCATTATAGTGGGGACTGATAGGGGGGGGGGGCTATTGTGATTTGGGACAGAACAGAGTATATTCAGGAAGCCATGCGGCAGTTAAATGATTCTGTCTCATACATTAAGCTCCCTATGGACCCAACGCTTGATTTTAAGAACACCATAGATAGGTTTCTAAGTAGAGCTGTTAAGAGGGGTAGTATTACTGATAGTCTATATAAACAATTGAAAGTGGATTCACCTAGACATCAGTACTTCTACCTGGTCCCTAAGATCCATAAAACTTTAGTGTGTGCACCGGGCAGGCCTATAGTAGCAGGCAGGGGCTCATTAACTGAGCCCCTTTCTGAATATTTGGAATTTAGATTAAAACCTCTTCTATATCAGGTTAGGGCACGTATCAAAGATACCACTGAATTTTTATCCCTGATGGATGATTTGCAAGTCCCAGTTGAAGTCCATTTGGGTACTTTAGATGTACAGTCCCTATATACCAGCATTCCACACCAGGGAGGTATTAGGGCTGTACATCATTGGTTGACACAAGCTGGGAGTTATACCCGAGATGATATAGACTTTATTGTTAACACACTAACTTTGGTGTTGGAGCACAATGTTTTCAGGTTTCAGGATCAGTGGTATCTCCAAAGCAAAGGAACAGCAATGGGGGCTATTTTCAACCCCACATATGCAGACCTGTTTATGGGTTTATTTGAAGCCCAATATATTTATCAGGAGGGTTTTGCATTCAAAAAACAACTATTAATGTGGCGGAGATACCTAGATGACTGCTGGGTGATATGGAATGGCACTGTTGGTGAATGGGACATTTTTGTTCAATATCTCAACAAGAATATGTTTGGGATTAAGTTTACAGGTAAGATAGACCTGTTTATGGTTGATTTCCTGGATGTACATGTCACTAAGACACTTGATGGTACTGTAGTTACTACACTACACAGGAAACCGTTCTCAAAAAATTCTCTATTGCAGGCCAACAGTTGCCATCCACCACATATTATTAATAATATACCAACAGCTCAATTTCAGCGTATTAGATGGATTTGTTCATCTACTGATGATTTTGAATGTCAGGCAGCAGCTTTAAAGCAGAGGTTTCTGGACCGTGGATACCGTGAACCCATAATAAACAAAGCTTATCTAAGGGGTAAAGAGTCAGATAGAGCTGAGCTATTACAACACAAAGTTGTGGATAATGTGAATCAGACACCGGTAGTTAGATTTATTACAACCTATGGAAGCAATACGTTCAAGATCAAGGAGATTATCTCCAAATATTGGCACATTTTTACTAGTGACCCCTTTTTTTCAAATATTATACCAAATAAATGTCAGTTTGGTTATAGAAGGGGCAAAACTCTGGGACAACATTTCTCAGGTTTTAAGAATGAAGTTCCCAGTTCTATGAATGAGCCAGTGGGTCGTCCAGGATGTACTTTCTGTGGGAATTGTAGATATTGCAAACTAGTGTCCAGAACTTCATCATTTACGTCAGTTAATACTAGTAAAGTCTATGACATCAGACATCATATTAAATGTACTAGCTCTTGGGTTGTTTACATGGCGGTTTGCCAATGTGGGGCATTTTGTGTAGGGCAAACGTCATGTAGTTTTAAACAAAGAATTGCACTTCACATCAGTGATATTAAATGTAAACGTATACGTAGTGCTTTATATAAGCACACTATACAACATCAAGCCTCTCATTTCATTTTTGTGGGGATTGATACGTTAAAATCAATTAACATCAATGAATCTTTGCGACATCAGCTACTTACTAATATGGAGCGTAGGTGGATTATTAATCTTGGGGCACTTTTTAAACCTGGTCTTAATGACCATTGGTGACTTTGTTTGGGGTTTTCTTACCATATATTAGAATCTATATGTAAATTGTCAGGTGTTTTTGTGTGATATCATATTTAGCTGATGTTATTTAATATATGGTTAGTTTGTAGTTTCCCTGGACTAAGTGATATGTGTTTGTTTAGCTATATATTTAGAATGTTGTTAGTCAATTTTTGGCAGTCTTTGGATTGTTTTTCCATTATTTAGGGTAGTAAATGTTAGACATCATTTTTACTATATGTAAGTGATTGCCATATGTTTATGTGCTGTAGGGCACTTTAAGGAGGCGTGGAGCTGGCTTCCCTACAAAATGCGTGTATTCACGTTAGTCTGTACCTACTGATGACGCTCTTTGTAGCGAAACCGGTTTGGGGATTGTGCTTCTCACAATAAAAGCTTTTATTTAAGCTAGTGCTGCCTGTGTCTCCCGTTATTGTGCTGGATTCGTTTTTGGTGTTTGAATATTTAATCCGAGCACTTCGTAGAGGATCGCGCAACTGGTATTTTGGTTTTATATATATATATATATATATATATATATATATATATATATATATATATATATATATATATATATATATATATATATATATATATATATAGGTGTTAGTGAAAATAGTGTGTGCGTAAAGCCAACGGCTGTATAGTTGACTGTAAATGGTCAACTAGGCAGCTGATTGATAGGTGTGTGACACTGACAAACCCTGGGTGGGGCACTGGGGGAATATTTCCTTTCCAGGGATTTTGCAATCTCAGACCATGGCTGCGATGGTGTAGCAGTTAGAGTTGTCACCTCACAGCAAGAGGTTCTCTGGTTTAATTCTTGACTGTAGTGCCTTCTGTGCAGAGTCTTCATGTCCTCCTGCCATTGCGTGGGTTTCCTCCTACATTTCAAAGACATGCAGAAGGTGGATTGGACACTCTAAATTGGACGTAGATGTGAGTGTGTATACGAGTGAGTGGTATGGATGAATTACCACGACAGGGCTAGCCACCCAGTGGTGTAAACCTTGGCTCATGATGATTCTCACTGTTGAAGTGAAACCCTGACCCCATGTGCAAACTGGGAAAAGGGGGTTGAGGATGGATGGATGGCTGTGCAATCTCGGAGTTAGTATATGTAATTAGGGGGTTCAGAAAGCTTGCCCTGTTTCAAGAAACAATGTTTTACTTTTTTTTTTATTTTTTAAGTTTAAAATTGCACGTGCCTAAGACTGTTTCTTGGTGCATCCATAGTGTTGTGTAGACTTCCATGTTTTTGACCATATGTTTTTGCAGTCAGCTACAGGTGTCTTTGTTAAAATCAGGTATATATATACACACACACACACACACACACACACACACACACACACACACACACACACACACACACACACATAAAAGTGTTAACACTTCGGGCATCTCACTCCATCTTACTCTAGCTTAGAAATGCAATGTGCAGTCCTAAAAAGGAACAGCATATAATATTCTAAAAGTGAAAGTGGCTACACTACACATTGAAAAGTATATATAAATATTCTAGCAGCTTTAGTTTACTTGTCTTCACAGCTCCCTTAAGAGAAAAATCTATTTTTTGAAATTGTGAAGCATAATGGTAGAGAACTGATGTACCATATCTTCTCTGAAATTATGAAGTACAACACTACAGAACTGATGCACCATACATAAAACACTCTCAGCTGAATCTGTGAGTATGTACAGTTAATATATATCAGCAATCCATTTATTTATAAAACATTTGGAAATGCGCTACTAGTAAAATGTGCAAACCCTCTTACTTGTCCCCATAACTCTCACAATTCGGCATTTGGATGCCTTGACAACTCCTGGTCACTTAAATACCAAAACTGGAAAGAGAGTATGAACATGTACAAGGAAAGCTTTAACACAGCATGCATTATCATTTTTACAATCACTTGACAAAACAAAGTCAACAAGATTAGAAACAGGAACAGTCACATTTCATTTCATTGGCTAGAAAGCATACAGTTTGTCACTGTGAATAGCTGAATTCAGACTTTGCCCTTATCTCAGTTGTTTGGTTGAAGCAGGCCTTTTGATAATACAGGTACAGCCTCATTCTAAAGCAATCTAGATACTTTTGCTCACACTGGTTTGAATGGTTCTCTGGAATACTGTATTCAGGTTGACACTCTTTGGGAACAAACTGGAGATGTAATCTATTTTATTTAACCACGGTACCACCTTTTGTTTGCACATTGAAAGGATTTGGTGCAGTAGTTTTCCCACTGTAGTTCCTTTTATATCTCAGTTTCTCCCCCTTTAACTTCAAGCAGACAGCTTGGCCTGGTTGAAAGATAGGTAGTGGATATATAGAATGTTGGTTTTAAAAATTTTGTACAAAGGTTTGGCTTTTTGCTCATTTTGTTTCACATTGTTTTGCCTCCAACATTAGCATATCATTTCATATTTGCATTTTAAGCCTTAGCTGTGATGAGCTTACTCCAGTGGCACTGCATGGTGTAGTTTGATAAACTGTGATGCCCCTGCAGTAATCAAGCAGCCTCAATCCTCACCACTGGCAACAGTGAGGGATGTAGACAATGGGAGGATGACAAGTATACACACAGTGAAGTACAATTTCCCTTAAGAGCACACAGAGATCACAGTTTGGGGCTGGTTCCTCCCTCTTTCCCTGGATCCCCAATAAGACTCCCCACTGGCACAGCTATAGAGTAGAGTCCTTAGCCAAGTCTTCCCAACACTCTGTCTGTCCAACCAGTGCTTTGTGTCCCTGCCTCAGTAGCTGACGCACACAAACACACTTTGAGATTTGATTTATACACAAACACACACCTAGGAAAGGCTGGCACAGGCTTACTAGCTATGCCCCCTTCTGGCCATACCATAAGGTAGTTATCACTGCCACCAGAACCCCTTATCAGCTAATTTAAGGTCCTTTCCAAAGGGTGACCAATCCTACTGTGTAAAGTTACTATTATCCAAAGGGTGTGACCAAGACTTGTAAGGCTATTTAGGAGTGGACTGCACAGTGTCACCAAATACATATGCAAGTACTCAAAGAGCTTAAATATGTCTCTCAAATAGCCACAAATATAGGTTTAAATATATTTAATAATAAATAGAAGAACAAGACAATACTCAAAGAACATAGTAACTGCAGAGTTTAGAATCACAGGAAATATTTTAAAACAACATTGCAGGACAGCCTCAAATAAACACAGAAAACATCTAAACTAATCTTTACTATATTCCTATTTATATCTAAGAGAGATACTATGCCCTAAGTAACTTACTTACAGAGCAAGGCAAATGCAGATGAGTGGATGTTCTTGCTAGGTCCAAGACAAGATACAAAATGCAAAGTCTCTCTCTCTGAGAGAGTTCTTAAATTATTATCAAACATTACTGCTGGGTCAACTGTGGATGACATCACTCATTGTCACCTGCCTTCAGTACCCAAGCTAACAGAAACTAACATCTCTGTGTTAAAAATACATATCTCTCAGAAGTTTGCTGAGAACTGGAAGTTGTAAAACCATTAAACACTTTTACATTTTAGACCTAGTAATTACTTCTCTCCAAGACAATAGAAAAACCTCTAGCGCTAGACATTGTGTCTGTTTCACTGAAACTGAGAGATAACACAACCATAAAACAATTTCAACTTACATTTTTGAAGTTCAACATTTAACACAGTTTTCTTACATTTAAGAGGATAAGCTTGTGGATTATATTCATATTTACAATGACATAGAATTATCTACAGAATTCTATCTGCCTAGGCTGACAGCCTTCACATATCTTCACATAGCTCCCCCCCCCTCCCCCGGAGAACTCAAGCTAGTTTTTCAAGTGACCCTTGAGA
The DNA here is from genome assembly GCF_019279795.1 of Protopterus annectens. Taxonomy (NCBI): domain Eukaryota; kingdom Metazoa; phylum Chordata; order Ceratodontiformes; family Protopteridae; genus Protopterus; species Protopterus annectens. Next base: position 721,083,194 of record NC_056749.1, read on the forward strand.
AACGTTGCTTGAGAGGGTTAGGTCTATCTGAGTATACCTTGCCCCATTCCCTGTCCTGAGAGCATATCTGCATTGGCATTGCTAAGCCCACTGCGGTGCTGCACTGACATATATACTTGCAACCCTAGGCTCCATCTTAGTAACTTGCCATTTTGCTGGCTGGCTTGGTGTAATCATGTTAGGGGATTGTGATTTGTAATTACAGTGAATTTTCTTCCATATAGATAAGGCTGAAGTTTCTGCAGTGTCTACACTATGGCTAGACATTCCTTTTCTACAGCTGCATAGCATTCCTCCCTGGGTTGAAGCCTATGACTGAGATAAACCACTGGGTGCTCTTCTCCCTCTGAAGAAGTCTGGCTAAGTACAGACCCCACCCCATGGTTTGAAGCAACTACTTGCACAATAAATTATTTGCTGTAATCTGGACTGAATAACACACGGGGTCCTCCCAAAGCTTCTGTAAGCTTTTGGAATGCCTGCTCACATGTTGGGATCCACACTATCTTATCTGGCCTGTTTTTCCTTGTCAGGTCTATGAGGGGAGCAGCTATGGTACTATAACTGGGGACGAACTTTCTGTAGTACCCTGCTGTCCCTAAGAATGCTTTTTGGTAAGAGGTGCAGGCCATGCCTGAATGGCTTCCACTTTGGCAGGTTCTGGCCTGATCTTACCAAACCCCAGTCTGTGTCCCAGGTAGGAGACCTCTGCCATACACACCTGACATTTTCTCAGCTTAATGGTCAACCCTGCCTCTGTAGTCTGCCCAGCACCTCCCTGACATGCTGAAGGTGCTCTTGCCAGGAATGGCTGTAGATGGCAATATCATCTAGGTAAGCAAGGGCAAACCCTCCTGCTCCTGTTAGGATATGATCTACCAGCCTCTGGAAAGTTGCTGGGGTATTTTTCATCCCAAAGGGTATTTTTGTGAGCTCATACCAGCCAAAGGGAGTCACAAAGGCTGACCTCTCTCTAGAACTGGGAGTCAAGGGCACATGCCAGTAACCCTTGGTAAGATCAATGATTGTAAGATACCTAGCCCCACCCAGCTGCTCTAGGACCTCAACTGTCCTAGGCATCTGACTCTGTGTGACTGTTTAATTTCCTGTAGTCCACACAGAACCTGGTGCTGCCATCTGTGTTTGGCACCAGCGCCACTGGGAAGGCCCAGGGACTGTTGGAATCTTTAATTACCCCTAGTTCCAACATCTCCTGTATCTCCTCCCTCAGAGTCTGTTTGACTCTCTCAGGCACCCTATAAAGGGCCTGCCTAATAGGCCTTTGGGGTCCTGTATCCACCTGGTGCTGCACCAGGTGGGTGCACCCTGGTTTCCCAGTGAACATGTCCCCAAACTCTTGAAACACTGCTTTGATTTCTCAAAACTGGGTAGGAGATAGCTGCTGGGACATTGGTACCCCTTCCACTGAAGTGTCAGCCTGAGCCTCACTGAGATCAGTCACCAGATTTCCATCAGACTCCTCCCGCAGTCAACTGCAAATACCACTGCAAATACTCAGCACAAGGTCCTCCCAATCATGGTAAGGTTTCATCATGTTAACATGGTACAATTTATGCTCCTGCCTAGCAGTTCTACCATGTAGTTAACACCACTTACCTTTCTAACCATATGGTAGAGTCCCTCCCAGGCTGCTTGCAGCTTGTTGTGTCTGACAGGAATGAGAACCATTACCTACTGCCCTACAACATACTCACTAGCTCAAGCATTCCTGTCATACCAGACCTTTTTCTGTTGTTGGGCTTCTGCCAGGGTCTCCTGGGCCAAGCCCATGAGTTCCGTGAGCCTTGTTCTGAGGTTTAGGATGTATGCCACAACAGCCTCCTTGTGAGATTCACACTCACCTTCCTACTCATCGCAAATTACATCTAGAGGTCCCCTCACCCTATGCCCATACAACAACTCAAAGGGGGAAAAACCTGTGGATTCCTGGGGAACCTGTCAGTAAGCAAACAACAAATGGGGCAAATATTAGTCCCACTCCCTCTTAAACTGGTCTGCAAATACCCGTAGCGTGGACTTGATTGTAGAGTTTAACCTCTCAACAAGACAGTTAGTCTGGGGATGGTAGGGGGTGGTCTTCAGGTGCTTCACCCCACAGTACTTCCACAGACAAGCCAGCAGGTTTGACATGAAATTGGCATCTCTGCCAGTCAGTATTTCTTTTGGGAAACCTACCCTAATGAAAATCTCTAACAAAACATTTGCCACCTTTTCTGCCTCAATGGAGGACAAAGCCACTGCCGGAGGGTATCTTGTAGCATAATCTACTGCCATTATGATATACTTTTTCCCATAGAACTTGGGTTACCCAGAGGGCCCACAATATCCATAGCTACCCTCTGAAATGTCTCCTCAATCACAGGCAATGGCATCAAAGGAGCTCTTACCTTGTCTCCTGCCTTGCCTCCCTTTAGGCATTGCCCACAGGTCCTGTAGTACCCTGCTACATCTTTGGAAATCCCAGACCAATAGAAGTTCTGCATAATACGTCTCTTTATACAATTTATGCCCATATGACTTGCAAAGAGAATATCATGGGCTATGGCTAGAGGCACCAGATAGTAGGCTCTAGGCACCCCCAACTGCTGTATCCTCTCACCTTCTAGCCCTCCCTCAGGGGTCCACTCTCTATACAGTAACCCTTTGTCCCAGTATACAGATTCCCCCTTCCCTTGAGAATCAGGTGTCTCACTAGCTACCTGCCTCAGGCCTTGTAATGTAGGGTCTGAGAGCTGAGCGTGTCTCTCAACTCTCTCTTTGTAAGCCTTCCCAGCTCCCCTTCCACAGGAAGTCTGGCATCCCCACATCTATATTATCTTATCGAAGTTTCAGAATATTGAATCTGATATGGTCAACACCATATCATCAAATTCTGAAACATCAAAAGATAAAAAAAAAATGCCTAAACACAAAAATAAATAAAAACTTACATTTGCAAGCAGGGGGGCAAGCCCCCTGCACCCCCCATGTGCACCCCCACACCCCCCTACTTAAATATGCCAACTCCAAGACCGCACTACATTGAACTAAATGGAAATCTCCCCTTACGGAGATTTCCGTTTAAATGCTCGATGTTTTTTGCTTTCGCTAATTTGGTGCCGACAATATCATCTTCGACAATGTGAAGTAGACCCTGCATCCCCTGACAGTGGTACCTCACTGTCAGCCTGGGTACTACTACTCACCTCTGCCTTTGTAGTTACTCTTTCCAAGGGAACATCAGTACCCGCAAGCAGTTGTGGCTCACCTTCTGCTCACTGCTACAGAGTAGCTCCCTCCCTGAAGTAACCACCTCACCAGTCCTGGCTGTAAGTATGCAGTTTGTCTGGGTCTTCCCAGGACTACCAGATCCAGATGCTTGTCTCCTAGCCTGACTGCGTGTAACTGCATAAGCACATGGTACTGCCTCATCCAACTCCTTCCCTATAAGGACATCTGCAGGATGGTAGTTCGGTACCCTTGTTGTCTCAAGACAACCTACTATTGGCATTTTGTCCTTCTCACTTACTAGCTCCCTCACCTTTTGTTCCCCACCTTGCCTCCATGGACATCTATATGTCACATGGCTCCACTGGTGGCATTCAAAACATTTAACCCTATGCCCTGGATGTGTAACTGGACTAGTGGCTTCTCCTACTACTGGCAGATTATTTTGGGGCAGTCCGGGATGCCCACCATGGGTTCCTTTAGACCTGTGAGCAATACTAGGGTACCTTTCCTGTGCAGGGATGCCCTGCTTGCAGGTATAAGTTTCCCTTCCTCCCCAACACATCTGAAATAGCACATTGTCTATCAGCTTACCAGATCCTCATGTCCTCAGGCAAAGTGCTAAGGGCTTGTTCCCTCACCAAAAGGTCTGCCAGCACTTCAAATGTGGTGGCCTGACATCCACTCACCCATCTGTGAAAATAAGTGCTTAGTTCAGCAACATATTCACACACACTTTCATCTGCCTTGCGTCTGTGCTCACAAAAGTTTTTCCTATAAGCTTCAGGTGTTAACTTAAAACATTCTAAAAGACAGGTCTTTACAACATTATAATTTAAACAGTCAGTATCAGACAGTTTAGAAATCACAGTTACATCTTTACCATGGAGTAAGGGGGTCAGGAACAGTACCCAGAGCCCTTGGTCAACATTGTACTGTTTACATACTCTAAACATATGAATGAAACTATCACAATGATCCCCCTGTGTAAATTGTGGATGAAATTTACTGATCTTTGTTGCTTCTGGGGTTCAGTCACTCCCTTCCCATTGGGTCTATATTATAAAGTCGAAGGTAAAAAATCTCAAGTACACATAAGTGTCGAACGTCCTCTTCAGCAAACGGCCACATCAGCGATTTCTTTCCAAGGGAAAAAAATCGATTGGCCATAGTTTTAAATCTGCCCTTTTCTCTGCTGTAGTGTGATCTTGGAGTTAGTATATTTAGTTAGGTGGGGTGTGTGTGCTTGTTAAATTGTGTTGTGAGTAGTTGGCTTACCGATTTCTTTCCCTTGGAAAGAAATCAATGATATTGCAGTTCGCTGAAGAGGACATTCAACACTTATGTGTTGATGAAAGGGTACTCAAGATTTTGTACCTTTGATTTTATGATATAGACCCTTCCCCATTACTGCCATGTCTTGGGCAAAGAGTCAGCATCTCCTTTTCATGTTGCCTCTGTCTCTCCTTCTCCTCAGCTTCCAGGTGTCGCAGTTTCTCATTTTTCTCAGCATTCATATGTTGCAGTTTCTCATTTTCCTCAGTCTCTAGATGTCTCAGTCTCTCTGCTGCCTCTATTTCCAAATGGTTGGCCTCCCAGCTCAAGTCTCTTTAACTCCAGATGGATTTTTAAGTCCTCTGTGTTAAGGTTGAGCTGTCCATTTTCTGAGATTTGTACATCTCCAAGACCAGTCTGATTATACACCTGGTTGTGATTCTGTGATGCAGCTGTGGCTAAAGCTGCAATCATGTCTGCTTTAGTCAAGTTGGCATGCACCAGTACTTTAGCTTGGCACACATCAGCCAACTGGCTCCTTGTTAGTTTGCCATACTTCTCTGCTGACATACTTGCCTGCTGTCCCTGACTAACTAAGCTAACAAAAAAATAAAACAATTGTGATATGAACTCTGAATGTTCACTGTGTGGCTGATTGAGAGTACCAACACCTTCAGTGACCACTGTACACAGGCTACAGGAATTCAATATCCACACCACTACAAGCCTATGAATATGTGATGTGGCTATCCCACACTGCTAACCAAATAATATGTGACACCCCTGCACTGGCCCAGTAATCAAGGAGCCTCAATCCTCACCACTGGCAACAGTGAGGGATGTACACAATGGGAGGATGACAAGTACACATACAATAAAGTACAATTTCCCTTAAGAGCACACAGAGATCACAGTCAGTCCGGAGCTGGTTTCTCTCGATCCCCAATAAGACTCCCCACTGGCACAGCTAGAGAGTTGAGTCCTTAGCCAGGGTTCCAAGCCAAGTATTCCCAACACTCTCTCTGTCCGACCAGTACTTTGTGTCCTTGATCAAGTAGCTGACACACACACACACACACACACACACACACACACACACACACACACACACACACACACACACACACACATTTTGAGATTTGATTTATACACAAACACACCTGGGAAAGACTGGTACAGGTTTAATAGCTATGCCCCTTCTGCCCATACCATAAATTAGTTATCACTGCCAGCAGAACCCCTTATCAGCTACTTTAAGTCCCTTCTCAAAGGGTAAAGGTGACCAATCCTACTGTGTAATGTTACTATTATCCAAATAGTGAGACCAAGACTTGCAAGGCTATTTAGGAGTGTCCTGTACAGTGTAAACAAATACATATGCAAGTACTTTAAGAGCTTAAATATGTCTCACAAATATCAGCCACAAAGATATATTTAAATATATTTAATAATAAATAAGAAAAGAATGGGACAATACTCAAACAATACAGTAACTGCAGAGTTCAGAATCACAGGAAATATTTTAAAACAACATTGCAGGACAGTCAAACACAGAAAACATCTAAACTAATCTTTACTATATTCCTATTTATATCTAAGAGAGAGATACTATGCCCTAAGTAACTTACTTACAGAGCAAGGCAAGTGCAGATGAGTGGATGTTCTTTCTAGGTCGAAGACAAGATACAAAATGCAAAGTGTCTTTCTGAAAGAGTTCTTAAATTATTATCAAACATTACTGCTGGGTCAGCTTGGATGACATCACTCTTTGTCACCTGCCTTCAGTTCCTAGACTAACAGAAACCCTAGGCTCCATCTTAGTAACTTAGTAACTAACATCTCTGCATTTAAAATACATAGCTCTAAAATGTTTGCTGAGAACTGGAAGTCGTAAAACAATTAAATACTTTTACATTTTAGACCTAGTAACTACTTCTCTCCAAGACAATAGAAAAACCTCTAGCTCTAGACATTGTGTCTGTTTCATTGAAACTGAGAAATAACACAATCATAAAAACAATTTCAACTTATTTTCTTGAAGTTTTGTAAGTTAACTTTCTATGTTCCAGCTTCTACTATTAAAACATACATTTGCACAGGTATATAATTTACATACATTCCTGTTCTTTTCCAGTAGGGTACACTGTGGACATATTCTTGAAGCTCAGTACATAGCATACAGTTCTGCATAAATCATATCAATATTCACAAATGACATATGATTATTTACAAAATTCCAGATAGCTGGGATGGCAGTGTGAAATATGCCACGAGAGCTCTGTAAGGATCTGCCTCTGTTGTGGTTTATACTGCTTTCTCAGCTTTACCATTTGACTGTAAAGATTGACATAGTATAGGTAAAAACCATAGTAACAAACTGTTGGAAATCACTTGACATAAATTGTGTACCATTATCTGTAATCAGTTCAACAGGAAGACCATATCTAGAAGATATTTTTTGAAGGTGGCTAATATTTGTTGGTTAGTCATGATTGATACTTGGATTATTTCTATGTCACAAGAGTAATAGTCTATAACAATCAGGTAATTTCTGCCTTCAGACTCACATAAGTCAGCAGCTGTCTTTTGCTGTGGACCTTGGGATATGCCTGTTGGCATTAGTAACTCTTGTCTTTGCAATGGTTTATGCACAATACAAAAGTAACACTTGGACACCAAGTTTATGATATCTTGATTGTTGATGTTTGGCCAGTACACTGACATTTTGACCCTTTTTCATTATTTGGTGAGACCCTGAAGGTCTCTGTGTATTTGATATAGCAATTCTGCTTGCAGTGATGAGGGTAATATAACGCTAACTTACTATAATAACAAGACATCATGTCTGGATAATTGCATTCTGACTGTACATTTCTTAAGCATGAGCTGTTTAATGCCCTCTGACTGTATAGTACTTGCGTATGAGGTGTTTATGGCATGCTGACTTTATATTATTTATGTATGAGATCCTTATTGCCCTCTGACTGTATAGTATTTATATATAAGCTGTTTAATGCATTCTGACTGTATAGTACTTATGCATGAGATGTATATTGTGCTCTGACTATATAGTACATATGTATGAACAACTGTTGTGTGCACTCTGACTGTATAGTAGTTATGCACATGAACTGTTTATTGCACTCTGATTGTATAGTAATGTGTGAACTGTTTATTGTGCTCTGACTGTATAGTACTTATGCAAGAGTTGTTTGTTGTACTTTGACTGCACAGTGCTTTTGTATGCAATGTTTATTGCACTCTGATGTACAGTAGTTATATATGACATGCTTATTGCACTCTCACTGTAGAGTGCTTTTGCATGAGCTGCCTTTTGTACTCTGACTATATAGTACTTATGCATAAGTTGCTTATTGCACTATGACCATATAGTACTTATGTGTGAGCTGTTTTTTGCATTCCAACAGTATAGTATTTATGTATGAGGTGCTTATTGCACTCTGACTGTATAGTACTTATGCATGAGCTGTTTATTACACTGTGACTGTATAGTACTTGTGTGTGAACTGTTTATTGTGCTCTGACTGTATAGTACTTATATATTATGGCGCACAGTGACGGTTATCCCACTCCACAAGGGGGGAGCCACCACAGACCCCGGGAACTACTGCCCCATTAGCCTGATGAGCCTGGTCTGCAAGGCCATGGAATGTATCATCATGGAACTTATAAACAAAGACATTGGTAATCTTCAAACTCTGGACCCCACCCAGTTCGGGTTTGTAAAAGGCAGATCACGTCTCCTAAACCTGATAGACTACTTTGAAGCAGTCACAAAAGCCATAGATGAGGGTAAGGTGGTTCACACAGCCTATCTAGATCTTGCCAAGGCTTTCGACACCATCACCCACTCTGGCATTATAGATAAACTCACTAAACTAGGTACAAATCCCTATGTCACAAAATGGGTTGCCAACTGGTTCACTGACAGAACCCATACTGTGAAAGTAGCAGACTCCAAATCCGGCTTCAGACCAGTGACAAGTGGAGTACCACAGGGTTCAGTCCTGGGTCCTCTCCTGTTTGGTATCTACTTCTCCGAAGTACAGGCTAACACAGAATGTCTTTGGCTAACAAAGTTCGCAGCTGACTGCAAACTAGGAGCCATAATCGAAACTCCTAACAATGTGGACATCCTACAAAAGGGCCTCACTGTGACAGATGCCTGGTGTCAAAGCCATGGCCTCAAGCTCAATACCAAAAAGTGCATTGTCATCCCCTTTGGTAAAAAATCTTTACCCATGAACTACAACATGGGCGGTAGTATACTTAACACCGAAAGTGTGATAAGAGACCTTGGGACACAGGTGGACAGTAGTTTCTCCTTTGATAATTACATCACCACAGTAGTCAGGAAATCCTTCTACGTGGCACACCTCATCACAAAAGGTTTCTCATCCAGAAAAAAAGAGGTCATTGTTCCCCTCTACTCATCACTCATTAGACCCATTATAGAGTACAATGCCCCTTTTGGTATGTACCTCACAAGACATCTACAACAACTGGAAAGGCAACAGAAATACCTCACAAAGAGGATTACCAGCCTCAAACAGATGCCCTATGCAGACTGTCTCAAAAAACTCCAGCTTTACTCTGTCGCATATCACCTACTAAGAGGTGATCTCTGCCTAACATAGAAAGCTATGTCAAACCCAGAGCTTTTGGACATGCTCCACTTAAAGAAGTCCCAATCCCTCCAAGCTATATGCTCTAGGGACCTAAACCTTGCACCACAATAAACAGAACATGCCGGAGGGATAGATTCCTGTCCCAGAGACTTCCCATACTCTGGAATAAACTACCTATCTATATCAAACAAAGCTCCTCATTAGTACTCTTCAAGAAAAATCTTGATGATTGGATGGGAAATAGGAAATTCACCCCGGGAATCACTTTTGTGGTTCTGCTCGACAGTGGCACAGGAAAATAATTTTCTTGGGTGGCAAAAGCCAGGTATATTTTTGGCTGGGCTTGTATAGGCCCTAGGGACCGATAGCCTAGTACCTACTTATGAACCTATGAGCTGTTTGTTGCAGTGTGACTGTATAGCACGTGTGTATGAGGTGTTTATTGCACTCTGACTGTATAACACTTATGCATGAGGTGTTTATTCCACTCTGACTGTATAGTACTTACGCATGAGCTATATATTTCACTCTGACTGTATAGTACTTATGCATGAGCTATTTATTGCACTCTGATTGTGTAGTATGTATATATGAGGTGTTTATGGCACTCTGTAAAGTACTTATGTATGATATGTTTATTGCCCAGTGACTGTATAGTACTTATGTATGAGGTGTTTATTGCACTCTGATTGTATAGTACTTGTGTATGAACTGTTTATTGCACTCTGGCTGTTTAGCACTTGTGCATGAGCTGTTAATGTCCAGTGATTTGCCCATTCATTTGCACAATCTAGACAACAGCTTCCAAGTCTTGTTCATTCCGATTTTCTTGCATAATCTTCTCTTCGTTAAGTGGTTACTGTTCTTGTCATCTCTATGCCCTGCAAAAATGTGCAACATCTTTTTCAGTATCTGACAATGGCTGGACTTGTATACGATTTATGGATAACACATCTAAATCAATTATTTGTTTTATGGGCACATGGATTGCTCTGCTATTGAACCTTCTTAGTCTCAATAACAGTCTTTGTCACCACAGTTACACTTTTGTCTAGGTTGTAAGAACTGCTTAGCATTCTAGAGTAATGGACAACAGGGTGTAACATTTGTTCATCTATTTGGAGGAATGCTGCACCTTGGCTGTAGCTACTAGCATCTTGACTCACTATTGTCAGTTTAGCGACATCATACCCTGCTAGCACTGAATTTATTAGCATCTCTTTTGCTATGCTGAAAGCGTATGCTTGAATGTATGGTACATTCCTCTTTAATGAGTCTATTAAAGCATTAAGCAATGTCAACAGGTCTAGTATAAAAATCACTCCAAATAATTAATCATACTTGGAGCTTGTCTTAACTCAGGTATGCCTCTGACCTGGCTCAAACAGATGCCATATGCTGCCCGGTTAAAGAAACTCCAGCTCTACTCAGTGGCATACCACCTGTTCAGAGGCGATCTGTGCCTGACATATAAAGCCATGTCCAACCCGGAATTAATGGACATGCTGCACCTCAGAAAATCCAAATCCCATCGAGCTACGAGCTCGAGAGACTTGAACCTCAGCACTGAAATAAATAGGACATGCTGGAGGGACAGATTCATAACCCAGAGGCTCCCTTCACTCTGGAATAAAATCCCAGTCCAGGTTAGGCAGAGTCCCTCATTGACTCTCTTCAAGAGGAATCTTGATGAGTTGATGGGAGATCGTAGGTTTACCCCGGGTATCACTTCTGTGTCACTGTTAGAAAGAGGCACAGTATACTAACCTCGAAAAAGGGCATAGCAAAATAAATTTAAAATGGGTGGCGAAAGCCAAACACATTCTGGCTAGGCTTATAAATGCCCTAGGGCAGATAGCCTAGTATGAACCTATGAACCTATGAACCTATGAACCTATGAACCTATATTTGATCTGACTCCTTTAGCACTTATCTGTGACCAAAGAACAAGAGCTCTGGTTTACTAAAGCAGCATTTGCCTTGGTTTATATTTTAACCAGACTGTCTAATAGTCTACAGCACTTCTTCTAGCCTTAAACCATGAATTTCTTCATCTGGACCAAACACAAGAATGTCATCCATAAGAACTACAACAACAACAACAACCATACCTCTCAACCTCTTAGTGCAAGAAATCTGGACAAAGTCTTTAATAAACAGGGGACAAAAGCCCAGAGTAGGGACAAATTATAAATATTGCTCTCATAAACCTAGAAAATTGCTTGAGCATCTGATTTGTGTTACCCTGCATTTTCTGAAGGATATGAAGTCTGAAACTGAAATGTATGTCATTATTTGTGACTTCAAGCCTCAGAGAATCCTGGAGATTTACCAGGAAACTACAAATTTTAATGAGGAGCAGACCAAAAATACAAGGCAAAAATCTGGACATTCTGTGAAAATCTGGAAAGTTGAGACAACAAGACTATCTAGCCCACTGAGTAAATCAATCACTTTACACTGAAAGATCACCAAGACAACACTGATATATAGACTGTATTTATATAGCATATCATGGACAAAAATAAGTCAATGTTTAAAGAAGTTAGCTGGGTGCACAAAGACCCGGGATAAAAACAAGTGCCCAATCCTGGTAGGCACACTGATGCCAGGACTGGAAAAAATGACAGTGTAAAATCCTCAAAATACGGAAACATTCCTACAATGGGGCCATGCCCAGGGGGAAGATGTAGCAGTCCACAAAAATCACAAAATCTGATAGGCCAAAGAAGAGCCATAAAGACGATAGTATGGACTATTGAAGATTAGAAAGAAATTATGTATTGTTACCATTATGCAAAAAGCCCAGAATTTCCAGACACAAGATATACAAAAAGATTAAGAGAGAAATTAGAGGAAAGAAAAATGCTTCCAGAAGAAAAAACTGTCAGAAGCCTCAAATAAAAAAAAAATTATGTTCATTAATACAACAGATTTGTGAAAAACAGTATATAGACCAAGAAACTTTGATCTATTTGGAAAAAGAAGCATCTGAGGAAGTGCAAAAATAGATTTTTGAAAAGTATAACAAAGAAATATGGACATGAGGAAGAAAGAGAGATTTGATATGATGCAATATTTATGCAAAGGCAAAAATCTAATTAATCAATATAAAGAAGGAAGCCCCAAAGATATTCAAAGAGAAATACAGGAAAAGGCATCCAGGTATGAAAAATTTCACAATACAAAAAATATCACAAAGAGGGAATGTAGAAAAGAAGATTAGTAAAGTAGAAGTAAAAAAAAAAACAGAAGTTGAAGTTATGGAGTGCCTGCGAAGTGAAGGATTTAGTGTAGAAAGTTTAACAGGTTACATCACTGCATGATGGAATGAGTCCCCAAAGTCAGGAGAAACAGGAAGATCAGGAAACATCTGAAGAAGAACTATGGACATTGGAAAGAAAAAGAGATTTAATATGGTATAATATCTATGCAAAGGAGAAAGCAAAACTAATCAATACAAAAAGAGCAGCACCAAAGATATCTGAAGAGAAATAGAGGCAAAAGAATCCAGATATGGAAAACTTTACAATACAAAAAAATAAGAAAACAAAGAGGAAAAGTAGAAAAGAGATTAGTTATGGAGAAGTTAAAGAAATAGAAACTGAGGTTATGAAGTACCTGCTCCTGCTTAAGAGTGAACTTGCAAGCTACCCTAAAAATTATAGCCCAATAACTTGCCTTCCGACGAAGTATAAACTATACACTGGAATTGATGCCAACAGAGTTTATAGTCATTTAGAAGAAAACTCAGTTATAGCACTAGAACAAAAGGGCAATAAAAGAAAGTCACATGGAACAAAGGATCATTTGTTAGTCATAGTGGAGAACTATAAAAGGGGAAGAATAAGTGTGGCATGGACTGACTACAAAAAAGCATTTGATTGCATCCCACATTCATGGATAAAAAGAGTGCTTAAAACAAGTGACCATGAAACAGTGGCAGACCACTTTGCAATTAAGCCATGATAAAGGACACTTTATTATCCCAGGGATAAAAATTCAAAGGAGGATATTCCAGGGTGACTCTTTGTCACCGCTGCTATTCTGCCTTGCCCTTAACTCATTAAGTGGTCTACTTAACAGCTTAGGCCATGGCTATAATTTGGCTCCTAGAAAACAACAAAGTGTGAAGACTTCTCATCTTTTCTTTGTCGATGATTTAAAACTGTATAGCTCATCAGATGAGGAACTGAAAGCACGGCTGCAAGTTGTCAAAACTTTTTCAGATAATATGAGAATGTCATTTGGTCTTGATAAATGTGCAAAAGCAACCTTTAAAGCATGAAAACTACAGCACCAAGAAAGCTTCAGTTTGGGACAAGAATGTGATATAAAAAAACTTGCGCAAGAGGGAGTGTATAAATATTTGGGAATTGAAGGATCAACAACAAAATATGAACAAATGCAAATAAAACTTAGTAAGGAATCCTTTAGAAGACTTAAATTAATCCTGAAAACAACATTGACATCTAGGAACAAAATTCAAGCTATAAACCAATTTGCTCTTCCTGTCATAACTTACTATTTTGGAGAGATTGGCCCCAAAACATGTTGGATAGAATAGACAGGAAAACAAGAAGGATGCTTCATGCTCACCAAATGCTTTATAAAAATCATTGCATACTAAGATTATATATTCCCCATTCCGAAGGAGGGATGGGCCTCCTTGAAATTGATTACATGTATAGATCTGCAATCATGAGACTGCACACACATCTGCTGACCTCACAAGACCCACATGTGCAAGTTTTGAAACATGAAGAGAATAAATCTAAGATGGCTTATCTGCTTAATCTAGCAGAAGATATTGGCATCAAGCAGGAATGGAAATCAAGCCAGAAGTAGATAAAAATCAGGCAGCAACTGAATGTGTCAAAAAACAAAAGAATATAAGGTGAAGGACCAGATGAGAAGGCAAGAAGTGTGGAAAATGCATATAGTTGCAAGTATAGAAAACATCTGGAAGAACCTCGTGTTGATCAGGATCGAATGCAGGAATGGTTAATGAGAGGCTAATTCAAACCAAGAGGTAAAGGTTAATATTGGTGGCCCAGGATAGTGGGCTATGTACACGCTGGTTTACAAAGTCCATTGAACATGTGGGAGAAACAGACAAATGTAGGTTTTGTAAAATAGAATTGGTAACAGTTGCACACCTCATTGCTGGTTGTGACATAATGGCAGAAGGACTGTATACTGACAGGTATAATAATGTAGCAAGACTGTTGCACTGAGGATTGTGTAAACATTATGGTATTGAAATGGCTGAAAAATACTGAAAACATGAGCCACAAAGCATCATAGAAAATGATGAAGTCAACAAACATCACGTGGGGGTCACTCATTACCAACAGTTCAAAAAATAGGTACTAGAAAACTGGATAGAGTGGTTCATGAAAAGAAGACAAAAGTAACATTGATCATTGAAATCGCCACACCCAGTGACTACAGTGTCTTGTGTACAGGCAGACACAAAGTAATAAAATATCAGGATTTGCAGGCAGAATGAGAGCAATGTGGAAGAAAGATACCCAGACAATTCCAATAGTAATAGGGGCAACGGGTCTTATAGAAAGAATCAACAATCGTATTTAGATATGTTACCAGTACATGTAACCCTTTATGAATTGCAGAAGGGGTCATTACTGGGCACATTGCGGGTGCTGCGAAGAGCACTTCTGGCTGACATCAAAGATTGAAACAATACTAATTTCTTGAATTTTATTCGTACTCTGACTTAGGAATGGGGATCCATTCCTGTCATGGTATTAGAAACCCAAAAGACTTGGAAAAATTAAAAAAAAAGATTTCAGGTGCCGAGGTTTTTCCAAACAGTAGTCATTTAAAACAGAAGTTTCCTATGCGGTTAATGAAGATTGTCCATTTTTGACTTTCTTTATCCAAAGGTATTTGCCAGAAACCACTGAAAGCATAAAGCATGGGAAACACTTTATCATTAACAAGCTTTGGTGCTATGTCTTTCTCTCACAACTGCATCAATGAGCTTTTTAAGTCAACACAGAATCACACTCAGCCTTTCTTTTGAATTACTGAGATACAATACCTACTTGAGTATTGTTGACAAACTCACAGAACTAGGCATAAATCCTTACATAACTCACTGGATTTCCAGCTGACTTATAGATAGGACCCAGTTAGTCAGGACCAGTGAGACCACTTCCACCAGGACACTGGTCACCAGGGGAGTACCCCAGGGCTCTGTGTTGGGCCTACTCCTAGTTGGCATCTACATCTAGGAAGTCAAGGCTAATGTCAAAGGCCTCTGGCTCATCAAATTCACAGATGACTGTAAATTGGGAGCTATCATGGAGTCCCCCATGACACCAACATTCTACAAGAGGGTCTAACGTAAAGAAATGACTGGTGTGAAAGCCCCAGATTAAAATCTGGGAAGATATGTAGTAATCTGCTGTTTGACCAACACATAGCCAAGATATTAAGAAAATAATTCTATGTCACCCATCTCATATAAGCAAGGGTATGGAATCCAGATCCAAGGAAGTAATAGTACTACTCTAATCAGCCCTTATCAGACCCATCATTGAGTGCAATGCCCCCTTTGGCATGTACCTAGCCAGGCACTTGCAACAGTTGGAATGACCTCAAAGGTTCCTCACCAGGAGAATCCAGCATATAAGGCATCCTTAGATCCAGCTCTTATGGCTCTCTTGTACGTCTGCAAGACAAACCACCAGAAACACTAGATCCAAGGACCTGAACTGCAAAATACAGATAACCTGCTGAAGGGACCAATATGTGTCTCAAAGGATCCCTGCGCTATGGAATAAGCTCTCCATCTACTTGAAGCAGAGTTCATCTTTGATCCTTTTCAAGGAAACCTTGAACATTAGATGGGAAATCGCAAATTCACTCCCAGCCTGGCACTCATGTCTCTGATGGACAAAGGTTGACAGTGAGTAAATTAATCCCCAACTAGCATACCCCACACATAACTCCTTAGTAACATACTATAACATATAGAAGTCCAAGGAACTCTGAGACAAAACTGGGTTGGGTTGCATGGCTAAGTTTGTAAAGACCCTAGTGGTCGTTAGCCTAGTATAAACCTATAACCAAGGGAACACACCACTCACCTATACATCATCACACAAGCTCATAGGATTATCTAGGAAAATCTTATGTATTCAATAAAGACACAAGGCTTTGGTTTTCTTAATTTCTGTACAGGTTCCTCTAAATTCTTTAGGATCATATGTCTCAACCTGGAGACATCAAAAATATGGACAAACGCCAATGAAAAGTAGGTACATATGGCCAAAAATCTGGAAGCTAATTATCATAAAATGTGTATACAAAATAATGTAATTCTGTCCACCCCAATAGAATCGTAGTATACCAACACTCAAAATGGAGCATCATTCAGCTACCAGTCAGTGTAAAACAAAGAAGGAGACATGGAACAGTTTGGGCCATCTAGCTAGTTGGGGGATATGGTAATTATATTCACAACTGTGGCTTTTGGCATCTTTACTTTACAATCAAGTTCATTAAATAGATGTGGTTTATGACAAACACAGCCACACAGGATCAAAGCAGAGCAATAAAGTCCACGCACATACACACACACACACACACACACACACACACACACACACACACGCACACACACGCACACACGCGCACACACACACACACACACACACACACACACACACACACACACACACACACACACACACACACACACACACGTATTATAGCATTTACATGATTTATATTTATGTGTTCATAACTAAGAAAAACAGCTATATATTTGATAGGCATGTGTGAAAAGTCATGGTGGGACACAGAAACACGGACTACAGAGAAACAGACAGCCAGCATATGCATAAGATATGTACCACCACCTGATCCCCTTTCATTACTGTATAAAGTCTGTAGGCTAGTGAAACTGACCCGGGTTGTACGTACTTTGTAGAGTTACTGTTCTCTACTGTTTCCGTTGAACATATGCAATCCAAAATTAACCTGTACAATATAAGTGATTTATGCATACATCTCAACTGTCCAGATTTTTGCAGAATGTCCAGATTTTTGTCTGTTTCTCATAAAATTTTGTTTTTCCTGATCAATCTTTGGTAAACTGTAGAGGATTAAAGTAAAAAATATTGACAAACATTTCAGTTTCAGACTTCATATCCTACAGAAAATTCATGCTAATGCAAAATCAACTTTCTACAATTGTAAGAGCAATATTACCCAGATTTATTGTGCTTAGAGGTTGAGAGGCATGGTTTCAGAACAACATATTATGAAGGACTGTACACATCCAGACAAACCACCCAGTTGACAAAAAACGCAGTGACCAGTGAGTGAATCTTTTAACTTTTGCTTCTCAGATTTGCGCAGAAGTGTACACAACATGTACAACATGTTTCCCATGCCAGCACACTTGACTGGTTTGTTACAACTTAACATCTGTGGAACTCCTTTCCCCTTGTTCCCATATGCCATTACATATGAACATCTGTAAATGTGTCGCACAGTTGGTCCTCTGTTGTTTATTTCAGCTGTCCAACATGATTCAAAAAACAGCACATACAGCAGGTACCTACCTGCAATACAAAAATGTTAACTATAAAAGACTTAACTTGCCTTACTAACAATGTAACCTTGTGTCAACAACTCTGAGTACCCCGAAAGTAGATGTAGATTCCTAACATGTACAAGTGCACCCCAGCAAGAAAATAAGAATGCATATTTTAATTACAGATCCATGTTACTAAATTTTATTTCTTTATAGCAGCAATTTGAAGTACCAAAAGTACAACAGCGTACTGATGCTGTTCAAAACTGTTCCAAATGTGCAATGAAGATGCTTATTTCTCTTACATTCTGCAAATGAAGTACAGAAAAAGTATAGCTTTTTTTGCCAACTGTCCATTGTAACCCTCAAAACCAGTCAAGGCTGGAATTAACACCTTTGTCCAGTTTACAAAGAGGGGTGGAGTGAGCTGTGACTAATTGAAGCAGCTCAGATCTTTTAACAGCCCGAGCTTGCCCTTTGTTCCCCTCCTTAAGCTAGCCTGCAGAGATAACTCTCTCTGTAGTAGCAGAGCACCACAAAGCACTGATTAGAAGCTGTCAGCTGGTGAATTGCTTTCAAGAACCAAAACAAGTTCAGACAGCATCTCCCTCAAATCTCTTAGAGCAGCAACAATCAGTGACAAAAGCCAAAAATATAGGGGGTGGGGTTGGGAGGCCAGAATATTGCTCTTACAACATTGCTTGAATTTGCATCATAATACACTGTCTGAAGGATATGAAGTCACAATTACCAGACACAGACAGTACAGTGAACAATAATAACAATCAGCACATTGAAACTGAAAAAATTTATTTTTCGTATACTTTTTTTTTCTTTTTCTTCAGCTTCCTACCATATCAGTTGCCTTAGCACTATTAACTATTTTTATTTATTTGACATTTGTTTACTGGGATAGTACGACTGGGTAAACAGAACTTGTTTTCAGGGGAGGCCTGGGGAGAAAAGCTCCACACACATAAATTTAACACAATGCAAAAACATTCTGCACATACAGTTAATATTTTTAAAACATACATTTGGGATTGCTATTAAATACATTACACTTCTTGAAGTATCATGCAAAGTTAACAAACTATGTACTCGGGATGTGTAAGGTACTCAGTTATAATATAATGAACTTCATGAGTTTATTATATTATTATATATACTATTAGGACAGCAAATTGTATCTCTTTGTGTAGAAGTTCACAGTAACTACAAAAACTGACACTACAGATGCAATATTGTTAACAACTGTACCATGTATACACGAACTATGGGTAAAATATGGAACAATTATTAGCAGCTTGCTTTCAGTTTCATCTAGGAAGCTAACAGAATGGTTAAAACGTGTTACTTTATACTTACAAAAAGTTCTTATGATGAATTAATATAATTCTGTATTTTTCCCATGTATTAGTTAAAAACATTAACACTGAATGTGTGACAGACCCTATCAAAGGTATGCACAGATTGCAATGCACATTGATTCAACTAATGTAATAAAATTATTAAAAATATTGTCTACCATGTGCCAAGAAATTCTTTGAAAAGTAACACTGTGTAACAGCAAGATGTTGAAGTTTCGCGCAGCTAAAATGTTGATGATGACAATACAGCCTGACATTCCATCAAAACTATCGCTCTCAGCGCAAGAATTTGCACAAGTTAGCCTTCTGTCCTTGCAGGCTGCACAGAAGTATCACCACAATATACTAAGAGAGACAGAACCAGAGCTCCATTAGAAAACACAAATATCAAAGTGGGCAGAAAGGACCTAAAACCCAAGTAGAGTAATATAGCACACACATCAGAATAAAGAAATACTTTATTATTTTTTTTTTTTTAAGAAACTCCAGCTATACTCAGTTGCATACCGCCTACTCAGAAGTGACCTGTGCCTGACATGTAAAGCCATGTCAAACCCAGATTTAATGGACATGCTCCACCTCAGAAAATCCAAATCCCTTAGACCTACGCGCTCGAGGGACTTGAACCTCAGCACAGAAATTAATAGAAC
Organism: Protopterus annectens; assembly: GCF_019279795.1. NCBI lineage: Eukaryota > Metazoa > Chordata > Ceratodontiformes > Protopteridae > Protopterus > Protopterus annectens. The sequence goes on from NC_056749.1 coordinate 721,102,938, forward strand.
GTGCTGGAGGGACAGATTTATAACCCAGAGGCTCCCATCACTCTGGAATAGAATCCCAGTCCATGTCAGACAGAGCCCCTCACTGCTTCTCTTCAAGAGAAATCTTGATGAGTGGATGGGAGATCGTAGGTTTACCCCGGGGATCACTTCTGCGTCACTGCTAGACAGAAGCACAGTAAACTAACCTTAAAAGGATATAGTAAACTCATTTAAAAGGGTGGCAAAAGCCAAACACACTCTGGATAGGCTTGTAAATGCCCTAGGGCAGATAGCCTAGTATCAACCTATGAACCTAAGTCATCATTCTTATATTCACCTGCATTTTCCTGTTTAATTCAGTAGCATGCTGCAGCATTTCCATAACAAACAGGCAATCAGTCAGGTCTCTCTGCAGCCAGCTACTCTCTGTCTCTCTCCCTGTTCAATTCCTTCGTCCCTCCCTATACATTGTGCTACTGCTGCCTAATCATAATTGTAATTGACTATGGTTGCCAGTCTCCAAACCACATAAATAAAAAGATTTTCTTGAGTTTGTGAGACTGAATACCTAGCGATTCATTTCATCTATGGCCTGCCCTGAAGCAGGGGAACATCAATTTGACATGAGATGTTTTACAATGTGAAGTGTCCAGAGGCTGGATTACATCAGTCTTCACAGAAGGACTAGGATTGTCTTGTGCCTGAGGAGGTTCCAAAATCAGAATTTTATATTATGATTTAATTAAAAGAAAACCTAAAAATTCCCACCCCAGACCATGAGATCTGCCAGTGCCAAAATATGCCTATATTTTAAGATATTTCAAGTGTATTTTCTTGTAAAACCACAGTATGTATGTACCTGTGTTTACATACATAAAATGAGAAAACTCAAATGCCAATATGTTCTCAATGATATCGGTCTGCACTAAGGAAAAGCCAGCTTCAGGTGTATGTATGTAATACCGCCAGCGCAGTTCAAATTTTACAATACCTCTCACACAATCTTGGCTAGAAGTTTTCATAAAGATTTTAATAAATTAAGAAATGCCACCAAGCAACTCGCTTTAAATATCCAGGTTATACTCTGACAGTGAATGAAAGAGAACATTGTGCAATGAATGTACTTAGCAACACGAATGGGTTACTTGTTTTAATTTCAATTTTCACTAGCTAAATTCACTGATTTACCTTGATGAACTAAATGATAATTTCCTCATCTAGATAGCCTGGCAGACAGATTATGTAGTGTGGACTGACTTATTCCACTGTTTCTGCTTTAATGATTGCCCTTCCAAATATGCCAGTTCCAAAATGTGGTGTCATGTCATGGGCGTGGTGTGGTGAGCGAGCAGTAGTACAACTTACTACTACTACTAGAGTAGTAGTGACGCATTACAAAACAAATTAATTGTGTTGTGCTCAGTGCAGGTTGGTGACAGTTCCAACAATCCACCTGATCTACTTGTCCTTTTCTGTCTGGCTTGGCTGGCTTAGGCAGGCTGTCCGACTCTACAGGCTCAGCAAGCAGCCGGAATATAACTTCTTTTTTGTTTTTGCTTTTTTTTTGCATTTAACTTCCTCTTCTCACTCTCAATTGTTCCTGTATCTGTTAGCTCCCCAGAATTCTTGCAACACTGTTGAGACAATGACATCATCCTGTATGCCCCTGCACGTTAATGATACACTGGGATACACTGGTACTACATGATGACGTCAGCGTGCATATTGAAAATGAAAATCATCATCATCTTCTTTTGGCTGTTCCCATTAGGGATCGCCACAGCGGATCATCTGTATCGAAAATGAAAATAAAAGTGAAAAAGAAATTGGGATTTAAACGGACCAATCTGGAATTCATGGCATCCTATTATTTTGAGCCTCAAAATGGTAAATACTGAGGAATTTGTTATGGTTGAGAGGTATGTTCAGGATCAATCTGTGGCTATAACATGACCATTCAGATTCCTGATTCTCATAAGAGGAAATTGCAGTTAGTTGACTGCTTATATCAGAAACTACCTTACTATTATATTCTCTCCAGACTTTACCTCTATATACCAATCCTCTTTTGTTCTTCAGCTAAACAGTCTGAAATTTCAGCCCAATTTTCTACAACTACTTATTGTAATGGAACCTAACATTCTTTTCTATCTGTTTATCAAAACTTTAAACACCTGTCATAGCGGTAAGAGCCTAAATCACAAAGATTCAAACACACTTAAAATTGAATCACACAAATTTGAAAAAAAATCTATTTTATTTTTTTCCATTTCTGGACAAAACCAAAAATAATGGGGGGACAAATGCACAAAAATGGGGGCACGTTTAAAATATTTCTCTTATAAACTTAAAAAGTTCCTAGAATAATGTGTGCCATATTTGCATGCATTTTCTGAAAGATATGAAATCTGAAACTCAAACGTGTGTTATTATTTAGTGACTTCAATTATAAATAATTTGTCAGAAAACCACAAATTTTATGAAGAACAGATGAAAAATATAAGGAAAAATGTGGACATTCTGCAAAAATTTGGACAGTGGTAAGGTATGTCTCCCCCACACCCGCTGCTAATTATATATGCCATCTCCGAAAATGGACAACAGTTGGGAAAGGTATATTTTCTGATGCCTGCTATACTGTGATCTCATGCACACAAACAGCAGCAAAGTGTGAAAAGTTCGTTTTTGAACACTGTGGGTGATAATTCAAGTGCTTGAACACTTGAGAATTTGAATGTTTGAATGGAAACACAGGAACCCATACATATGCACGTGCGTGTGTGTTAACCTTTTTAATTTCACTTCTAACCTGTATCCTGATATTGCTTGATTTAAACTCATGACTTTCTTTAGTTCATTACTATCTTTATACTATTTTATCCCTTCTTCTTCAAATACTTCAGATCCATCCCTCTGCTGTACAGTTTTTCTTCTCACATATGAAGGAATTCACCAGGTGGTGCTGCGGTAGCATTGTCGCCTCACAGTAAGATGCTGTCCGGTTTGATTCTCAGCTAGAGCGTCTTCTGGGTGGAGACATGTGTGAATGGGCATATCTTCGTTAAAGGTTGTGCGTCAGGGCTGGTAACTCGGCACGTAAAAATCAACTACCAATCATTAGCGGACCGGAGTTCTGCTGTGGCGACCCCTAACCGGGAAAAAGCCGAAAGACACAACAACAACAACAACAACATATGAAGGAATTCACCATACATATAATTCACATCTCTTTGTAAAGATCTTTAACTGGACCATGATAATAATTTATTATTTGCTACTGATAATAATTCAACTTATCTGCCCATGTCTCTGAGAGTATCTGCTCTTAGTTGTAGATGTAATGCACCTGAGGTCCTGTGGAAGCATACCTGTTTCCTGCCAGGTAAATTCATTGCAAGAGGGAAGTGATGAGTGTTATACATGTTACTATCTCAAAGTTACTCCTTGTTTTTATTTAAGTTGATATTATGCCATACTCTATCTCAGAAACACCTTATTTAGTGAAAACATGTATAACACTTCCTAGTCTGTCTATTATAAATGGCCAGATCATAAGCTGCAGTCAGTTTGATAAATTGATTATTTGCATATTAATCTTTCCATCCAAATAATCTCTTACATCTGGATAGTTTTCCTTTTTAATAATTATTGTAATCATGGAATAATCCCTTTCTTTCATTAAAAATTCCTATAAACAGCTGTACTTCTTTTCCTTTCTGTTTAAGCATTCTCCTAAGAGTGTTTAAAATATTTCCCAAATGTGCCATGATTTTCCAGTTCATCTCCACAGGATGTGTTATACACATTTATTATTACTACTTTCCTATGCATGCATGCCTATAAAGCAAGAAACTCGAGTGTATTTTTGAAATATTTAGGTTTTAGACAAAGACTGATCTTAAACTCATTAAGTCCTCGTCCCTTGAATACCTATACATATTACTTCTAACTGAAAAAGCCAGTATCATTTGAATTAAACATTCTGCAGGCACTTCTCTAAAGTTTATTGTAAATTTACAAAACACATTTCTTGGATGAACTTCCATGGTTCTCTGTCTCTTACTTTTACTGCTAGTCCAGCCACAGTCGGTGACAAATTATTTAACCCAAATATCCGATCAGGATTTGATTCCAGTCATCAATCATCATCATCATCATTCTTTTTCCTGTTTTATATGGAGTTGTGGTATCACATCAACTGTTGCCACTTCTCTTGATTTAATGACGCTCTCCTACATTCTTCAGCATTCAAACCTGACTGTCACACATCTTCCCACATAGAATACATCAACAAATCTGACTGTTACACGTCTTCCCACATAGAATATATCCACAAATCTGACAGTCACATGTCTTCCCACATAGAATTCATCCACAAACCTGACTGTCACACATCTTCCCACATAGAATCCATCCACAAACCTGTCACATGTCTTCCCACATAGAATCCATCCACAAACCTGACTGTCACACATCTTCCCACAACAAACCTGACTGTTACACGTCTTCCCACATAGAATACATCCACAAACCTGTCACATGTCTTCCCACATAGAATACATCCGCAAACCTGACTGTTACACATCTTCCCACATAGAATACATCCACAAACCTGTCACGTCTTCCCACATAGAATCCATCCACAAACCTGACTGTCACACGTCTTTACACAACAAACCTGACTGTTGCACGTCTTCCTACATAGAATACATCCACAAACCTGACTATCACATGGCTTCCCACATGGAATTCATCCATCTCTTCGCTGGAGATCCTTGTCTCCTCTTGCCTTTTTCCCGTCTCTTGCAAATTATCTTCATCAAATCATCTACTCATTTTCTGCATATGTAGCTAACCCATCACAGTCTGTTCCCCTGACCTTCTCTGTAATTCAAGATAATTTGCCTTCAACTCTGATGTCTTGATTTCTTCATTTGCCTCTTAGTGTGAATCCCACTGCCTTAATCTCTCTCACCTCAAGCTTTGACAGCTACATTGCCTTTACTTTCCAGGTTTTTGTGCCACAGAAGAGCACTAGTTACACCACTGTTTTTTACACTTTACTTTTCAGCTTTTTTTGTATTTGTTTATCACATGCTACCACCTCCTCATTATGACAGTTGTCAGCAGAACTTCTGATTCTTCCTTTGTCCTCCTCATTCCAAGTTTCCTTCTCCTCAACCACATCTCCCCGTACTTGAAGCTGTTAATCTGTTCCTTTATTTGCCTTCAGTTTCAGCTTTTCCCTCATTTACTGTAATGACCATTGCCTTCTCCATACTCACTTTCATCCTATGTGCCTTCAGTTTTGCATTGCAGTCCATTATCATTTGATGATGTTCCTGTTCAGAGTTTGCTTGTAGTGCCACATTATCTGCACATAGCAGCTATGTTCGTCTGTCCTATTCAGCATGTTTACTGATGTATTCCATCATCAGTATGAGCACGAATAAGCTGAAGTCTGATGCACATCTGCTCACACTGAAAACTTCCCTGTATGTCCAAACATAGATCGTGCTTGTATCATACCTGTGTTATTGGATCCCTGTATGTACAGGCATCTAGTGACACGAATACAAATTCTAGCAATGTTTGCAAAATGTTTAACCATCACTGGGCCGCCTTTCAGCTTTCTTTAGATCTTGTCATATGCATTCTCTACATCTAGGTATGCTGAGTTGGACTCTTTCTTCATCTCCAGTTTTTTCTTTCCACTATCTATTTCACTCAATCATCAGGTTAGTTGTGTCACATCCTAAACTGAATTTGAACCACTTATCTCAAATCTCTCTCTTCACTATTCCATGTATTCATTTATCAGTCACCTTTTTCATCACTTTCATGTAGTGTAACAGGAGATTGATACCTCTGTATCGCCCACAGTTTTGAATATCCCCTTTGTTCTTCTACATTAGCACTAGAATGTTTATTCTCCACTTAATGAGAAATGTCATGAGTTATTTCTCCCCTAAAACACCAAGCATCTTGATTATATCTGCTATGACTTCATCTGAGTCTGCCAGTTTTCTGACTTAAATTTCCTTAGTGCAGTTTAGAATTCATTTAAATGCATTCTGCTTCTTTTTCTTTCATCCAGGGGTGTGTATAGAGCAGTATATCTTCTGGTTTTATTTATCTGAATGCTCCTTCCATATGGCCTTGTTGTCCTTTGGAATGTGGGCAGATTGTTTCTGTCACCACCCATAAATGGTATCTGATAATGATCTTCTTTGTCTTTCTGTTAACTGTCTGGAAACCTGAATGGGCTTCTTTGCATCATCTGGTAAGTCACTTTCCAGAAGCTGGTAGAGTTTCTCTGAAATTTTGTTCTTTGCCATTGCAGCAGTTCTCTTAAACTCTTTGTTGGTCAACTATTATTCCCCCTTAGCCTGGTCTATTTTTTCTATCTTCTTTCCTCCCTGGACTTATCCTTTCTTTTGATAACTTTCTGGATTTCTGCATTCCACCACTAGCTTTCTCCATGTATCTTACTTCCATACTTGATTCAACCACAGATCTGTTCTGTGGTCTTCTCTCACAATGGTTTAAGATGCTGCCATTCTTCTCCTCCTCCACCTGTTTTCTCTTTTTCCTGAGATGCTACAGCCATGTATATTCCATGAATGCATTTATTTTTGCTCTGGTCAGCTCCCATGTCTTTGGAAGCGCAGTGTTTAGACCCTTCTTTAACCACAGCTTGCTGCTGATTGTGATCACCAGTGATTTAGGTGGGGGGCTAACTATTTCACTAGGGATAACTTTGCAATCTCAGATTTGACCCCCAATCCCCATTTCAGTAGAAGGAAGTCTACTTCAGAGGCACACTGGTCACTCATGTACATGATGTTCTGATTGTATGTCTTGGTAAACTGTGTCTTAGTCACTTTTCAGCTGCTTGTCAGACAGAATTCCAGAACTGCCTTTACTGTTAGCCAAACTATGTTGACCCAGGCAGTCCTCATATCTATTTATGTCTGTCCCGATAAGAGCAATGAGGTCACCCATTGTCAAGACCAACTCATTTTGACCTGCATTACTTAGGAGGTCCTAACATCTCTGACCTACTGTAATGCATAGTTTGACATCATGAAGACTGCTCCATCTTTAAATTGGAGTGTGAATGTCAAGAATCTGTCACTGATTCTGATGACATACCTCACTTTTGTCAAAAGACTCATCCTTACCATGATACCCACACCATTTCCAGTCTGCCCTCTTTCTGAGTTGTAACTCTGGACTCTAGCAAAAGACCCTTCACTGTGCTTCTCTTCCACCACATCTACTGGATACACAGAATGTCCATCATTTGCCTTCTAATCATGTCATCCTCCTCCAAGCTGTGCCTCATTAGTGACCCTATATTCAGTGCAGCAGTCTTTACTTTTTGGCAGGTTGTTTAGTTTTGCATCCAGAGTTCCAGAACATGGCTATCCCTAGTAACCCAATCTGGGCAACTGGATACCTGCCAGCTGGTAGCTTACTGGCCCAGTACTGCTGGGCACTATGGCAGGCATATACTTGCCAATGGGAGTGGATAGTCCCCTCCCACCATAAGCCAGTGTCCCTGTCATAAGCCTTTAACCCACTTATCACCAGAAAATACCTATGCTCATTTATAGTGACATTAGTCAACATGGCAGTATCACTTAAAACAAATATTTACACTAGTAAGTGTCTAACTCTGATAGAGCAGCTAGCATGTGATCCATCCTTTCAGTCTAGAGGATACACTCCACCACAGTTGATGCATAAAGAGGACAATCCCACTTGACTTTTTCCCCAATAAATGCACTGAAATTGCAAGGCCACTGAGTTTTATGACCATTTATGCCTAACCAGTAACCTCTAGCAGGCTGGGCCATCTTTTTCCCATGGGGCAATACCAGTCAAACCCAGAGTACAGCTGTTACTCAATAGATGTGATTTTATTTTCATACAGGCAAAAAAAAGGCCAAGAACATACTTTGATAAACAATTAACTATTGATGGGGTCAAGGTTGTGGGTTGTAGATCACAAGGGTGTTGTTCTTTTTGCCAGTATATAATTAATATGAAGGAATAAACAACTATTAATACATCCAAGGTATTTAAAATTGACAACTTTATTACATGCAGATCTGTTGGCATTGTATATTAAATTTTTTGCAGGTTAGATTTTTTTATTTGAGCAAATCACCTAGGATGTTTAAACATCTAAGTATAGCTATCAACCTTCTGTCTCCAAAACATGGAACACTACCTTTCATAATTTGGAACAAATGGTCAAAATGTGGAACACATACTAACAGCTTACTAACAACTTCAAATAGAAAACTTATAGGATGGTTAAAATGTGTTACTTAATGCTTACAAGATGTTCTTTTGTTGAATTAATATGATATTATTTGTCATGGCTGTTAATGAAAAAATTATTAAGAGTGAATGTGTGACACACCTTTTTAATGTGGAACATTCAGGAACATGTCATTTTTAAGACTGAAAAGGAGGAACATTCCTCATAATGAGGTATACTTGAGCGGTATGCATTTAAGTAATATTCATTGTGCTAAAATAATGCTTTATACAAATATTCCATGATTAACAAAAATGTAGCTTTAAATTTATAGGGACTGATACCGTCTCTTATAACTGTGGGTTGGAAAATGTATTAATAAAGAATGGGTCTATATTATATTATTGAAAACTGAATTTGCCGAACTGCATCTACATCGGAAATTCAGTTCAGTGAATTCGCTCTTGTGGGGGGCTGCACCCCCCCCCGCTAATTATATATACCAGCTCTGAGATTGCACTACAGTGAGGAAAGGGCAAATTTTCTGATTCTCACTGTACCACAATTTCACTATTATCAGTTCAATGATGAAGTCGCCCTGCTAGACAGGGGTCCAGGAAAGTAAATAATGTGGGAAGAAATAGCCAGGGAATTGTTATGGCTAGGGTTGTATAGGCCCTAGGGCTGATAGCCTAGTACCAACCTATGAACCTATGAACCTATGGACAAGACAACTTGGTGCTAAAAAATAGTTATATTGTTATATAATGGTGTGTGGCAGTGTTTTCACTTTAACATTTAGTGTTACTGAGGAAGATACTTAGTATCGAAACTGATCTACATTTCATGTTCCTGGAGGCATATTTCATGAGTTGCAATAATGTTAAGACACAAGTCAATGTTGGTATTAAGTTTGCAGTGCTGACAGTTCTTGGATTATTGCTGTTTATATGTTTGTGGATACCCATCTAATCATCTATTAATAGTCTAAAGGAAGATAGTGAATCGCACTGTTTAACATGCAGGGGGAAGGTTATTCTAGATGTTTAGGAGGTGTTGCATTATTTTTAGTGGACCAAGAGTTTACTAGGCAGAGTTTATTCTGAAGGGTTTAGGTGTTATAGAGAGACTTAATTCCTAGTTTTTGGTCATCTGCAGACTTTGTTATCCAGAGGTCTTGTCTCTCTGCTTGGAGATATAAGAAGTAAATACTAGAAAAAAAGAGGTCCCAGCATCGAGCCCTAAGAAATGCCACTGACCTCTTCATGCTTTCTAATGAGACACCTGCAACTTGCACTTTATTGTTTCTGCCAATCAGCCAGCTTGCTATCCATCTTACTACCTATGGGTCAATTGTTAAAGCATTTAGCTTTTTATATGATGTATTAATGGGGGAATGGTGTCAAGGGCATTGGCCATGTCAAGCTACACCTTCTGCACATTAACCTCTGTGACTCTTTTGAAGAAATTTACCAGATTAAATAGACAGAATCTAAGAAATTTACCAGATTAAATAGACATAATCTACACATTGCAAAGCTAATCTGTTGAATGACATGTCAGCGTGCTTGACAATAGATGCCTATTACTTATTTTTATTGATGCTGTTGTTCAACGTAATAGATTTGTATCGCTGCTATGGTTCAAAGTGATAGATTTGTAGTGCTTTTGTACTGGGTAACTCTTTTTGGGAGGGGTGCATGTGGTGGATGAGAGCCTTAATTTTTGCTGATACTTAAATCTTCTTATTTCTAGGAGGCTCAGGGAGTGATTGTTTTACAACCTCAGCATAAGACATTTTTGTGCAATTGGAGAAGGATCATTGTGGAGGTATACAAAGCTCTCAGGGAATGTTTATAGGTGAGAGGGAAGCCTCCAGATTAATTATTTATACTTCTCACAGATGGCATTATTAGCATTGAGTATAAGTTCATTTGTGTGAGCATACGGCAGTTTGCATACTTAGTAGACCTAGTGCTAAAAGACTGGTAACAGAGGTAAAACTAGCAGGTTGACTTTCCATCTTTCTAGTGCTTATGTGATTAGAAGGGTGAGAAATGCAGCACAAAGTAGGTAGGATGATATGAAAGAGAGGAACTTACCATTTGATCCTATAATGCTCACTAGTTTGAACAGGTATGATGAGACTGGGGAGAGCTACCAAGGACAAATCTATTGTAAGGGCAAGTAACTCAAGAGCCACCATGTTATGGATTAGATAGGTGCTGGGCACTTTGTATTCTGGCATTATGGAATACAATGGGAGGGCATATGTGTTTAAATAACTCAAGGGAAGAGACTTTGCAACATGATACTTATGTGCTTATTGTTAACAGCCAGTAAAAGAAGAGAGGGAGGGACTTATGTGGTTAAATCATCATAAAGGGTGGGGAAAAGAGATGTATTCAGTTCTGTTGCTAAGTGGCTGGAACTGCCTTAAAGCAAACACATGCCCAGAACTAGTCTGAGTCTCTCTCTCTCTCTCTCTCTCTCTCTCTCTCTCCCTCTCTATCTCCACTTATAAGAAAGAAACTAGGTTTTAATAGCAAGAGTTAGACCACTTAAATGGCAAAATATAGTGCCTTTTACTGTAATTACTAATACAGGCTTAAATACCTTAACTAAAACAGATATAGACTGTTAAGATTAACTAAAAACAGATCAAAAAAATGAAAAATCACTATTCTGTGTTGTTCAGTAGTTACCACCTAGAGTCTGTGCTGCAGCAGCCCATGACTGTTAATTTATTCTAGTCACCAGTGTCCTCCTCTGTAACACATTCAAGATCTTTGCCCATCCAATCTGGTATACAACTAGTCAATCTGGCTTATTATTTAATTTTAATGCTATCTCCTTGTGAAGTTTAATTTGCTCTGTTACCTCACCATATATCTTACTTTGTCACTTGTCTCTGTGTTACAGTTCCAAAGAGCATCTACAGTGCTTTTTTAATGTGATTAGAAGCTTGTTTTCCAGTAGTGGGATATTAAAGAAGTAAAATACTTTTGTCTCTTCTAACAATAATAGATTCATTGGTTTATTGATTAATAATAGGCTGTTGATCCACAAGACTGGGTTTTCACTGTCATGACGTAATTATACCTAGTTGTAAACAGAAGATGAAGACAGCAAACCAGTAAATCCACAAAAAATCTCACACCAGGTATAGTGCAGCAGCAAAATTGTAGTCCAAATTCAAACACAATGCAGCAAACGACAGTGATGCAGCAGGCAGAGATAAATCCAACTTTGAACTCCAAGTTTAATCCAAATTCAAAATGTAAGCGCTTTCGTCCCTTAAAACATCAATACAGGAACTTCATCAGACAAAGTACTTTACATTCAGCTTCCTTTTAAAAGGTAAAACTTGTAACCTCACTTCCTCTCCGCCATTCATCTACAAAAAAGTTTTTAAAGGTCCACTTTTTTTTTTTTTAAATGCAAGTACAACACAGTAAGAAACTACATGCATAAAATCACATAAATGTCACGCTATACAAATACTACACAATAAAAAGCTACATTTATAAAATCACATAAATATTACTATAGTTTGTCATGTAATCTAAATATGAAAAACAGTTGTTTTAAAATCCTCAAATGCAAAAAGAATATTTAAGCCAACATGCTCTAGCCTACTGAATGTGTTGATAAATAATTTAGGTATTAAATACTGGACATTTAATATTTAGCAATATCAAATCTGATCTTTTCAAAGCTTTAAGTTTTAATAAACTGCAAATTGACTAGCTGTCATTCAAGCCTGGCCAATGAATACAGTCTAGTTGGATTTGCCAACTTAATTCTGTTTCTCCAGTAAAGAAGGTCAAGCTCCACCTCTAACTGATGGAGATATTGATTCTAATATAACAAACTTGAATTTATGTTCATTATATTGCCCTATATGTTTAGCAAGTGCGTTGAGTGGACATTGATCCCCGATATTCCTAAGGTATTCGCTTATTCTGTTTTTGAGCTTGCACTCTGTTTTTCCAATGTAAAAGCACAAACATAGTTCGCAAAGGGCACAATAGACCACTCTTTCAGTGGTACAAGAAAATCTTTTACTGATGTTTATTTTTATTCCGTTGATGTTTACTTCATTAACCTCTAAAATATAGGAACAAAATTTACAGGACCCACATTTGTACATGTACCCTGTATGTTGTGCCTCTTTTTGATGTTCAAGTAGTGTTTTGATGTTATGTCCTTTCCTGAACACACATGTAGGTTTATCACCTAAAATTGCTTTTATATTCCTTTCACATACTAAGAGTTTCCAATTTTCACTAGTATGTCCTTTATAGAATATGCATCAGTGGAAAAACTGGTTAGAAAACATGATTTAAACTCATTTCCTTTTTCAATTGTTTCAACATCCAATTGACTAGAGTGGTAGACTGTAGACTCAGATCTAACACTAATACTACTTGTATTAACTTCAAGATTTGTGTCTACATTACATTCAGAATTTAACAAGGGCACAACGTGTCCACTTGCTCTTTTTTCTATTACTTTATTCATGACATTTTCCACTAAATCAGATGGAGAACTTATTTCCAAAAAACATTTCCTTCAAATGACTACATTCCTTTAAAAAGCATTCATTTAATGACACCATACGAGCTGCCCTTACAAATTGTCCCTTAAGGACTCCTCGTTTTTGGTGGAATGGATGGCAGCTCGTGTTGTGTAAAAAATTGTTAAAATATGTATCTTTATGGTATATTTCAACCATAAATCTATTATGCTGTAAGTCTTTTTTAAGTAAAATGTAAAGGTAAGCAATTTCCTTATCGTTCACAGAAAGCATGAATTTTAAAAAAGATGTAGAATTATTTATGTAATCTAAGAATGGATCTATTTGTTCTCTTGGGTCATTCCAAAGGATGAATATGTCATCCAGGAAACGGGTATACATGTGGCAATGTTGGAAAAAAAATAGACTCAAATAAGAATTTCTTTTGCCACTCCAACATTACCACATTTGCGTACATGCCTCTGCATGTCACACCCATTGCTACTCCCTCTATCTGGATGTAATACTCTTTGTTGAATACAATATAGTTGTTTCTTAAAACTATGTCTAAAAGTTGGTCCAGCATATTAATTTTATCTTGTCTATCTCCCTTTTACACCAGATAATCACAGAATCAATTTATTCCTAAGTTGTGAGGGATGACAGAATAAAGGTCCTTTACATCAATTGTTATGAATATGCAAGAGTTACTAAACTCGGTTGTATTGATTTTCTTTAAGAAGTCCCATGAGTCGACACATAATGAAGGTTCAGATTTTAACAAATAGTTTAGCTGTAGATCTAAGAATTTTGCCAGTGAATATGTTATACAACCTCTAGCATTGACAATGGGAGGGAAAGAGGGTTGGTGTATGTCCTTATGTATCTTTGGAACCCCAAAAATAGTAGGTGTGATTGGAAAGTCCGTGGTTAAAAATCTATGTTCCTCTAAAATGATGAGCCCATCAATGAAGAGATCTTCGAGAAAGCCACAGACTTTCCTGTATGCTCCATTTATTTCATTCAGTGAACTGTGTGCATATGTCTTACTACTCAAGATTTCTTTCATCTTCTTTATGTAATCTGTTTTCCACATAAGGACAACACCACCCCCTTTATCTAGTTAAATGGCCCTCAAATTAGTGTTTGTTGACAAAAAATTAAGTTCCATTTCTTCCTCAACACTTGTTATTTTTAGTTCTTTGCTTGTACGTATTCCCACAGTGAGTCCTGATGTCCTACTCGCATACCCTTTCAAAAATGTCCAAAGAGGAGTGAGTGGGGGGGTTATAGGTACTAGAGATGTGTAAAGGATGCATAACATTCTCTACCCCTTGAAACATCAGATTCAAATTTAATTTTCTGATGTACTCTTTTAAGTCCATGAGTGTATTCACCATACTGGCTGGTTTATTAAGAGTAAATGTTAAGCCTTTTGCCAAAAGGTTAAAACATGAACATTTAAATCAAGCGTAGTGAAATTATACACCCTAAAATCACATACAGTGTTAAAATGAATGGAAACAGCTGGTAACAAAACCGTCTCCGTTGTGCCCCCCCCCCCCCCCGGAAGTCTCTGTCATATCTTAAGTGGAATGTCAGTATTTAATACCTCCCCTGTTTTGCCTTCCAGGGGCCCTTGTATTGTCCTCTGTTCCCCCTGCTCCCCCTTTGTTGGAAGTTCTGTTCTTGTTGTTTCCCATAAGTGTTCATACGATGGGGTTGTTGGTTTTTGATTCACTCTGACAGTTTCAGAGGAGGATATTCCTCTTCGTCTAAAAAAGAGTCATCCAAGTTGTTACCTGCTCCCTGATTCCCAGAGAAATTATCTAGTTCGTTACTAGATAAAGGTCTCCCATTCAAAGTCCACTCTTGAGAAAGGAAGGGGGGGGGGGGTAAGCATTATTGTTGTTGCATTCATTTTCATCTCTAGCAATCTTTTGTATTTCCTAGTTTTTATAGTGTCTACTTGCTCTTCTATAGATTGGAAAATATGAGTGTATTCAAAGTTATTAGTAGCAAAAAGGGGGGGCTTGAATGATTTTTCTGTCTAATAGTTTTACTTCTTCTCCCATTGATTCAGTTTGTGTATCATTATTTTTAATTACCATGTCCATATACTCAAATCCATAACAGTCAAATTACTGGAGAAGTTCTCTATGAAACTGGGAATGTGTTATAAGACCTGTTGGGTAGCTCCACATTCGCAAACCCTTGGGAACAATTCTCCTTTTAATGCAGTTCTTGAAATAATGGTTGTCCATTTGTAACTTTTTAATTTTAAGGAAAATGCGATCTAATTGATTTGGTCGATTATTAAATGAGTGGTCAGTGTTCACCTCTTCTACTCTGCTGGTAAACGGGCAACTATTAACAAGCCAGTTTGATAAAATGGAGTTGGAACCATTTACAGTACTGTTTACATTGTCACTATTAAATTCACATGTAACATTGTTGCTGACCTGTGATTCTGAGCTTACTGCAGGTCTCTGAACCACAGCTTGGTTCCCATTAGTTTCACTCGACCCAAGCAAATGGAAATTTGGTGCAGGAAGAGAAGAAGGTGCGCGGTGTGGCATGGATGGTTAGTTGTGATAATTGTGACAACGAAAGCTGTTGTAGCCTTTCCATCCTCTCCATTAGTTGATTAATTAAGACAGTAAGGTCACCTGTAAAATTGGCAAGTTGAGTTGTTTCTTCATCATTCTACATTTAGAAACCAGTCTAAGTTTGTATAAATGCTGCAACAGCTGATCTGGTGAGCACCTCAGCAACTGAAACAGAAGATAAAGACAGCAAACCAGTAAATCCACAAAAAAGCTCACACCAGGTGTAGTGCAGCAAGCAAAATTGTAGTCCAAATTCAAACACAGTGCAGCAAACGGCAGTGATGCAGCAAGCAGAGCTAAATCCAACTTTGAACTCCAAGTTTAATCTAAATTCAAAATGTAAGCGCTTTTGTCCCTTAAAACATTAATACAGGAACTTCATCAGACAAAGTACTTGACATTCAGCTTCCTTTTAAAAGGTAAAACTTGTGACCTCACTTCCTCTCCTCCATTTATCTACAAAAAAGTTTTTAAAGAGCCACTGTTTTTTTTTTCAACTTAAGTGTTGAGGAAGAAATGGAACTTAGTTTTTTGTCAACAAACACTAATTTGAAGGTCATGAAACTGGATAAAGGGAGTGGTGTTGTCCTTATATGGAAAACAGATTACATAAAGAAGATAAAAGAAATCTTGAGTAGTAAGACATATGCGCACAGTTCACTGAACGAACCAAATGGAGCATACAGGAATGTCCGTGACTTTCTCAAAGAACTCCTCGTTGATAGGCTCATCACTTTAGAGGAACAGAGATTTTTAACCATGGACTTTCCTATCACATCTACTATTTTTGGGGTTTCAAAGATACACAAGGACATACACCAACCCCCTTTCCATCCCATTGTCACTGCTAGAGGTTCTATAACACATTCACTGGCAAAATTCTTAGATCTACAGCTAAACTATTTGTTAACATCTGAACCATCAATATGCATCGACTCATGGGATTTCTTAAAGAAAAGCAATGCAATTGAGTTTAATAACTCTTGCATATACATAACAATTGATGTGAGGGACCTTTATTCTGTCATCCCTCACGACTTAGGAATAAATTGGTTCTGTGATTATCTGGTGTCAAAGGGAGTTAGACAAGATAAAATTAATATGCTGGAACAACTTTTAGACATAGTTTTAAGAAAAACCTATATTGTATTCAACAATGCGTATTATATCCAGATAGAGGGAGTAGCAATGGGTGCGGCATGAGGAGGCATGTACGCAAATGTGGTAATGTTGGAGTGGGAAAAGAAATTCTTATTTGAGTCTATTTTTTTCCAACATTGCTACATGTATACCCGTTTCCTGGATGACATATTCATCTTTTGGAATGGCTCAAGAGAACAAATAGATCCATTCTTAGATTATATAAATAATTCTACATCTTTTTTTAAAATTCACGCTTTCTGTGAACGATAAGGAAATTGCTTACCTTGACATTTTACTTAAAAAAGACTTACAGCGTAATAGATTAACGGCTGAAATATACCGTAAAGATACATAGTCTACCAATTTTTTACACAACACGAGCTGCCATCCATTCCACCAAAAGCGAGGAGTCCTTAAGGGACAATTTGTAAGGGCAGCTCGTATGGTGTCATTAAATGAATGCTTTTTAAAGGAATGTAGTCATTTGAAGGAAATGTTTTTTGGAAATAAGTTCTCCATCTGATTTAGTGGAAAATGTCATGAATAAAGTAATAGAAAAAAGAGCAAGTGGACACGTTGTGCCCTTGTTAAATTCTGAATGTAATGTAGACACAAATCTTGAAGTTAATACAAGTAGTATTAGTGTTAGATCTGAGTCTACAGTCTACCACTCTAGTCAATTGGATGTTGAAACAATTGAAAAAGGAAATGAGTTTAAATCATGTTTTCTAACCAGTTTTTCCACTGATGCATATTCTATAAAGGACATACTAGTGAAAATTGGAAACTCTTAGTATGTGAAAGGAATATAAAAGCAATTTTAGGTGATAAACCTACATGTGTGTTCAGGAAAGGACATAACATCAAAACACTACTTGAACATCAAAAAGAGGCACAACATACAGGGTACATGTACAAATGTGGGTCCTGTAAATTTTGTTCCTATATTTTAGAGGTTAATGAAGTAAACATCAACGGAATAAAAATAAACATCAGTAAAAGATTTTCTTGTACCACTGAAAGAGTGGTCTATTGTGCCCTTTGCGAACTATGTTTGTGCTTTTACATTGGAAAAACAGAGTGCAAGCTCAAAAACAGAATAAGCGAATACCTTAGGAATATCGGGGATCAATGTCCACTCAACGCACTTGCTAAACATATAGGGCAATATAATGAACATAAATTCAGGTTTTTACTCTGTAAAGGCTGTTGGCCGAGGCGCTAGAGAAGGAACTGTTCAACGAAATAAATTTTATTGGAAGGTAGAGCTGGGACTCACTGATAGTCTTTGTTGTTTATATATATACATCTTGCTTGCTGTTGTTTTAATATAAATTCAAGTTTGTTATATTAGAATCAATATCTCCCTTGGTTAGAGGTGGAGCATGGTCTTATTTACTGGAGAAAGCAGAATTAAGTTGGCAAATCTGACTAGATTGTATTCATTGGCCAGGCTTAAATGACTGCCAGTCAATTTCCAGTTTATTAAAACGTAAAGCTTTGAAAAGATCAGATTTGATATTAATAAATATTAAATATCCAGTATTTAATACCTAAATTATTTATCAACACATTCAGTAGGTTAGAGTTTGATGGCTTAAATATTCTTTTTGCATTTTAGTATTTTAAAGCAACTGTTTTTCATGTTTAGATTACATGACAAACTATAGTAATATTTGTGTAATTTTATAAATGTAGCTTTTTATTGTGTAGTATTTGTACAGCTTGGCATTTATGTAATTTTATGCCTGTAGTTTCTTACTGTGTAGTACTTGCATTAAAAAAAAAAAAAAACAGTGACCCTTTAAAAACTTTTTTGTAGATGAATGGAGGAGAGGAAGCAAGGTCACAAGTTTTACCTTTTAAAAGGAAGCTGAATGTAAAGTACTTTATCTGATAAAGTTCCTGTATTAATGTTTTAATGGACGAATGCGCTTACATTTTGAATTTGGATTAAACTTGGAGTTCAAAGTTGGATTTATCTCTGCTTGCTGCACTGTGTTTGAATATGGACTACAATTATGCTGCTGCACTATTCCTGGTGTGAGCTTTTTTGTGGATACCTAGTTGTGATCCCTTTCATTGAGGGCTTGAGGGGCCAGACCTGAGGTGTATTTATGACTGTCCATCCATTCACCAGGTTACGTTTACAGAAGGTCAATGAGCTACTTTGCTGTACTTCCAAAGAGAAAGCAACTTATTACAACCTGGGTAGCTCAAGGAAATCATGCCCCGGATTATATTAGTGATGAAATGCTGCAGTGTCTCAAGTTGAGTTATATGCTTAGAGGAGTACATACCAAAGGGGACATTATACTCTGTTATGACCCAATGAGGGAAGAGCAGCAAGGGATGATAACTTTCATAGATCTGGAAGAAACACCCCTGGTGATCAGTCTGGCAAAGTAAAAGGATTTCATAACAGTGGATAAGGATAGTTCATTGTCAACAAAAATTCTCAAGTTCTTAATAGTTGAATCAACTTTCAAAATGGTGTCACCAGCACAGTAGGTGCATGGGTATCCAGTTTTTTTACAAGACACAGTGTTGTATTTCTTGGCATTTATAGTCCTTCCTGAAGAATCTGGAAGTCAGAATGGGAGTTAATGACACCTACAAGTTTTCAGTCATCTGCAGACTTGGTCAAACACAGGTCCTTGATGTCTGTCTTAACATCAGATAAGTAAAAGCCAAAGAGCCATGGTCCTAGGGCAAATCCCTGGGGGACACCACTGGTAACTACTGTTTTTGAAGAAAGCATTCCTCCCACATTAATAGATGGGATTCTGCTAGTTTGCCATTTTATTATTCAGAGGATAACATAAGGGTTTACATTTAGTTTGATTAGTTTATTGATAATGCCAAAATATGGGATGGTATCAAAGGCCTTGGCCAAGTCCAAATAGGCAGCGTGTGAACTAATTTGCCTGAGTCTAATGCATTTGTGACACTGTCAAAGAAGCCCACCAGGTAAAAGAGGCCAGATCTGCCTTAAAATAAAAACAAACTGCCTATGTCCTTGTTTATGAGCTCCATAATGATGTGCTCCCTTGTTTTGCAGGTAAGGCTGGTGAGGCTTATAGTTCTATGGTTTCCTGGATCAGTAGTGGACTCCCCCCCCCCTTGTTGAGCAGGATAATTACTGCAATTCTGTATTCTTGTGGCATGAAGCCAGGCATGATTCTGAGGTTGAATAGGGTTAGAGGCAAGTCCACCAGTCAGTGTCTGTTGCTGATAAGAAGGCAACCTGGCACATTATCAGAATCCATGGAACCAGTGTTTTTGGCCTTGGAGAGAACAATTGGGATCTGTTCAAAAGTGATCAGTGAGGATGGTATGGGTGTGCTAACAAACTGGGGAAAGTTAGGGAGAGATAGGAGAGTAAAGACAGAGCTGAATTTGTCCTCTAATATGTTGGCAATGTGTTCAGAGGATGAATAAACATTGCTGTTATGTATTATCTCCAAGCATTGCTGGGCATTACCAATAAGGTTTCTGATGTAATTACAGAAGACTTTATGGTTGTCATTAGCAGAGGTAGCAACTCTCAAATCATATTTACTTTTGCAGGATGTTATTTTATTTTTCAGTTCTTTGTTAATCTTGGATGAAGTGGTTATGACTGTACCCAAGGGTGAGAGAGTGGTGGTTGGAGCAGATTTCAATGGACATGTTGGTGAAGGGAACAGAGGGGATGATGAAGTGATGGGGAAGTATGGTGTTAAGAAAAGGAATGCAGAAGGTCAGATGGTAGTGGATTTTGCTAAAAGGATGGACATGGCTGTGGTGAATACATATTTTAACAAGAGGGAGGAGCAATAGGGTGACATACAAGAGTGGAGGAAGATGCACACAGGTGGTTTATATCTTATATAGAAGGGCCAGTCTGAAGGAGATTGGAGATTGTAAAGCGGTGGCTGGGGAAAGCGTAGTTAGGCAGCATAGGATGTTGGTTTGTAGGATGACATTGGTGATCAAAAAGAGGAGGAGGAGTGTGAGGGCAGCACGAAGGATCAAATGGTGGAAATTGAAAAAGGGTAATTGTGAGGTGGAGTTCAGCGAAGAGTTAAGACAGGCACTGGGTGGCAGTGAAGAGTTACTGAATAGCTGGGTAACTACAGCAGAGATGGTAAGGGAGATAGCTAAAAAGGTGCTTGGTGTAACATCTGGAAAGAGGAAGGAGGACAAGGGGATCTGGTGGTGGAATGAGGAAGTACAGGAGAGTATACAGCAAAAGAAGTTGGCGAAGAAGAAGTGGGATTGTCAGAGAGATGAAGAAAGTAGACAGGATTATAAGGAGATGAGGTGCATGGGAAAGAGAGAGGTGGTGAAGGCTAAGGATAAGGCATATGAAGAGTTGCATGAAAGGCTGGACACTAAGGAGGGAGAAAAGGACCTGTACCAATTGACTAGACAGAGGGACCGATCTGGTAAAGATGTGCAGCAGGTAAGGGTGATAAAGGATAATGAGGGAAACGTACTCACAAGCGAGGTGAGTGTGTTGAGTAGATGGAAGGAGTACTTTGAGGGATTGATGAATGAAGAGAATGAGAGGGAGAAGGTTGAATGATGTGGTGATAGTGAATCAGGAAGTGCAACGGATTAGCAAGCAGGAAGTAAGGACAGCTATGAAGAGGAAGAAGAACAGAAAGGCTGTTGGTCTATATGACATACCTGTGGAAGCATGGAGGTGTTTAGGTGAAATGGCAGTTGAGTTTTTAACTAGATTGTGTAATGAAATCTTGGAAAGTGAGAGGATGCCTGAGGAATGGAGAAAAAGTGTTTTGGTACCGGTTTTTAAGAATAAGGGTGATGTGCAGAACTGTAGTAACTACAGAGGGATTAAATTGATCAGTCACAGCATAAAGTTATGGGAAAGAGTAGTGGAAACTAGGTTAAGAAGGGAGGTGATGATTAGTGATTAGCAGTATGGTTTCATGCCAGGAAAGAGAACTACAGATGCAGTGTTTGCTCTGAGAGTTTTGATGGAGAAGTACAGAGAAGGTCAGAAGGAGTTGCATTGTGTCTTTGTGGACTTAGAGAAAGCATATGATAGGGTGCCCAGAGAGGAGTTGTGGTATTGTATGAGGAAGTTGGGAGTGTCAGAGAAGTATGTAAGAGTGGTATAGGATATGTACGTGGTTAGTGTGACAGCGGTGAGGTCTGTGGTGGGAGTGACAGACGCGTTTAAGGTTGAGGTGGGATTACATCAAGGATCAGCACATTATTTGTAATGGTGATGGACAGGTTGACAGACAAGATCAGACAGGAGTCTCCGTGGGCTATGATATTTGCAGATGACATTGTGATCTGTAGTGAGAGTAGGGAACAGGTGGAGTAGACCCTGGAGAGGTGGAGATATGCTCTAGAGAGAAGAGGAATGAAGGTCAGCAGGACTAAGACAGTATATATGTGTGTGAATGAGAGGGAGGATAGAGGAATGGTGAGGATGCAGGGAGTAGAGGTGGTGAAGGTGGATGAGTTTAAATACTTGGGATCAAAAGTTCAGAGTAATGGTGAGTGTGGAATAGAGGTGAAGAAGAGAGTACAGGCAGAATGAAGTGGGTGGAGAAGAGTGTCAGGAGTGATTTGTGACAGACGAGTACCAGTAAGAGTGAAAGGGAAGGTCTACAAGAGGGTAGTGAGACCAGCTATGTTAATATGGGTTGGAGACAGTGGCATTGACAAAAAGACAGGAGTCAGAGCTGGATGTGGCAGAGTTAAAGATGTTAAGATTTGCACTGGGTGTGACGAAGGTGGACAGGATTAGGAATAAGTATATTAGAGAGTCAGCCCAGGTTGGAAGGTTTGGAGACAAAGCCAGAGAGTCGAGATTACGTTGGTTTGGACATGTGCTGAGGAGGGATGCAGAGTATATTGGGAAAAAGATGCTAAGGATGAAGCTACCAGGTAACAGGAAATGAGGAAGGCCTAAGATAAGGTTTATGGATGTGGTGAGAGAGGACATGCAGGTGGTTGGTCTGACAGAGCAAGATGCAGAGGACAGGAAGAAATGGAAACAGATGATCAGCTGTGGCGACCCCTAACGGGAGCAGCCGAAAGAAGAAGTTGATCTTTTTAAGCTCATCTGTAGATGATGGGATATTATGTTTGCTTTTACAGGATATGGATATCTTCCTCTTACTGTATAAGGTTCCACAGTAAGGGTTTATTCATGAGTTTGGCATTGTATTTATGCCTTATGAGGACAAATACCTCAAAGCATGTTTTGTGGTGGGCATAGAAATTATCCCCAAATGTGACAGTATGCACAATAGGGTCATCACAGTGAGTAGGGTCTTAAATTTCATCAGGCCATCAGTTTACTTTGCCAGACTGATCACCAGGGGTGTTTCTTCCAGATCTAACTAGATTAGGTTTGATTTAATGAAAGACTCTAAAGACAAAATGATTTTTTGTGTAAGTTAGGTTTTACCCTCTTAGTGAATGTTAAATTTAACCAGTGATGTGGTATAGAACATACGATGACAATATTACTGAGAACCAGGTGTAATGTTGTTAAACCTCAACTTGGGGCTTGAGCCAGATGGTCAAGGGAGCTAACATTATTGAAGTCTAGGAATCTCTGGGCATATTTGTTTCCAGGTGATGTAAGTTACTTAGTTAATGGAAGGACAGCTGAAATCTCCAAAGAGAATAGTGTTAGGGTCAATAGGGTGGGATGTCAGTTTGTTTATAAATGCCTCATGGGCTGCAGGAGATATATAGGGGGTATGGTAGATGTATATGATATGATATGGTGGAGTTCTATTAACTGTGAAAATGTTATGGAGGAATTCAAGGTCACTGTCATTGCATAATAGTCTGGAAGTGAGATGGCTTCTCAGGAATATAGACATGACCCTTTCAAAAACAATGTCATTTTCTGCTTTGGGTCTGAAACAGTCATAGGCATTTAAACCCTGCATTGTGGAGGGTGCTATCATTGTTCTGAAACCATATTTAAATAACTACACAGGTATCTATATTTTTAAGAGTTATCTAATTATCTTACCTACACCCAGCTGCTTAGTGCCCACAAAATAATGCACAAACTCAACACCTGCCTATCTCTACAACCATCCTCAAACACTACTTCCCTCTTAGGAATCTCTGCTCACAAAACAAATATCTTCTGACCAGGACCAGGTCCCATAACAGTGCAGGTGAATCACTTTACCCAACCTATGCTGCTAATGGAACTTCATCCTTCTCACCGTAAAAGAAGATAACATTACCACATATTTCAAACATAACCTAAACCAGCACCTAACTTCCTAATGATTACGTTCATGCTTTCATTCTGACTTAACCCACCTTTCTTTCTGCTTCCATTGCCAATCTCTCTCTATCTTTCACCCTGACTCTTTCATCTTTCCTTTCCCTACCTGTTTTTCTTTCATCCCCACTACTGCTCTTCCAACTAACTTGTATCTGTAATCGTCTCCTTCTATTAACTCTTTCTTACCCACCTCATGTCCTTACCTATTTACTGTTATTTCAACGTCTCCATTGTCAGAACTTTCTACTTATCTGTTTCTTGATTATTTCTGCTTATAACCTTCCTCCACTGTTTTCTGTTCCTGCTCTAGTGACATCCTACCTTATTAATGCATATCATTGCACATATACTGAACCGAAGTACATCATCATTGCTTTTGTATCTCCAATTGTTACATGTTAACATGTCATTTGCAAAATGAAGTATATGGGAAATGTCTTTACTATTTGTCTCAATGCTGCCTGCAAAGCAATGCTTAAAATGTTTATTTTTTATTGTTGCTCATTGTAAATATGTATTTTATGTAGAGCTTTTCTCCCTGGGCCTCCATGGAAAATGGGACTTGTGCCCAGTCCAACTTTCCTGATAAATAAAATACAATCACTATCTAACTAAATAAATAATAATTAGGAATGCCAGTAAGGAGTGCAACATCTTGTTTGGGCTTAAGGAATTTGAAAAGTGCTACCATTGATTTTGATTGGGTATGTACGTAATCTGAGGAGACTGACCTTGCCTAAAAAAGGGACTATTGGAGGGGAAAAAGCCCTGGCCAATGTTCAGAAGCCATGAGGAGAGAGAGAGAGGTGCAGGCCATCCCTAGCAAAGCAACCAAGGCTGTAGAGCATCTCCTCCTAGGCTGATATATATGTGTGTGTGTGTGTGGTTGTCTTCTACATGATTGAATGTTTTTAATGTTGTGGTTAAAAACTGGCATCAAGAAGTTCGAACTTCCTAGACATTGAACGCACAAAAGATTGAGAAAGGTGGCTACAAAATGACCTAGCACCTCACCTAAGTGCCATGTTTAATCATAGCCTCACCTCAGGCTTCGTGCCCACTGAGTGGCACACAGCTACAGTTATCCCACTCCACAAGGGGGGATCCACCTTGGATCCCGGGAACTACTGTCCCATCAATCTGACGAACCTGATCTACAAGGGCATGGAACGCATTATCATGGAACTTATAAACAAAGACATTGGCAACCTTCAAACACTGGACCCTACCCAGTTTGGGTTCGTGAAGGGCCGATCTTGTGTCCTGAACCTGATTGACTTCTTCAAATCAGTCTACAGAGCTGTGGATGAGGGTAAGGCGGTCCACACAGCCTATATGGACCTTGCCAAGGCCTTTGACACCATCCCCCACTCTGGAATCATAAATAAACTTACTAAGCTGGGCATAAATCCATACATCACTCGATGGGTTGCCAACTGGCTTACTGACAGAATCCAGACTGTAAAAGTAGCAGACTCCAAATCCAGCTCCAGACAGGTGACAAGTGGAGTACCTCAGGGTTCAGTCCTGGGACCGCTCTTGTTTAGCATCTACTTCTCTGAAGTACAGGTCATCACTAAGGGACTCTGGCTAACAAAGTTCGCAGATGACTGCAAACTGGGAGCCATTATTGAATCCCCAAATGATGTAGATATTCTACAAAAGGGCATTACAGAAACAGATGCTTGGTGCCAGAGCCATGGGCTCAAGCTTAATGCCAAGAAATGTATAGTTATCCCCTTTGGGAAAAAAACATGTACCCATGAATTACACATAGGTGACAGTACACTAAACACAGAAAATGTGATGAGAGACTTAGGGACACAGGTGGACAGTGATCTCACCTTCGATAGCCACATCACCACAACAGTCACAAAATCCTTCTATGTGACACACCTCATCACTAAGGGCTTTTCATCCAGAACAAAGGAGGTCATTGTCCCACTGTACTCATCCCTCATTAGACCCATTATAGAGTACAACGCCACATTTGGTATGTTCCTCACAAGACATCTGCAACAGCTGGAAAGGCATTAGAAATACCTCACTAAAAGAATCACAGGCGTAAAGCAGATGCCCTATGCTGACTGTCTAAAAAAACTCCAGCTATACTCTGTGGCATATTGTCTACTCAGAGGCGATCTCTGCTTAACATACAAGGCCATGTCAAACCCTGAGCTGTTGGACATGCTCCACTTAAAGAAATCCCAATCCCTCAGAGCTACATGCTCCAGGGATCTAAACCTTGTCATCACAATGAACAAAACATGCTGGAGGGATAGGTTCCTGACCCAGAGACTCCCCATACTCTGGAATAGACTGCCCATACATGTCAAGCAGAGCGCCTCCTTGGCCCTCTTCAAAAGGAACCTTGGCGATTGGATGGGAGATAGGAAATTTACCACAGGTATCATGTTAGTCGTCCTGCTAGACAGGGGTCCAGGGAAGTAAATATTGTGGGAAGAAATATCCAGGGCATTGTTATGGCTAGGCTTGTATAGGCTCTAGGGCTGATAGCCTAGTACTAACCTATGAACCTATAAGGAAATGTCCTCTCATCAAATTTGTCTGAATAGTGGCAGTGTTATAGGAAGGTTTTTTTATGGTAAGGTGTAGGGTTAGGGCTGGGGAAATAAGTAGCATTGCAAAGACATGTAGTAGGTGGATTCGACACTCTAAATTGGCTATAGTTGTGCGTGTCAGTGTGTGGTTGTGGAAGAATTACAGCAGCAGAGGTAGCCACCAGGTGGTGTAAACCTTGGCTCTAGATGATTGTCACTGTTGAAGTGACACCCCAACCCCATGTGCCAAAGTGGGAAAAGGGGTTGTGGATGGATGGAAGTCATGCATTACTTATGTATGACAATGTAGAAATATTAATTTTTAAACATTTTTATTAACTTTATACATTGCATCGTGACATTCAGTTATAAAAGAGAAAACAAGTCATTACAATATTTTTTTCCTTTGTGCACATTATACAAATACAAGTTTTGTCTTAACAATTATTCAATTTAAATTTACATAGATTGTTCAAGTCCTACCTTCCCTGAAATATCACTCTTCCTGAACATTATTTTGTATGCAATGTTCCCACAAATTCCATTTATTTCTACATAGCTTATGTCTTCCATTTTCCGAAGATCCCACCTCCAGTTCTTTTATCTGCTTTACAACATTCAACTGTTTTGTTACAGTTGGTTTTGCTTTTCTGATTTCCATTTCTTAGTGATAGCTTTTTGGCAGCCAACAGCATTAAGCTTAGTAGGACCTTACTGTGTTGAGGCAATTCAGTTTCTACATCCCAGCTCGAAAGAATCTAGTCCTTAGTCTAAATAATGTGCTCCCCCTGCATTTCTGACAAAGCACACTGTAGTGGATTGATTCCAAGATGGTCGCCAGCTAGACTGCCCCTTTTCACAGAGCTCCTCATATCTTGGCAATTTCCGGCTTTTTCAACCAGTGTGTAGTTGACTTTCTCCACGGAATTTTATTTAGGAAGCTTGAAGGATATCTACTTTGTATTTTGTTTCCATTTTTTGTGGTAAAATTTTAACTATATTCATTATTTTACCTCAAACTTCTCTTGGCCTCGAGTGTTTTTTCAACACGTGCATACAGGAGTCTTCTATCCTAGTCTGTGTAACTGTCACCACTGCTGTTTTCCCAGGCATGGCAGGTAACTCAGACACCATGGAAACGCAAACAACCAAGGCCAAATTTTCCTCCATGCTTTCACCTGAAAAGGACACTGGGTCCAAGAGATTAAGGACATCTAAACAAGGTACTGATATTATTAAAGCTAATACCAAAGAAAAAACTGACACTAATTTTCACCTTGAAGAACTTAAACAGGCACTACAACCAATTCACTCTGCCATACAAGGCTTTTCAGAACAATTCACAGACTTCGGAAAAACGCTTAAACAAATCACTGATAGACTGGATTTACTTGAAAGTAATAACCAAGCCATGAAAATAAAGATGGAAAATATAGACATTGATTTAAAAGCAAAAGATACCCATATTGCTGAGATTCAGGCTAAAGTACTAGACTTAGAGGCGAGAAGTCGTCGTAATAACATTATAATTAGAGGTCTGCCTGAGTCATATGAGAATCAAAATCTTCTGTCAATAACCAAACAAATCTTTGTGGCTTTACTCGATAAAGAAGTCAATGCTGATACTTAAATTGTTGAAAGGGCGCACAGAGCTCTGCGTGTCCGTCACGAATCAAATACACCAAGAATTGTATACACAAAATTGCTTAACTGTCAAGACACTCAAAAAATTTTGTCTGTAGCCAGAATCAAAAAGCAGTTTATTTGGAACCAACACAGACTTACTTTTTTGCAGGATCTGCCTCCCCAAATAAAACTAAATAGACAGAAACTGTCTCCTTTCTGCGCTGATCTGATAGAGCGTGGAATTAAGTTTCAAATGCGATATCCCAACATCCAGTCCTTCACCTACAAAGATAAAAGATACTCTGCCAAAGATACCCAGGAAGCGAAGATCATCTTTACAAGTGCTTTTAAGAAATTCCCATCCATTGACTCTTAATCTCACACGATTGCAGTTATTCTTATGTATTAGAATGGCTTTTCATTTTTTTTTTGAGCTTTGCAAAATTATTATTAGCATCTGTTTTAATATCTGCTACATGCCATGGGGTTATCTAAAATAGTGTCGGCAACTGTTAAAACATGTTAGGATTCATGGTTAAAGGTAATCTTTAATAGTGTATGTGTTATTAAATAACAACGGCAGAAGCTTGTCAACAATAGTGGCATAGCCTGCTTAGTGTCGCTAGCAGCTCTTCTAGAGAGTTACTGGCAGCGATAATGAAACTCCTTAAAGCTAGTGCTAATGTCATATTTTAGGGTGTGTCATACCTGTATCTCTGTAATATAGTCATTTGGCAGTCGGAAGTTTTTGATCAAGATCCATAAGAGCAGCGAGATGCAGATGGTGCTTTCAATTTTCGCTCCTCTTGCTGACTTCTGCCTTTTACGTTTTTTCTTTCTTTCAAACTGAGGCCAGATAACGTTTACTTGTTTATCAACACTTATGATGGTTGATATGCCTCTAGAGTCATTTGGTGTCTGGAAGTAGCGCCAAGTTTAAACATGTAAGCAATTTTCTTTTCAGTGAGAACACATGAAGAATACCCGGTTTTTTTTAGATGAGTCCTTTGGTTTGCTTGACAAACTCGGTGTTGTGTGCGTGGATAAGCCTGTTGCTATAAAGCCATATTTCTCAGTTAGATGTGTGCTAACTCTTGATGCTGGACTTTCAAAATGTAAGGTGGAATTATATGTTAGCATAGTGTCTCGTCAGGTAACAGTTTAACGTGTATTTATACTACATAGTTTTTATGTTGTTCTACTTGAAATTTTATATTTGACATGCTGTGTTGATATTTTGTTTTTTCCTACATTAAGTTAAGATTTGGCAGTTTATCGCAATGTTTATGTTTTACTTGTAGTTTAGTAATGTTATATCATATATACTATTAGGATTATATAGTATATACATTGTTATGTCTTGATTGGATGTACATAACCTTTCTTATACTTGCATTCCCTCTCGATGGTTCATAATGGTATCTGGAAGGAGGTTGAAGGGGTTTGTTGAGTTAGTATGCTTATTAACTTCTGACGTCTACTTTGCCATTACTGAACAATGGTACAACTTATTTAAATCCTTTACCTAATATTTCTCACATTGCATAGTTGTATAGCTTAGAACCTCTGATGCTCGAATTGCAGCAAGTTCTAATTACATTATATAGTTTATAATATGGTACTTTTAGTTTATGTTTGCTATACAATACAATCTATATATATTTGTTATACTATTTACTCTCCTATCTAGGCTCTCACGTGATTTATATATTTTTAGGGATGATGTTTCATTGAGATTCCTTGTTCTTTATTTATTGCCTAGTTAGAGATGTATTTTGATTATATTTCTGTTGGGGAATATTTAAAAACTCACAAACAAAATTGAAAATAGTTATAGTCCCTTCTGATAATAGATATATAGAAATTATGAACATTCTGTTTTATGCTGTTACAGTTTTTTTTAATGTGAGTCAAATTCTGTAACATAGCTGCACTTGATAAAAACAAATAGAATTGTTTATTCCTTAGTATCATTTATATATTTGATAGACTCTAAAACTTTTGTGATCAAGCGTGAGTTATTTTTATCTACTTTTTTTTTTTTTCTACTTCATACTCACGGAATGTTATTTAAAATATCATATGCATTAAGTCTTTGTTGAACTTTATCGGGACTTAAATATTATACTTTAGTTTGATTTAATTAGTTAGATGTATTTGTATAATTAGCCTATCATTAGCTAAGATTTTAACTTATTATATAGGAGCTTTGTGAATTTGGATTTTATGGGGTTAGACTTTGACGGCTATCTTGTTTTCTGTAGTTATGTATATATGTATAGTATAATAAGTGCACTTTTAGTCCTTTTTAGGACTAATTACAAGATTTTTTCTTCTAATTTAGTAATGTTGGTAGCCTGGGTTTTAAACCTTTCATTTTTGTGTCGGTATGTTTCTTCTTTAGTTAGTTTTAGGTGGTTAGGCACCTGGAGGGGGGATGAGGAAACTCATTGGCACAACGATATTAGATAACTTTGCCCACATCGGTGACCTTTACAATAGCCTTAATATGTATAAACTTCCCAAATCCTTTATTACATTATTATTACAATTTATCGGCTTAATCTCTCTTTGTTCCTTATTTATATATGGCTAGTTTTTTAAATATTGACTCATGGAACATGCGAGGGATGAATGACAGAGCCAAGAAATCATTAATATTCCATTTAATTTATAAATCACAAGCTAGTATTTGCTTTTTACAAGAGACTCGTGTCTAGGGAGGATTGGTATAGTGTAAGAAACAAAAAGTGGATTAAAAATATAATAGTGTCTGGTGATACTTCTAATTCATGGGGAGTAGCTATTATAATTAAACAAAACTTTCAGGGGACCATTATTAAGGAGGATTTTGATACTAATGGTAGATGGTGTTACTTTACTACTAATATACACAATCTTGATAAATCTGTTTTAATACTAAATCTTTATGGCCCTTGCAATAATCAGCATATTTTTATTCTTCAAATTTATAACATTCTTTCTGTTTTCACAGATCATTATATCATTGTAGGTGGAGATTGGAATGCTATTATCAACCCAGTTATGGATCGAACTAGTAACTCGGCCTCATATAATTACCAAGCATCTATAGCCCTTGAAGAATTGATACTAGATTTTAATCTCATAGACCGCTTACAACTCACAAATTACTCATCTAAAAAAGATATTTATACATATTTTTCTAAATGTCACAGCACCTGGTCTAGACTGGATTTCTTCCTATTATCAGACACCATGACACATTTGGTTACAGATTTTTATATTGAACCTAGATTTATGTCTGACCATTCGAGAATTTCCCTAAGACTAAATCTTACTTCAAATTCTATGCAAATGTCCAAACATAGCCTATGGACATTAAACAATAATCTGCTCTCTAATAAAGAAATCCAATTACTAAGTTCTGAAATAATACAGGAAATGGAAAATAGTCTGGATACAACTTCTATACCTTACGATATTCAATGGGCTGCCTGTAAAGCAAGATTAAGAGGCATGTTAATAAATAAAGCTTCGTATTTTAAAAAACAATATAAAAAGAAAGAACAATTCCTTAAACAAAAGATTAAATCCCAAGAAAATAATTATAGAACTAACCCTAGCTCCGTTAGTTACAACCAAATCTTAAATTCTCAAAAAAATTACTTCTTTTACATCAAGATAATCTGTCTATTTTAGAGCAAAGACTTCTAGCCACCTATTCCAAATGGACTCAAGTACCATCCAAACCTTTAGCACGAATAATTAAAAATAATTTTAATAGACCTAGAATATCACAGATACATTATAAGAATCATATCTTTAACACAGATAGAGAAGTTATGCAAATCTTTACTTCTCTATATACTGACTTATATTCTAAATCTTCTAATCTCATAACCAAAGATCATATAAATAACTTTCTAAATTCTATTACATTTCCTAAGTTAAATACTGTTCAGCAGAATGCCCTTGCAGCTCCTTTAACTATCCAGGAAATCTCTGATTCCATAGATAGACTAAAACCTAGCAAATCTCCTGGCCCTGATGGTTTTATGGCTGAATTTTTCAAAACATTTAAATTAACACTTGCCCCCTTTCTTCTCAAAGTTTATAATTTTATAAAAATAAATGCTATATCAGACCTTCATTGGAACATATCTAAAACTATATTAATCTTGAAAAATAATAAAGTCAATACAGATCCTCAGAATTATAGACCCATTTCGTTAATCAATATAGACATTAAAATTCTAGCTTCCATCCTTGCTAACAGATTGAAAAAAGTGCTGCCTTCAATTATTTCCCCTGACCAAACAGGATTTATGTCTCATAAACATTCATGGGATAACACTTTATCTCTAGAATCAATTATACATTTTTCTAAATCTATGAACAATCCGATATATGCTTTGATTCTTGATGCATCAAAGGCTTTTGACAGAGTGAATTGGGATTTCCTGTTTCAAACCATGACTTGTTTCAACTTTCCCTCTATGTTTATAAACCTAGTTAAAACTTTATACAAGAATTCATCCACTATAATGAATATTAATGGAACTTTGTCTAATCCTATTAAAATAACAAATGGTACCAGACAGGGATGTCCTCTTTCCCCCTTTCTCTTTAACTTATATTTAGAACCATTGTTATTATACTTAATGCAAAACTCTACCTGTAAAGTACCTAGGTTATTAAATACTAATATACTATTATCTGCTTTCGCAGATGACTTAGTCATTTATTTTCAAACTCCCAATACTGATTTGAATAAGATAATAGATTCTATAGAGAAGTTCTCATCTGCCTCTGGTTATCATATTAATTTGAGTAAAGCACATATTCTTCCCCTAAATCCCTTGGCGCATAAACCGTATCTTTTTTCTAACGTATCCTTTAAAATTACCCATGAGGTTAAATATCTAGGAATTAATATAGAACATAATAGTCTATCTATGTTTCAAAATAATTTAAATAAGCTTTGGTCGTCAATAGTTTTGGACTTATGCAGATGGGAATTATTAAATTTATCCGTATTAGCCAAAGCTGCAATAGTTAAGATGAATATCCTTCCTAAATTTCTCTTTCAATTTAACTCCTCAGATCAAGTTATACCTAAATCATTCTTTAATAGAGTTAATAAAGAATTAGCTAAATTTCTGTGGTACCCTAAATCTGTTAGAATTTCTTATGCTAATCTATCAATTCCAAAAAATAGAGGGGGATTGGGAGTCCCTAATCTGTATTTATACTATTTAATTATTTCAGCCAACAAACTCTTATCCATTTCTATGATGAATACCAATAGATATAGTCAATACCCTAGTTGGATAAAGATGTGGTATCAGCACATTATCAATAATAATATTAATCTGGCTGTCCTTCCTTTTCTTCCTTTGGATATCATAAAAACTCTTAAAATTTCTATATATTTGAAACAGAAGGTTAAATTATTCCATGAGTTACTAAAAATTTCCAATCTTGACACTATTTCTCAGTTATTTCAGCCACTCCATTTAAATCCTAATTTTAAGTTAGATGGATTTCAATTTAATCTATCTAAATTTCCACAAATTAAAAACCTTAAAGTATGGGATTTATTGAAATATAAGGATATATGTCAGTACCGGAGATACAAAATATTCTAAATGTGAATAGGACTTATACTACAATTTTGCGCCAGTTAAAAGAGTTAGTTCTGTCTAAATATGCTCATTTAAAACCCAGTAAACAGGACTTCATTAATTTGGACACGATTATTAATGCCCTACTGTCCCCTGAGAAAATGGTATCTAAGTCATAAATCCTATTTACCAAATTATTACAAGACTCATCATGCCTTTTTTCCAACTTTTGGAATAAACACAACCCTAATTTGTCAGTAGATCAGAAATTATATGCTATTAAGATAACTTTGGAGTACTCCCCTTTCAAGAAATTATACTATACTCAACTGATGATAAATAATAATGCTTATTTCACTCCCTCTAAACTTAACAAATTCAATCCAAATAAGTCCCCTTCATGTCTGTGTTGTTACTGTCCCAAGGCTGATCTTTTGCATATTTTTTGGTATTGCCCTCATTCACACAAGCTTTGGACTTCTTTGAAAATACGTTTACAGAGAATGGGATACCACAAATCCACCTTATCTTGGGAGATAGCAATCCTTCATATACCATTATTATTCCTTTCTAAATTGGACACGCATGTGATTATATACATTTGCTCACTCATAAAATTTTACATTTCTAAAAATTGGCTTGATGGTACTAATTTGAACTGGATTGGCTTTAGATCCTTGGCTTACTCATATATCTCCGCGCAAAAAACTCTGGTGAAGAGTCCCAAAAAACAGATTTTCATGGATAAAGCTATTGAAAAGGTTTTTTTATTATTAATATGGACTAAGGGTTTGGTCATTGATGGGGTAGGATGTTCTGTTTTTCATTTCAATGTTCTTAATCATTATTATATTTTCTACAACTATAATATCATTTGCTTGAGTTTCTACAGGTTACCATTTGTAAATATTGTATATAGTGTTATAAGTCTGTCGCTTAGTGTTTATTGTTGCTGCAGTTTTGTCATATTATTGGATATTTCAATAAAAAGATTTTAGAGAAAAAGCACACTGTAGTGGATTTCTAAAATCAACTGGTTACATTCCCTCAAAAAAAAAAAAAAATGTTCCCAGGTAACTCCAATTGGATATCGTTGTCCTCTAAGTACAGTACCTAATATACAAGAGTCGGAGGTGACACCACTTCCTAGGTTTTTTACAGACCAGACAGTGTGAACACTTTGGACTGTCATAGTTTCCAACAGTGCACAACCCTGCTGTTGAATACACAGCACTTCCCAGATGGGGCGGTTGGTTCTGTGGTCATGTGATTTGGTATCCTCAAGCTTCTCCATGTAGTCATATGTCAGCAGAGTAGAGTGAACCTCCACAGGCTCACTGAGTTTAAACAAAAAAAAAACAGAGCACACAGGCCAGTCAAACAACCCACAGCCCTTCAACCAGTAGCAAGTTTCACCTAGAACAATATCAGTACCCCTTTTCTCACCAGGAGATAACTTGCTAAACCAGTTCTAAATGCAGAAATCCACAACAGCGCACACAAAAATACAGCAGAATGTTTGAAATCAGCACTAGCATACTCTAATTTAAGCCCCAAACCAGAAACCTGTATTTTCCAGATGTAGTGGGGTTTGGCTGTGAGGTCAAGTCTGATTAGATATCCTCAGCCATCCTCATGTAGTCCCAACCCTGCACATATACATGCAAAGGCATTATTTATATATATATATATATATATATATATATATATATATATATATATATATATATATATATACAGTGTGTGTGTGTGCAACCATACTTATCTATGTATATGTGTGTGTGCCTAAATGTTATTTTTCTCAGAACTAATATGCTCATTAGTAAAATATTGAATATTTTGTCAAGCATGCAAAAGCTTAGCATGTAATACACTATGTCATACATTTGTGTAAATCTGCTGTGACATTTGGAATAAATGTTGAGTAGCAGGGGGTTAATACAGGCGATTATAAGTGGATCGCCAATCATAATCAGCTTATTATGTGTTTGAGACATGGGAAACCAAAAATTCACCTTGAGAGAGCAGCTGGGGAGGTGAATCTTGGCATGCATGTCGAGAACAAATAACAAAGGGCTATGATCAGAGACCTGATCATAAATGTTTTTAATACATGGAGCTTTATCTGCTTAATGTACTACTAGTTACAATAAAAGCACTAAGTGTTTTGCCAACTTTCAAAGCAGTAAAGCACTTAGCGAGTGCTGTTAGAAAGACAATGTAAGACATTTTGTTATGTTGCAAAAAGTTAGGGACACATTACCGGCACAGAAAGCAGGCAGAAACAAATCTGTTTTTAATTCTGTCACTGTCATTTGCTGGTCAGTTCTGGTAGGTTTAACTACCTAGCACAGTTAGGGTTGCCAGCTGTCCGGTTTTCTGATAAAATGTCCAGTTAGAAATTTCATTCAAAACCGGACACGCAAAGTCCTGGTTTTCTGCCACTGTTATATAGGCGCCGAAACCATAGAGCGAGGGGGGAGGAGCACCCCCCCCCCCATTTTTACAGCTGCAAAACCATGGTATGGTCCAGTATGTCTGTGTGAGTGTGTTCCTGTCACCCACGCAATTTTAAAATAAAGGGCAGTACAGCTTTCATCATGGAGAGTTTACATATGCCATCTGAATTGCCCAAGTGTTTTTGCTGCTTCCAGGTAAGAGCTGCTGGGGGGGGGGGGGTATGCTGATGTTTTGTGTTGACATATGCTGCTCCGAGTTCACAAACAGTGTTTTATTCAATCTGTGGTAAACGCTTTCATTTCTAATAGTGCTTACGGGATTGAATAAAACACTGTTTGTAGACTTCGAGCAACATTCGATTTATTATTTTACATTACATTAATTAGTACTTGGTGCCAATTGTTTAGAGTCCAGTCAGTCTCAGTGCTCAACTGGTAGTGCAATTGATTTGTAGGTAGAAAAAAATAGGGCCAGTTACCCTACTCCTTGTAATCAGAGAGGTGCCACAAGTTTCAACTGTGCTTAGCACATATAGGAGACATCTGGGACGACTGCTTGAAATTGTTAAAGAAATTTTTGAAGAGGAAAATACACCATTTAAAAGAGTTTTTGAGCAATGTGTTAGTTTGCAGGACAGGTTAATGCTGGTAATGCCAATAGTAAAGCGGCATGTGTAGACAAGCCAGGACACGAAATTAATTTGTGGCAAGAGAAGCTCACTATAGAGAGTCTCTCAAGTACCGTTTATTTAATGCAGAAATGAAAACAAGCACATTTTTGCTAACATTCAATTTCCAGGTTTGTCAGTCTAATTCTAAAGTCTCTTAATGAAATGCTACAATGTCTACAATATTAAGTTTACTTTTGCTGTTTACTTGCAATCAGATTCATTTGGTCTTGTTGACAAGGCTATTAGTATGCCATATTTTTGTATATATTCAATAATCTGCTTAAAAAATGTATAAGTCTGGGCAGATGGGCAAACACTAGCCGCTGCTCTGCAATCTGTTGCATTTGAGGATGTTAAGAAACTTAGTAAGAGGTATGACTGTGGTAAGTCTGAAGCTTGCACAGATTATTTTAGTTATAAGGAATAAATTAAAAATATTTATTAGTGGCTTGTTGAGTACAGAGCTTTCTGCATGCAACGATGTTATAAATGTACAACAGTGATGACGCCCATTTTACCTTGCAGTGCCACTGCTAGCTTACTGATGACAGCTATGAAATGGAAAGGATTTTCTAAACTGCTGCTGTTAAAAAAAATGCTGTTTTGCTTCAACTGCACCTTTATATAGGATAACAAGCCTTCTGAAATCAGCTAAAACCAGCACTGAAAACAAAATATTCTTTTTTCAGTTGTATGAAAGCCTTACAATGCTCAAACTTGGAGTTGGCCACACTTGTGTCATCAGAAAAACTGAGCTCAAAAGGTTTCATATGGTTAGAAAAATGTAACACAGAAGAAGTGTATACATTTTCTCTAACCATTGAACAAACGTACACCGTAACACCTCTCATCAGTGCCTTAAGACACTTTGACTGGCTAGACCTATCGCACTCTGACTCTCACACAACTACTAGTTGCACACCACTAGTCCACTGTTCTGAAAAATAATGTACACTAAATTCTGTCATACAGTTTTACTCTCAGCTCTGCTGATAAACATCTTCTTTTGATAGTTAACAAAATCATAAAATACCAGCATTTGGAACTCCATTCTCCTTCTAATCAGAATCGTGGAAAACTAAGGGGGTTGGGAGGGTGGCCTAATGGTCAAGGTGTTTGCCTTACAAGCACAAGGTGCAGGGTTTTAAGTCTCACAAGGAATAATTGACTAAACTATAAACCTATCAACAATTCAAAGCGGAAATGAAGCAATTCTTTCTAGAGTCATTATTAGGTCCCTGACACTCTCCGAGGTAAAATTACATTCTTGAGTATCCACTCTCCTTCGCCCTTTTGGCGTCCTTTTGTACTATTTTCTGCTGTTGTTGATACTGTATACAATGCATATATTATTATGACTCTAGAGATAATTTTTGTTAAACATAAATCACAAAGTGGAAAAAGTGTAACAAACTAAACGTTAGACAAAATCGTCTTGATCATAATGTGCATTATATCCACTAGCACGTTTCAATATTATTACCATGCCATGCATGTAAATTTCATAAGACTTTAACTTTCTTACATTGCTTCTGCATTGTTGGCATGCTTTTGCCTTCATTTTGTTTAAATACACCTAATATCTCTGTTCGACCCATGTACTTTTTCTTTTTCTGTATAAAATTCAAACAATTATATAAAATGATGCAGCATACGATTCCGCAGCAGCAACCGTTACATTTAATGTACACAAGAGTCTTACTTATACTTTTAAATGACAAATTTCATAACTTCATTAAGAAATATCTAATTCCGGTGTGTGTGCATGTGTGTGTGTGTGTGTGTGTGTGTGTGTGTGTGTGTGTGTGTGTGCGTGTGTGTGAGTGTGTGTGTGTGTGTGTGTGTGTGTGTGTGTGTGTGTGTGTGTGTGTGTGTGTGTGTGGTGGGAAAATTTGTACCATCTGGTACTGAGTGTTACTGATGAAGTAAGGATAACATTGCTCACTGTGCCCCTATTCTCAATACACCAATAGGAGTAGATTATTCACCATACGGCTCTGCAGACATCCGGAACAGAAAACGAGGGCATTCTCATTAGCTGATGTCACGGTGATGTCACAAAATGGGCAGAGCATGGATGGGAGAGGGGGTGGGAATGGGTGGAGTTACGGGTGATGCAAGGGGTGTGACCTTAGTCCGGTTTTAAAAAACTACATAAACGGTTCGGTACACATCCGAATGACTTTATTAAAAGACAAACCAAAAACTATAACGTATTTAGCACTTTCATCTCTACCAAGGAGACTTCCTCAGAATACAATATCTGACATTGCCTCTACCCTATTTAAATTTAAATTAGTATACTAATTGACATCGTTAATTGTTACACCAATCAACTTCCGTTGCCATAAATTAGTCATTCACATTTTAAAAAACAGATTCAAAAACTCTTTGTGAGCAATCACTATGTATTATACACATAAAATTGAACTGAAAAAAATACATATCACAATCCTTTTAAAAGATATTATAAAACATATTTTTAAAGCCTTGAATGGCTTATAATTTAAACTATCAGGTTTGCCCTTTCCACTAACATAGGTATTATAGATACTGTTTCATTCAACCCAGGGGAAACATTGCTGCTAACTTCAACTGCCATTCTGTTTCTTTCTTTTTTAGCAAATTCTTGCAATCCCCCCCTCTGGGATTCATATTGACCTTTTCCAAAATTCCAAATGAGAATTTTGTGAATGCAGGGCAAGTAAGGGAATGTTTGTAAAGGGCGTTGCTTATCTTTTTGTTTTTTATGTCATTTACATGTTCATAAATTCTCTTTAGTGCATGCTTCATCTTGTCCACATAAAAATGTGAGCATGACTCACACACTGCTAAATATACTACCCTACTAGTACTACAATTCCCTTTCTTAAAGAACACCATACCATGTAAACAATTTTCTAGCCTCAAAGAAATTTCCTTCAAAATATATGTACATTGACTACATTTTCCACAAGCCCTACTGTCTTGATTTGAATTATCATCTGTTAGTCCGGTTTTAGCCACAAAGAAAGCTGGCAACCCTAAGCACAATATTTAATCTTAACAACTGAAGCAGGGGGTGCTTAACATTTGCAAAGATAATGTCTCATGCAATAGAAGTGGTTGACTGATTTGTCTTTTTTTCTGGATACTGGAGCATTATCACTAGGCTCCATGCACTACACAAGGAATAATGAATGGCCACTGGGAGTTAGCTGTTTATTATGTACCTTTAAGTGTCTGGTAATTAACCTAAAATTAGCTTAAAAGCAAGGGTCAAAGTTTACCTAGATTCGTTGAAATCAGTGAATTGGCTAAGATGTAGTAATACTGGATCATGCCTACATGCACTGATTATTACAGATTTAACACCGGAGGCTGCCTGAGGTGAAATCCAAACTGCTTTGGTGGATAATAACTTGCATTATAATTATGCTAAAATTTTGAGTTATTCGTAAGTTATTGAGAAATAATTATAGGGAAATAAGTTCAAGAAACCTTCTTTTGTAACATATAATTTAAATGAAAGATCAGTAACTGCATATCATGGCTGTTCAGTGTTTGTTCTTTATAATCACACATTCTGAACCATTTTCTTTATGGCAGAGTATTGCACAGAATTATGAAGATAAAGATGAAATAGCCCAATGGCACCATCTGTTTTTGTTGTTCTGCTTCACTAGCTACACGAACCAGTATAACAACATTCCACAACGTAGACGAAGTAATTTATATAACATTCCTCAATGCAGACAAAGCAATTCAACAACATCTAAGAACCTGCTGATTTCCGTCAGTTACTGCACATGTGACATCAGAAAGATACAAGCTAAAAATAGTTCCACGGTTTAGCAAAATGGGAGTAAAGGAAACCAACAGCACTTGGATGTGTAATTAAGATGACAGCTTTGACTGGAAGATTTAATTTACTTTAGGATAGTATGCACTAGACAGTGAGTAATGCATGCCAAAGAAATGAAATGAGATTAATTACAGGGCAAAGGATGAAAGATTGAACCTATTAACCTGCTTTTAGTTTCAGAGCATAATTGTTGAACTTTTCAGTCTTTCAGGAGAACAATGCAAAATGCATCTCTTATTTTGACAGCACATTGCGAAAAATATCAACAGCATGCAGTCAAAACAGTCTTACACATTGACTGCTGGGATCCATGACTTAATAAAATACCTTGCTGTCACTAAATGATCTTTGTCACAATCCACTTCAATAAAGAGACAGCACACCAAACAGACCTTTGGCAACCTTTACTAAATTCATAAACATAACGTATTGTAACATAACTTTATTGTTTATTACTTCTACCAGTTTGGTAATCAACAAAACATCCTTTAACCATCCGTCAGGGCAGTGTACCTCCACTCATCCTACCCGAATAAGCAGCGTGCAACCATCAGCTCACTTATTCTTAAATATCAGGAGGTGTCCAACAGATCACCTTCAGTCCAAAATCTTTACATCCATCCAAACCCACAGGGTGAAGCAGTGTCCAACTTCTCACTCTCATCCCAAACTTCACACCAAAACAAGCACCAGAGGGGAAACAGAAGAGGGACAACCCTGCCCCTCTTCTCTGTCCACCAGCCTGACCCAAGCTGTTCCCCCTCATTTACTCCCAACTTTTCAACATAATCTTCAAAAATAAACCTAAATTCAAATTAAAAAATCCAACCCAAACTCAATGAGGTGCACCCCATCCTCTCTGAACCACATGAGATCCCTGTCAGCAAACTCCTTGTTCTTTATCATCTATATTCCCACTGCCCCCAGTTGCCTTGCCAACCTAAGGTTCACAAATCACAGCTCTACTGCCAAAAAACTCATAGAGTGCCTCCAAAATAAACAGGGTATTATCTCTGACCACACAATGCACATACTTGGATTCAACTTTGTTAGTGCAGATAAATCCTCCCTTATTTGGTACACCAATTGCTGCTTTGGAATGAGACCCAAATCATTACTTGCCAAGTGGATGACCAAGACTTGAGGAAGCCCCACCTGCAATTCTGTCACTGCAAATTTCTGCATAATCTGATTCTACCTGAGTTCTCTAATGCTGTGCCATGTAATTCTACACCCGAATCGATGCAAACCCAAATCCAAACCATTAATCCTAACTGCAGCCCTCCTCGCTGCCCAATAAACATACGAGTGGCCTAAGATGGCAATTTCCTTACCTTAAAAAAAAAAAATTAGTAACCAAACTCAATATCCAATATCTAATACAAGACAAAAAAGCATTTGAAGACCATCACCCCCACCCTCTTAATAACCTCAATCGAACAACCTCCCATGAATCCAAAGCTCTACCCCTTCGAAAGAATGAGTGGATAACCTTTCACCCACAAAATCCATACAGTGGAGTGCTCTTCTCATCACGGACATCAACTGCCCCCCCCCCCCCACACACACACATTATCACCCTACCATTTTGATAAAAAAAACCTGATCCTGTGAACTCCCCCTGTGGGATGCTAAGAATTTCCTAGTCCAAACCACTGGGTACATCTGATCACACCTATCTTTCTCCAAAACTGTTTGTGTTCCCCTCCCAACCTGATCCATCTTAGATTTCTTTAACTGAATGTGTACTGCCCCAGACAGTAGCATGACGTCCTTCCAAACCAATGACCCCAACAACTCTGACACTCTAAAACCCACAAAATACATCCATAAGCTCAATGTCACCCACACAACATAATCAACTGATTCCCTGCTCACCAAAGCTAGGTCCTGCAATAAAACCTTCAAAACTTGCCTTGTCATTGTTCGAAGCTTATATCTATTCAGGCCATCCATTCTACCCCATCCTTTCAACATACACCCAACTGTCAAAGATTTAGTGAAATCCTGCAACCTGACCATATGATCAAATATACTGACTGCAGCCAAGTCCACCTTAACTGACTGCACTGACTTACCCTGCACACGAGTCCATGCTAAATATTGCAACAACAATTCTTCCGACCAAACTCCCTCCTTCTCAGACAGCTGTAAAATAAATCTTTCAAAATCACACAGTGCCCTAGCATATGCCCTCCTGGTAGACAGCACCCAGGACTGCTCCACCAACTTACTAGTCACTGCAACCCAATCCTCCACATCTCATGTGGTACTGCCACTGGCTCTTCCACTGCCATTGAAACCTGGAAAACTTAAGGCAAGACAAACTACTGTCAATCCCATTCATAGTATCTGCTACATGTATACCTGTAAAAGAAAAGTTAATCAGCAAACTCTGTAACAGTAACTTAAGCAAAACCAGCAATAGCCATTCCGACCTATCCATCTTCACCTGCAAAACCTTCACCATTGCACTGTTGTCCAAATTAAATACAATCCTCCTTTCCCTCAGCCACTCCTGCTAAACCACAGATGCAGCCCAAATCAGCCTTAACTCTAAGAAAGCAACAGTCCTCTTCCAGTTATCATGCCACTCAGCTGGCCATGGAACTGCAAACCACACACCCTGAAAAACACCCCTATACCAATGCCCCCTGCCAGGTCTGTAAATAACTGCAAATCCCATTGACCTACCCACTCTGGCTGCCAAAAAGTAACTTCATTAAACTGCTCTAAAAATGCCAACCACAGAGTTAAATCTTCATGTGTCAACTTGCCAGGTCTCACCCAATGATGCTTAAATTCCCCCCTTTTATCATAAAGGCCACAGACCTACAAAAAGTACAACTCTGGTGAACTGCTCGACATGCAAAGTCTAAGGACTTCCGCTGGACCCTCCAATTTCTGTCTAGCCAAAGGGACTCCCAATTCTTCGCACATTTCCACAAACTGCCGCATAGCTACCAAAGCACCCTCACGCACTTTGCCTACCAGAAGGAAGTATTCCAAGTAATGCACCGCTCTCTGCTTATCCACTTGTTGCTGCCAAATCCAGTGTAATGCCATATTAAACTTCTCAAAAGTAACACAGGCTACAGAGCAGCCCATTGACAGAGCCTTGTCAAAATAAAACTTACATCCAGCCACCATGCCCAGCAGTGGCCAATCCTTCTCCAGTACTGGCAGAAGATGAAAAGCAGATTTAATGTCCACCTTCATTAGCCATCGATCTCTAAACCCCCTAATAACCTGTACTGCATCATCCTGTGATGCATAACACATCTTAAGCTTTTCTGCCGAAATAGTCATTTACAAAGTTCCCTTCAGGGTAAGACAAATGGTGAATCATCCAAATTTCACCCGGCTTCTTCTTAGGCACCAAGCCCAATGGCAAAACCTTAAAGCTGTCAAATGGGGGGCAATCAAAAGGACCCAATAGCCTACCTGCCTGTCACTCCTCTACTAGAGCTTCAAAGATGTCTTCCCTCTC
Organism: Protopterus annectens; assembly: GCF_019279795.1. Lineage (NCBI taxonomy): Eukaryota > Metazoa > Chordata > Ceratodontiformes > Protopteridae > Protopterus > Protopterus annectens. The sequence continues at coordinate 721,146,999 of NC_056749.1, forward strand.
CTGCACTGATCTCAATTTTTTACCAACTGTTCCGTTCCTCACCACCTCAGATTTAATAGTAAATTCCCTAGAAAAACGTTCAATTAATTCCTCTGATACTACTACATGTGGATATTGCTGGAGCATGGCCCACAAGAGCTGTACCTTAATGGGAGAGTGAGTCCCCAAACCTTCCTCTTGCCACCCCCCAAAAGGCACCCTCACCTCTCTGGCCATGAAAATTCCCTCTATCATGCATACCTTGAGGTCCCTGAAATGCCGTTAACCCATTGTGAGCAGACAGAAATGAAGCTTGGCTGTCAATATTACCCACTCACCTGCCACACTGCACTGCTAGGTGGACACCTGCACACTTTGAGCAAGTGTGCAAGCACCCACATGCCACCCTTGAACATCTCCCCGAATTGAAAGTCCAACACAGCCCAACCCCCTCTCCTCCAGTCTTGGTCCCCCTACTACCCACACTGAAAGTGTCCATCATAGTGGCCAGCCATATGTCAGGGTGCCTCACCTCCCAACACATGGACCAATCAACCACCTTCCTCTTGCAAAATTGTTGATCATACCACAACCAGGCAGTACCCACCCACAGCCGTTGCACCTCCTGTATTGTCAAAACATAGGCCAAGATCAGAAGGGCCAATGCACTATTTTTCTCCAACCATACTGCCATATAGTAGATAAAGCCCAACACCCAATTGTCCCACATTCTCGGCCACAGCGTACCCATATATCTTCACCCAAAAGCAGCTAGGGCTGCCAGGAGGTCTTTACCATTCCCCGTTTCAGCTTCCAGTGAACACAAGACCCCATCTGTGTCAATCAAATCAAAAATATTGACATACACCCCATTCCAGATCTTCTCTTTGACTGAAGAAGGTATATGAGGAGTCAAGAATACCACCCCCCTCCCCTGTCCTAGTGTCTGCATAGTCAATCACCCAGCCAAAACCTAAAATCCGACCCCACCTCCTGAAAGTGAAAATCAGCCTCCCCATGGACGATACCAAACTGCCACCACCCAGATCTGAGCTGTTCAAGCCAGAAACCTGCTCCCTGAAACAATGCTCCTCTCCACTTAAACTCTGCAGACCCCCAAGGCCCCCAGCAAAATCCCCTGTCTGCTGAATTGACCTGCCATCTCCTTCACCCAGGGTGAGTTTCCCCTTACCCCCACACCTGACATGCCTACTGAACTGTCCACCAACATAGCGTTACCAGTAGTAGCAGTATGTGATGTATCCACAGCCAAGGCCTCTAATGCCACCACCTCTCTGGACTGCAACTGACACGTTCTCTTCCCTCTGGTTTCCTTCTCTTATGACTGGGTCGGCACTGCCCAACTTGCACCATAGGCTCACTGCTGGGCATCTCATGAAAAAGGTCTTCAGCCTGTGCCACAATGTCCACCCATCCCTGCCACAACATCTAAACTTGAGCCATTTACTCTGGTGGTCAGCCATTGCACAGCCTGCAATTAGAGAAACCCATATAAGACATAGTCATAACAAAGTAAGAAAACTTTTTTTTTGTTATATAACCCCCCATATCTGCTGCCACTCCAAGCACCCCCGGGACCTAACAGAGCTCCCTGAATCAGAATCAGACTCTGGACTCTGTATCTAAAAGAAAAGATATGCCACCTCATCCCTCAAACTGAAACTCCCGGCAGCATTGTTGACTTAAAACGTCCTCACCCTTTTTTAATTTATTTATTTAGTTTTTTTAAGAAAACAGGATAAGCCCCCCCACCCCCACCTTTCCAGCCTCTCCATGTAAGAAGTCTGGCAAATCTGAACAACAAGAAAGAAGACCCCACTAATTTGCTAATGAACTGGTTCATAGAATGATTAAAATGTAATATTGGTAGCTATGCTCATCCTAAAGCTCATGCAGCCATTAATGTAATCCAGTAATATAGTACAGATCAGACAAATTGCTCACACTGAAAAGGTTACAGAACCAGCCAATGTGCAAATATTATGAGACTCCTTTACCCATCCCAACCATAACATCCTGCCCCTCTTTACTTGCTGTCATTCTTTGTTATTATTCTTTTCTTTTTTTTTTATTTTTTATATAAGAGCTCAAAGATTGGTCCCTACGAGCTTGGCGGTAGATAGCTCTACCTCCTCGCAACATCTGACAATTTGAGTATTAGCTTGCCATACTTGACCTCCCCCCTCCCAATGGCTAGCCATACACTGCGCATGGGCGGGACTTGACTGTTATCTGCAGGCAGCCAGCAGACCATCAAAACAACCTGCAGAGTAATCAAACATCCCCCCACTCATACCAAGGCATGCCACCCAGGATATCAGTAATAAGGAAACAGTCTCCTCTTAAAAAAAAAAAAAACAGTTCTCTGCCCTCCTCCCACCCTATGGTTGGGAGTGCACTGGTCATGTGCAGCACTTGACCATCACCCTCAGGCAGCCAATGGCCCACAGAAATGCTGGGAACCCACTGAAGCATCCCCCCATGACTCCAGCCACCCCTGCACCACATGCAGCCCCAAGACCCTCAGCCATGACAAGATCGCACACATCATGAACTGGAACAACATCACAACACAGAATCCCCACTTGATCCACCACCACAACTGCTCCTGACAAAGAGGGCACAGGAACCGGGAGAAGCAAGAAACCAGCACAACCCCAGCGAGAGCCACATGCACTGTCAGCTGCCTCCCTCCAGCACAAGAAAGGCAACACAACCAACCACCACAACATCTTCAGTCATGCAAAACCCCAAGCAGCATTCATGAGTGGGCACCAGGCCCACCACCCTGGTGGGCTGAGCTGGGTGAACAGACACTACCCATCTAGTTATTCTTCCCTGTACCAGTAGGTGGAATGCACAACACGAGTACCCCCTCCAGCCACAAATCTGTCAAAACACCAAAAGCATGCCTGAAAACCAACAAAATACACAGCAACACTGTGCACACACCATCTGGGACCAAAAGATTGGACAAAGTGACAAAGCCACAACATTGAAATCAAAGGACGGAAACACAAGTCAGATGAGGCAAATGAGGGCCCAAACATGAAACCAGTTCCCCCACTCCATTTAACCACAACTGCAACTTTTACAGAAAACAAAGCATGAACAAACCAACAGTATACTACTAAATAGCAAATAAAGCTGTGCAAGCATCCACACTGCAGTAGAGAGAACGACCTCTGAAAAACACTCAAGCGCGAAATGAAGTCCTCAATGAAACATATATCCCACAATGGCTGTCCCAAAGTGCAGAACTGGTTGCCAGGGCCTGTCCACTCACACACACAAGTGAGGAAAAGAAACTCACATCCATTCCTACACAACCGTGTTACATACAAAAAGCCCTCCCTTATCATTATTACCTGCACCAAAGTACCTACGAGGTCGCCAGGGACATGATGCTTGCAGTAACAAGATCATGCCAAAATGTGCTCCCTAACCAACTGCCAACACCCTACACCTACCTCACTTCCTCCCTCCATCATGCAAAGAATGAACCCTTCCATACTTGGCCTTAACCTCCACCCTACTTACAATCCCTGCCTAATCCCTTCCCTACCCAAGCCAATCACCCCCATTTGTTCACCTACCCTCCACAATCAAAGTTGTCTTGTGACAAATTTGTTTGTTCCTAAACCACATTTGTACTTAAAATATCTATAGCAAAACATTTTATTAGCAAACACTGTATCATACAAAATGAATGATTTAAGTCTACTGGGTACATCATCAGCTTTAAGAGAAATAAAGAAAAAAAATATTTTTTTTAGGGTGGAAGCCCACTACCTTCATTCCCATATCGATAAGTATGCTTACTGAAACATTATACAACCTTGGGAATTAGTAGAACCCTTCATAAACACACATAATCAAAGCTAACTGGTTTTAATAGCAGTAGTTAAACTAAATATAGGAGTTGATATAAAATTATTGACTTCCAAACAGTGCAGTCATACCCACTTACCCCATATTTAAATGAGTAGTACAGAAAGTGCCTCAACTCACCTGAGGTTATGGGTAAAGGTAGATAAAATGAAGTTTTAGGTGCTTTGTGTTTTAGATTTTGTTGACTGTCACCAGGAGGACAGAGCCAAGTCGACCCCCTGTATGGGAGATGTGGTTTATAGCACGCATGTCAGAGTACACTAACAATTCCATGACATTTTTTTAATATTGGAAAAGATTAAAGAAAAACTCTAAATTTTCAAATACGGCCTTCTTCAGATGAACAACAGAAGATACTGCTGGGATGTGACTAACACAGTGGTAGACCGATTCTTTGCCATCTTCACCACTCTTACACATAACACAGTAGAAAGAAATTGCATCTTCCCCAACCGTAAGGTATGGTCTGGTAAGAACAAATGTGAATACTACAGTCAGAGGCTATGAACTGGAAGCTATTATCACTGGCTAGTTGTAGGATTAGTTATGATTTGAGTGACGTAAGGTTTAATTAAAGTGAGCAAATAAGTTCATAAATGTCTATGTAGCTGGTATCGTACATGGGCTGTCTTGGCACTCAGTAGGGTAGAAATGGATTTTTCATTTATTTATTTGTTTAATGTTCTAAACTGGAGTAATTCTACTGTGATAAATGTTCACAAACCTAGTGACACTTTCATAGAGCAGCCAGGCAACATAAACAGCATGTAGCTTAATTTATATATCTAGATCTATCTAGTTCTATCTAGATATATAGATAGATATAGATCTGGGATATATATATATATATATATATATATATATATATATATATATATATGTGTGTGTGTGTGTGTGTGTGTGTGTGTGTGTGTATATATATATATATATATATATATATATATATATGTATGTATAAAATCATTCACGTCAACTAACTGCATTTTGATTAAATGAATCTGAATACAAGCTGAAGACATATCAATACAATACATGCCTCGGTGCTTCTATTTTGTCAGTATGGGACTAAATAAGACCTTGATATTGGGTTCTCTAAGACTAAGATGCAGTGTGTACAGCACAAACAGGTCCTTTAACTTCTTTTCCAGAAAATGTATTCATTTACACTTTGTTGATTAGTTTAGTCCCACTAGCCAATGTTCTCTTTTCAGGGAAGACCTGGTGATGGTTTTGACAGTAGGAGGTACTGTCAGCACAGCTAGCTGGAATATTGTAAATAATTATATGTCATTTATGAATATCCAACTGATTTATACAAGATGCTGGTGTTACAAATGTGTTAGAACTGTATATCATGTGTATCTCAAACTGATTTGTACAGATGTTTGTGTTGAAAAGGTATTTGTAAAATGCATGTGTTTGAAATGTAGCCACAGTGTATCCTACTGGAGAGAACAGAAATGTATGTGCACTATTGTAACTGTATAAATGTGTATGTTTTAACAGAAGATACTGGAAATCAGGTTTACCTCAGTAAAGCAAACTTTAAAATATATCTGAAATTAAGTCACTTTATAGGCTAGGCCATAAATATGTTATCTAACACGTTTCATTGCAGCCAGAGACACAAAGTCTGTACTAGGAAGCTTTCTGTATTGTCTTTGGGGTGAACTAATTACTACTCTGGAAGTATGGAGGTATGCAACATTTTTTATGACTTCCAGCACCTGCTACAGATCTGAGCAAAATCCCTTGTTTGTGTATTTTTACAGGTAGGTGCTAAGTCCCGCCAGCTTCCAGCAGTGGGGATTTGCATGGGAACTAGAAGTCAGATGACCAGAAGTGATGTCATTCTACAAACTATCCCAGAGGTAACATTTTAGGTATTATTTTGAGAAGTCTCTTAGTAAGACAGGGCATTCTGTATTATGTCTTGGGCCTGACAACAAGAAGGACCATTAACCACATTATCTGCCTTGCTCTATTAAGTAAGTAGGGAATAGTGATTCTCTTAGATTCTGTCAGGAATATAGTGAAGCTGAGTTTAGATATTGTTTTTCTTTATTTATCTGAGCCTGTTCTTCAGTGTTATTTTAAATATTTCCTTTGATTTTGAACACTGATGTCACTATGAATATATATTAAGTATTGTCTTGTTCTATTATTATTTATTATTAAATATATTTAAAGCTTTCATTGTGGCTAATCGTTGTGGTGATATTTAAGTTTTGAGAGTGTTTGCATATTTATTTGGTGACACTGTGTGGGTCATTCCTAATAGCCTTGCTCTTGGTCAAACTACCATTTGTATTAATATTAATTTCACTCAGTAAAATTGGAACCCTTTGTTAAGGGCCTTAAAGTAGCTTGTGAGGGGTTCTGGTGGCAGTGATAACTACCTTATAGCCTGGACAAGAAGTGGCATAGCTAGTAAACCTTTGCCGGCCTTTCCCAGATGTGTATGTGTGTGTGTGTGTGTGTGTGTGTGTGTGTGTGTGTGTGTGTGTGTGTGTGTGTGTGTGTGTGTGTGTGTGTAAATCAAATCTTAGAGTGTGCATGTCAGCTACTTGGTCACGGACATGAAGCACTGGTTGCACAGAAAGAGTATTGGGCGACTTGCCTTGCAACCCTGGCTAAATAATCAACTCTATAGCTGTGCCAGTGGGGAGTCTTAATGGGGATCTGGAGAAAGAGAGAGAGAGAAACCAGCCCCGGACTGACTGTGTTCCCTGTTTGCTCTTAAGGGAAATTGTGCTTTATGCAGAGAGCTGCATCTGGAGATACTGTGTGTGTACCTGTTATCCTCCCAATGAATGTCCCCCACTGGTGCCAGTGGTGAGGATTGAGGTTCCTTAATTATTCACCCAGAGGTGGAGGGTCATTACAATGGTATTTATACTGACTATGTCAAATTTGGCCATGGCACTGGAAAACTTTCCCTACTGTTTTTAAAAAGTGCTGTGGGATCTTTTACATCTTCCAGAGCTAGTCCTGAAATGTTTAAAAATAACATGAATAACTTAGATATAGACTAATATTATAGAATAAGGCTGACAGACTATTAAACATAAATTCCTGTCTGACCTTTGATTTATTTTGATTATTAGAACAAAAGAGATAAAAATAAGGTGTGGGAGTTGTGTACAGCTTAGAGAAATAAATGGATGGAGCTTTAAGGAAGGTCTGAGAGGCAAATATGTCTTGAAAGGTGGAGAAAAGGTTTATTGCTAACAGTAAGGTTTTATGTTTGTGTGAGCGACAGAGAGGGTAAGCAAGATTTTGAAATAGGGCAAGACTATTTAGGTGTCATTTACTCAGGAATGCATGTTAGAGCAAGTAAATATATGTTGCATTGGTGTTTTGAGTGTAGTAGAATAAATTTTCTCTCTTTAAGGAGTTATTCAGTTGAGTGAGAGTAAGCTCAACAAAACCAGATACTAAGGTCTTTAACAATATTCTCATTTTGGAGTGGGTGGTGTTGAGGGTGTCTGTAGGTGGAAGGGCTGTTTATCAAATGTGACAATATTGTACTTTTTAGCATTTAATTTGAACGCATTTTTGCTATGCCAGGTACTTACAAGTGTAAGCTCTTGCTTTAACACCAACCCACAAAGACTTGTGCACACACTCCTAACCCCTGATGCAAAAGCTTTTGGTATATCCAAAAGTTTTGTCATTAAATAAAAAAATATACTTACCATCCACATTACATTCTTCTCCTCCATTTGATATTTGCAACATTTGATGAAAAGTGAACTTGATAAAGATCTTGATGAATTCTACACATGAGGACCTCTTTTGATAAAAACATGTGATCAGCTAGGTGGTCCTCTATATATCACACACACACACACACACACACACACACACACACACACACACACACACACACACACACACACACACACACACAATACACACTTTATGACTGTTGATTATGGTGACTATCCAGATGCATCATTTTCAGGCTAGCCCAGCTGAATAGAATTATTTATTTATTTATTTATTTATTCCCATTTGTTGACTGGGAAGAAAACAACTGGACTAAAAGACAATTTTCACAACAGACTTGAGAAGAAAAGCTCCATAAGTTACACAACAGAAAAAAAAGACAGCTCTGTATATGGACATTATAAAATATATAAATATAAAACATCAATGGAGATTATGAATAAATACATTGACAGTATATTGCAAAAGTTAAATATAGGGTTAAAAATGTAGACAGAATGGTTAAAGGAGTTATAGGAAGATCAGGAGAAATTGGGATACCTAGGGGTTGGTGATAGATGGATGGAGATGAAATTCAAAAGAATTAACTGATAGAAGAGTATAAGACATTATTTACATTGAGAACAAACAACGTGGGTTAGAAATAACCCATCTTTAACAGCCTCATCAACATCCAACTTTTTAAAACAGCAAAGTCTTTAAAATGATTGTAGTTACAGAAAAAAAGCAAATAATACCAGGGGTGTGGTCACTGTCTCTATTGTTACCTGGTGCAGGGGAATGAAGTCCCTGACTGGAAAAAAAACTTTTATGGTGTAACAGTGATTTTCAGATTTTTTTTTATTGCAGTTTATTTCAGGGTTTTAAGAGCTGCAGTTTTGGGTACCACCATTATGATCTTGCTGTGCTGTGGTTTACCATCTGTACAAGAAAGACAAGACCAGATACATTAACCTTGCTGCATAATTATTGGAGGAGGAAGAGTACTAGTGGCCTGGCAGTGTGGACATCAATAAAGGGGGGAAATGGACTTTGTATGAAAAATAAGAGCAGTTTATGGGAGGCAATGAAGGAAAGATGGGTAGGAAAGGAAAGACCTAAAGAAAGAGAAGATCAGTGCAGCTCAAAGCATAGGTGAGGGACATAGTAAGGGAAAATGTGGGGATCTTTTAAAACAGATGTACCCAGACATAGATATGAAGTAGATATAAAGAAAGTAGCAATTTTTTTTTCTAAACTGGAGTAATTCTACTGAGATAAATGTTCACAAACCTAGTGGCACTTTCATAGAGTAGCCAGACAACATAAACAGCATAATGTCTATGATGCCACAGTAGAGAAACTGAATTTAAAATGTGATGTCTATACATTTTCTTTTTTTAATTCAGACTGTAACATATTTGAAAGCTAGATTTAAACTTTACAAAATCTACTATAGGAACTATATCATGAAATTGCATTTTAAGACGTCTTGAAAGTGACAGGAGAATTTTAAATGTTTATGTAATGCAGAGAAAAATGAGTTTAAAGCTTGCAAGTTTACTATGTTGGGAGGTGATGAGTGAAATTCCATGTTAACCTGATGTTTTTTTATATGAGAAAAAGACCTGAAGTAATAATCCCAGGGTCCTGTAATAAGCTAATATATTTTGAACTGAAAAGTGTAAATCCAGTCATGTGTAGACCATGATTTGAAAGCATTTATGTTATTTGCTGTCTGCTATTCTTTGAGACAGAGACAAAGACAGAGACTGAGACATTTGGTTTATGTAGCTAAGTCAATATTTTCATTCAAGTGTTCTATTTGTTGCAATTAATTAGTTTATATTCTTTCTACAAATGCATTTACCTCCTCATATTTAATTTGTACCAGTACTGTTCAACTTTTTTATTGTCTTAGGAAACATCTTTATTTATTCACTTTTAAGATTCATTTAGCACCGAAAGTTGTCAAGCTGTTGGTATCTGCCTCTAATTTTCCAGATCACTCTGTCCATTAGCATTACACTAGCTTGCAGTGTCAGCTTCTCAACAAGTCACACACTTATCTTTAGTGATGGAATATCAGAAGGGCTGCTGGATCTGTTCCCGCACCAGGTAGATCGATTCATTTTTCCAATATTGACACTGCAGTACACCATGGGGGGGGGGGCTTTTATGAGTGTGCTATCTTTCAGAAGAGACATGAAGTGAAACCAGAATTCCACCTTACTGAATTGATGGTAGTTCAAGCAATTATAAAAGATTCCACAGCACTCACATAAAAAAGTAGGGGAAGTTCCAGTTTGCCTTGGTAAAATTTCTCCTAGTCAGTATAAATACCACCTTGTGTCTTCCCTGAATACAGGAAACTTGCTTAATGGGACTAACCCAGTCAACAAAGAATAAATAAAAAATGTGTTTATTATTTGGCAATAAAATGTGTACTGTAACTGGTGGATGTGTTGCCCAATGTAGAGTGGTGGCAGTACTACTTTGCCAGGACAAAAGCTATGGAGAATTGAAGAATTCTACCAGACTTTTATGGAACTTGTGCATGTGTATGTGCATGTTGTGTGTACCTGAGAGTGTGTGATTGTGTGTGTATGTGTATGTGTGTCTGTGCAATTTATTTGAAAGGCAGTTACCATGGGAAAGGGGACTAAAGACACTGATGTTCACAGAGACAGTAATAGTGGCTTTGGTTGCTAGGCCAAAGACTGAGTTTGGTAAGTGGTCAGTGTGGAGTCCTTGTCTGGGTATGGATGTTGGAAGCCCCTGCTCGGGACACAGTGAATATTCCAAATATACTATTGAGGCCAAGTTGTATTTGATAAATTGATCAGTGAAACAAGCTTTGTGCAACTTATCTACTTTAACCTGTTGTATGCAAGTTGTGTGACTGAAGAGACCATCCATATGGTGGCCATCAGACCCATTTGTGGGCAGAGGAGTGGATCCAAGGATCACTGCTCCTTTCCCTCACAGAATCATTGTTATATATGGTTCTCAGTGGTGTGATTTATACCCTACCAGTGTCAGACCAGTCAACAAAATGTCTTTAGGAGTTATGACAGCTGATTTACCTTAGGAAGAAACCCACACTGGCAGGGTATTGCATATAAACTCCACCCAGATAACATCTAGAGGTCAGGATTGAAACTAGGACTCTGGCTGTCATAGATGACAATACAAACCTGGGTACCATTATTCTGCCTAAATATGGGTTCTGCATCATTTGATGCTACCATCAAACATCATTTACCAATGTTTGCCATAATGTATTGTATTTGTATGTCTGCATGCATTAGAATTCACAATGTTTGTTTTCTTGTTTGGTTGAATGGATCAGGTAACACCCCTGAAGGTGCATGTGATTCACAAACATCACAGCAAGCACAAGAAAAATTTAATGAAAATTACAAGCTGTGTATTGAGAAGAACAAATGGAGGGAATGTGGGTGCAGTTTGCAATATTCTAAGACAGCCATGGGGCCCTTTAAGTTTAATGCTTCAGTGAAATGAATGTAGTAATGGCATATTTCTGGTGAAGCAGTGAAATCTGAAGTTGTTATGGAAGAGTCTCAGGCTAACTCTAGATTTCAAAAATGCAGACGATTAAGAAATACAGAAACAGAAGATAATGATATAAGCTGACAAACGGTGAAAGTGATTGGCACATAAAGTTACATGGTGAAGTTAATAAGTTCCAATAAAATGTACTTATGAGACAATGAATCATTCAATAGCAATGATACAGGTGTTGTTGAAGTAGCTGAGAAGAACTGTAGAGTGGAGCTAAACAGAAGTGCCAATGAAATCTGATTTGAGGCAATAAATCTTTCAAAAGTGGTGACACAAGAAGCAGGTTTTGAAATAGCTGAGAAGAGGCTGGGTTAGAAGTGAAAGAAAGGTTCTAGAAGTTCTTTGACATGAATAAGGCAGAGGCTTGAAATACTAGGACTTGGCAGCAGTGTTAGGAAGAAGACAAAAAGAGTGAGTTAAGAAGCGATCTAAGGAAGATTATCTTTCCAAAACTGCAGCCTTCTTAGTCTGGAAAAGGCTTGGTAACCAACATGTTGCAGAGTTCAAAGTCCTGTGTGGTACGTGATACAGCAGTAACCCAGCCAACTGACCTATGGGCTAGTTTGTAGGGCTAGTCTACAGTACTGGCAACTACAGTACAAAAGAGTAGGGAGCAATATTATTGAAAAATGTTATTGGCAGGGCATCTTTTATTTACAGAAATTGGTACACCTTTTGTCTTGTCTGTGGTAATTGTATTCTAAATGGGGCAAAAAGCATCAGGGTAAAGTTGATATTGTGCCCAGTTATTTAAACTTTAAACTTACTCAAGGGCTAAAACATTGAGAGATGAGACCACAGCATAAGTCTTGTATAATGAACTGGATATAAATGTATTTATTTGTGTATATAAGTATTTATTTATATTTGCTTACCAGGGAAAAACACTGATCAGCACTGAGCAATTTTAAGTTTAGCCTGAGTGAAATGCCAAACATTTCACTAACAAAACATGCAGAAATGTAAACAGTGACATAATAGCTCAGTCTAGCTACATAGAAAAATGTATATACACATATATATATATATATATATATATATATATATATATATATATGTACATTCTAGTGAACAAGCAGACTGCAATGCAATGTACAAAATCTATCTATCTATATCTGTGTATATATATATATATATATATATATATATATATATATATATATATATATGTTTACAGTCAAAATGTTGAATGTGGCTTGTGCGCAGTTCAGTTGTGCTGGTGTTGGAATGCAAAAAACTGTTCGGGAGACGGGTACATTGTCGACTCCGGAAGACCAAAGACCAGGACAGTGGGAATTGGGAGATTTACCCTTTTCTGCACTGTAGTGCGATCTCGGTGTTGGAACATATAAGTGGCAGGGGGTGTGGGGTGTGCAGCCCCCCACCATGTAGGGTGCAGGGGGGGCTTGCCCACCTGCAAAAAATGTCTTGTCAGTGCATTGAAGTTTGGACACCAGAGTGCAGGAGTCGAATTCGACTTCCAATGCTTTGGTGTTCAGTCTTTAATGTTGTTTACTATTGTGAACATCGAACATGTAAACTGCATTTTTGATAGGTTTACGTTGTGATGTTCGATGTTTCAATAGTAAACCATATATATATGTATATATATATGGATCTACTTTGTTTCACTGAAAACACACTTCACTGAAACTCATTTTATTGAAAGCTCATTTCACTGAAAATCAGTTGCCTGATCACAATCCACTGAAAGCTCACTTCACTGAAAACTCATTTCGTTGAAAGGTATATGCCCTTTTCCCCACAGTAGAGTGATCCTGGAGTTAGTATATATCGTAAGGGAGCATGTGGGGAGCACAACTTCCCACCTGTTTTAAATGTTGGAAACCACAGACATGGATAATTACAAGTTGAATGAATAACTGTTTCCAGAAGATAATGTATAACCAAACTGTGGGAGGCTACACCCCCCCCCCCTTACTATATATACTAACTCCAGGATCACACTACAGTGGGGAACAGGACAAATACATCAACTAACTGCATTCTGATTAAATTAATCTGAATACAAGCTGAAGACATATCAATACATTACATGTCTCTGCGCCTCTATTTTGTCAGTATGTGACTAAATAAGACCTTGATATTTGGTTCCCTAAGACTAAAATGCAGTGTTTTTAGCACAAACAGGTCCAATAACTTTTATTCAGAAAGGGTAGTGGAAAGATTGACATCTTCTCCAGAAAATGTATTTATTTACACTTTGTTGATCAGTTTAGTCCCACTAGCCAATTTTCTGTTTTCTGGGAAGACCTAGTGATGGTTGTGACAATAGGAGGTACTGCCAGCACAGCTAGGTGGAATTTTGTAAATAATTATATGTCATTTGTGAATATCCAATAGATTTATACAAGATGCTGGTGTTACAAATGTATTAGAACTGTATGTCGTGTATATCAAACTAAGTTGTGCAGGCATTTATGTTAAAAAGTATTTGTGAAGTGCTTGTCTTTGAAATGTAGCCACAGTGTGCCCTCCTGGAGAGAACAGAAATGTACATACACTATTGTAACTGTTTAAATTTGTATGTTTTAATAGAGGAAACTGGAAATCAGGAGTTTAACCTCAGTAAAGCAAACTTTAAAATATATCTGAAATGAAATCACTTTATAGGCTAGGCCATAAAGATGTTATCTCACAGGTTTCAGTGCAGCCAGAGACACAAAGTCTGTACTAGGAAGATTTCTGTATTGTCTTTGGGGTGAACTAATTACTAGTCTGGAAGTGTGAAGGTATGCAAAAGTTTTTCTGACTTCCAGCATCTGCCACAGATCTGAGCAAAATCCCTTGTTTGTGTATTTTTACAGGTAGGTGCTAAGTCCTGCCAGCTTCTGGCAATGGGGGTTTGCATAGGAACTGGAAGTCAGATGACCAGAAGTGATGCCATTCTGTAAGCTATCCCATCGGTAATATTTTAGATATTATTTTGAGAAGTCTCTTAGTGAGAAAGGGCATTCTATATTTTGTCTTGGGCCTGACAACAAGAAGGACCATTCACCACATCATCTGCTTTGCTGTATTAAGTAAGTAGGGAATAGTGATTCTCTTAGATTCTGTCAGTAATATAGTGAAGCTTAGTTTAGATATTGTTTTTCTTTATTTGTCTGAGCCTGTCCTTCAGTGTTATTTTAAATATTCCCTGTGATTTTGAACTCTGATGTCACTGTGAATCTGCAACTGTCTCTGCTTAATGTTCAATCTTAGGAATATCGGGAATATCATCAGGAATGGAAGTAGAAGTTAAGCACATTCTGGAATGGGAAAATTGTCTAGATTGCTCTGAGATCTAGAGACTGTATTACAGGAACAATGTGCAATAACGATTCTGGTACAGGAAGAAGATGTCTGCGATTTCTCCCTCTGATTCTATGACGTAGGATCTCAGCTCAGTACATGTACCTGTTACTTTACCAATCCAGTCGAAACCTTTTGCTATTTGTATCTTCACTGTCTCTCCCTCTTTCAATGGACGAAGAAATCTGCTCGATTTATCATAACTGGACTTCTGGAAAGAATGTTTTCTGAATAATTGGGCTGAGCTGGGACTAATAGGCAGTGTTGCTCTGGTTTGCCTGGACAGAAGTCTCTGAGCAGATGAGCCAAGTATATCATCACGGGTATGTTTCAGAGATTAAGTAAATTCAAAAAGGCATCAGTATTATCACGCTTTGACCTGTCAAGTAATTGCTTTGATTTTCTGCACTGCACGTTCAGCTAGTCCATTTGACTGTGGATATTCTGGAGTACTAGTAACATGCACAAAGTCCCATTCTCTTGTAAATGTCTGAAACAACTGACTAGTAAATTGAGTACCATTGTCAGAAATAACTTTGTGTGGACTACCATGGACTGAGAAATGATGTTTTAACTTGGTAATAACAGTAGTGGATGTTAGATTAGGTAGTAAATCAATCTCAAACCAGTTTGAATAAGAGTCTACCAATACAAAGTAATGCTGATTGTTCCACTCGAATATGTCAGTGGCTACTGTTGACCAAGGTAGTTCAGGAACTTGACTTAGCTGAAATGGTTCTCTTTGCAAATGTGGTTTAGTACTATTGCATACTAAACAAGAAGAAAGTACTTTATCAATGTCTTTAACTAGTGAAGGCCAAAATACTAGTTCTCTCACCCTTCTTTTGGGAGATTCAGAACCTGGGTGACCACGATGCAAAATCTGGATATATTCATGTTGTAAGTAAGCAGGAACAATTATTTTAGGACCTTTGAAAATAATGCCATCTTCCATCAACATCTCATCTCTGTAAGGAAAATAGGTTTGGCCATCCAACGTTAATGTAGAGGTTGAGCTTTTGCAAAACTGAATCATTTTTTGTATGGTTTCTCAGTTCATCAAGGCTTGTGTTAGAAAAATTATGTACTGCCATTACATCAAAGTCAAAATTCTCTGCGTGAAGCTGTTCTGTTGTATTTCTGGGTGATCTGGATAAGGTATCAGCCAGATAAAGAAGTTTCCTTTTATATAGACCATTTTGAAGTCGTACTTCTGTAATCTGAGCATCATTCTTTGTAATCTTGCTGGAGCTGAAAGCATAGGCTTCTTTAGAATAATAACTAAAGATTGGTGATCAGTTTTAGTCTGAATAGCTTGACCATAGTTATACTCATGAAACTTTGAACATGCAAATACTATTGCCAAAAGTTTTTTCTCAATTTGAGCATATTGCATCTCAGTTTGGGTAAGTGTTCTAGATGCATAAGCTACTGGTCTGCCTTCCTGAAGAATAACTGCGCCAAGACCAAATTTTGAAGCATCACAGGAAAGAGTGGTTTATTGACATCATAGTATCTTAATGTAGGTGGGGTGGCAATTTTCTGCTTAAGGTCTTCAAATGCCTTCTGGTGTGGTTCCAGCCAAGACCATGTAACATTTTTGCGCATCAGCTCTCTTAAAGGTGCTGTTAACTCTCTGAAGTCTGGTATGAACTTGCCTAAACAGTTGACCATGTCAAGGAAACGCTGTAGAGGTTGAATATTATCTGGTGCTGACATCTTAAGAATAGCTGCTTGCTTGGACAGGTCTGGTCTTAAGCCACTGCTGGTAAATAAAGGAACTACATATGTAACATCTGGTAGTCTGAATTTACACTTCCGAGGATTGAACTTTAAGTTCACGTCATGTGCTCTGTCTAGAACTCTCTTAAGGTTTCTGTCATGCTGTGCTTCACCATTGCCTTCAATCAATAAATCATCTACTATTATGGCACAAGGATAACCTGAAAAAAATTGCTCCATTGCACGCTGGAAGACTTGATTTGTAGAATTTATTCCAAATGGCATCCTCAGGAATCTATATCTGTCAAACAGGGTACTGAAAGTGGTTAGTAGTGAGGATTTGCTATCAAGCATCACTTGCTAAAATGAGCTTTTTGCATCCAAAACAACAGTGGCATTCGGTATTAGAGATGCGACCTTTTCAACTGTAAGCATTGGATGATGTGGTCTCTTCAATGCTTTGTTCAAGTCTCTTGGGTCAATACATATTCTGATTTTGTCTGAGCCTTTTTTGTGAACTGCTACCATGGATGACACCCATTCAGTTGGTTATGTAACTGGACAAATTACACCATACTGTGCATCATTTTATCCATTTGAGCTTTGACTTTGTCCTGCATAGCGATCAGACCCTTTCTTGCTTGTCTGATTACTGAACTGACCTCTGGGTCTAACTTCATAGAATATACAACAGGACGTTTGCCCAACTTGTCCTTGAAAACATCAGCATACTCTGAGAAAATGGCTTCAGAAAAATTGGATCTAGGATATGCGCTTATATGATGAACTTATTTGGTAAAAGAAAGATTCATTTTCAAACTGTCTCTGAGACCCAGTAATGACTACACAGGCCTTCAAACTACATATAATAACAAGCTGTAACAGTTCCTAGCCAAATAACATGAAAGCACTAGTGAACCTTCGGTTTGAATTTCTTCACCTCCATAAGCAAGATGTTTTACATTACTAGCCGCACTGAGTTGTTCATTAGTTCTCACCTTAGCCAGTGTGTCTGCTGATATAACATTACACTTTGAAACAGTGCCTACTTTGAGCTTGGTGGATTTACCATTGATCTGGACAGTACAAAACACTTTGTTGTTCACTAACAAATTCACTGCATCGACCATTTCACTAATTACTGATGCACCATCTACATAGAAAGTGAAGTTGCAGTCTACATGATCAATTTGCTTTTTTGAGTGACCCTTATTTATAACTGTAAGGGGTTTACTTGATTTGTAAAATTTTTGAAAATGGTTAAATTTTTTACACTTGTGACATTGCTGACCAAATGCTAAGCATATCTCTCTGTTAGACTCATGATTGGCACCGCAGCTGTGACAGTTAACAGTAAAGCTGAATTTGAGGTTTGCTAACTCACACTTGTATTGCACTGAGCATTCTCCTTTCTTAGAACTTGCTGGGAAACTATGTGGTTTCCCTGCTGAACCAGCAGGGGCTGTGGCTACCATGTGCTTAGGCCTGCTTCTGTTTGCTATGTGTTGCATGCGATCTACATTTGCTCTGGAGCCTGCTGAAACCATGTTCTTGTTAGTTGTAAGCATACTTGGGTCCCTTTCTGTAACTTCATGGATCTGACAAATCTCAGTGGCTTTACTCAATGTTAAATCACTGTCACGAAGCAAAATCTTTCTCATAGCAGCACTATTAATACCACACACAGGCCAGTCCTTTATTAACTCATCTTTTAAGTCACCAAACTGAAATATTTTAGCTTTGTTTCTCAGGCCAGTAATATAAGCTGCAAAAGTTTCCCCTGGTTTCTGATCTCTTGTGTAAAACAAATGCCTCTCTAATGTAATATTCGTCTGGGGGTTCCACATTTCCCTGAATTTGTACCTCAAACACTCGGGGTCTTCCCTTGATTCGGCCTGTACAAAAATATGATTATTTTCCCCTTCTCCCTCATATACTGCTGGTGTATACACAAATTAATGCTCTCTTTCAATGACCTCTGACCCAGCTAGGTTTAACAAAATGAATGCCCTGGTACATGCATCTTTGTCAAAATAAGCTGTATGTATAAAAATGTCATACTTTTCTCAAATATTCTCCAATTCTCTCCAATATTCTGATCAAATACAAGTGGGGATGACTTTTAAAATCCATCTACCATATTAACATGTGCCAGTGAAGGGTTTTGCAAATATGCATAAACACACACACATACACATAAGCTGGCAGTATTTGTAACTTTGCCCAATAGCAAAACAAGCCTCTGAATAACTGAACTTTACGAAATAAGTCTCTCGGGCACTGTAATACTCTCGAAATTGATATCCTGCCAGAAATCACCTCTTATCAGTGTAAGAAACATTTCAAGTAACTGCACTGTGTGAATTAACTGGGCAGAAGAAGCTTAGATTAAGAAGCATTTCAAAGTAACTGTACTTTGCGAATAAACAGTACACAGCACACTGAAACTTCCTCCAAAATGGCGGTACCTTGCTAGATAATTCTTTATAGTGCAAGAAACACTCTGTAATGGCAGCACTTTGTGAATAGACACACCCAGCACAAAAAACTTTTCAAAATGGCTATACTTTGACTGTACATCACAAAATAGTTGTACTTGGCACACAAATAAACTCTTTGGAATATATGCACAGTAATAAGCACACACTGTAAGAGCGTTTACCCACTTTGAGATACTTCAAATAACTCTAGTTATGCCCTTGATACAAGACAACGTCATAGTTATGCCAAAACACAGCACTTTGCCAAAAAGCATACAGTCGCCTTGCTTTATTTATACTTAATGCGCTCTTTTTCCCTTTTCATGGTCGTTTTGCTTGTTTAATCTCTTTTCATGCCCATTGTACATTTATTGTGCTTATCTTACTCTAAACATGCCTGTTTTGCTTTAAACATACTGGTTTTCCTTTACTGATAATTGTTTTGTTAAATATCTTAATCTTAAACATTTTATTTAATAAACCTTTTGTGCCTCTTTCTTGTCTAATAATGCAGTTTGTGCCCTTGTAATGCTCCATTTTATCTTTTTTATAAAATAAACTGTGCAAGTTTTCATTACATTTGGTTCTTTTCTGGACTTTTTTCATGCTTGTTTCTCTTAGTTTACCTTCACTGTTATCTTTGCACCTCATAGCTCTGAATATCAGTCTCTGGAATCCCAGTTCTGACACCATGTTGCTCGTCTAGTCAGGATGTAATAGACGAGTCTTTGTTGGTTCTGTTCAAGCAGCTTTATTATGTACAAACACATCGCGATTGAAGCTTATTAACTTTAACTTAGGTAACTTATATACCAACAAGCTACATTCAGTCATACATGCTCACTCTCTTGCTGCACTTTCAAAATGGCACTGTTTATAGCACGTGCCTGCAATTTATATATGCACGCTCAGTCCTTAATATGCTTCTTAAAGACACAGCACATGCACTCTGTTCTACAACAGGCAAGATTTAAGTCTTTAGAATGGGTAATTCTGGTGCTGTTTCTTTTGTGGATATGCAGGAGGTCCATCAGAGTTGGGTCTGACAATGCCCTGTATGCCAGGCATAGATCTCCCCTCAAAAGCCTGTAGAAGACAGAATACAGAGATAGGTCCTTGAGGCGATCTGCATAGGACATTTTACTTACACCCTGTTTTCTTTTAGTGAGAAACCTCTGTGCCATTCCAGTTGTTGGATATGCCTGATTAGGTACATACCAAAGGGGACATTGTACTCAATGATAGGTCTGATGAATGCCGAGTATAGTGGAAAAATGACTTCCTTGGACTTAGATGCCATACCTTTGTTTATAAATTGCTCAACATAGAATGATTTCTTCTCCACTGTAGACACATGATGGTCAAAGGCTAGATTACTATCTATGTGTGTCCCTAAGTCTCTGACTACTGGGTCAGCTCTAAGGGGTGTGTTGTCAGTGTGATAGTTACCAGGGATGGATGACTTCCCAAATAATACTATTATGCATTTCTTGGCATTTAGTTTTAGTCCATGGCACTGACACCAGTTGTTTGTCTGTGTCAGCCCCTCCTGGAGAACATTTGTGTCAGTGTGAGATTCAATGACAGCTCCTAATTTGCAATCATCTGCAAATTTAGTCAGCCAGAGACCACTGACATTGGCCTTGACTTTTGAGAAGTAAATGCCAAAAAGGAGCGGTCCAAGGACTCATCCCTGAGGGACTCCACTTGTGACTGGCCTCTTTGTAGAGGTGGACTCCCCAATTCTAACCTCCGGGGTCCTGTCTGTGAGACAGTTGGCTGTCCACCAGGTGACATACGGGTTTGTACCTAACCTCTTGAGTTTGTCAACAATGCCTGAGTGGGGTATTGTGTCGAATGCCTTTGCCAGGTCAAGGTCGGCAGTGTGAATGATTTTACCCTTATCCATTGCTTTGGTGACCTTCTCAAAGAAGTCCACCAGGTTGAGTAGGCATGATCTGCCCTTGACAAAACCAAATTTAGGGTGGGTCCAGTTTCTGGAGGGTTACTATATCTCTATTGATCATCTCCATGATAATTCTTTCCATGGCTTTACATATAAGACTAGTGAGACTTATGGGTCTATAGTTTCCAGGGTCTCTAAATGGCCCGCATTTGTACAGAGGGATGACTGTTGCCTTTCTCAATTTATGAGGCACGAAGCCTGTTTGGAGGCTACAGTTAAATTTTTATTATTTTATTTTACATTTGTTAACCGGGGGTGTCTGTAATTTTTCTTTGTGGAGCTTTTCTCCCCGAAAAAGGGCCTTTTCAGCTCAGTCAGACACATTTAGCTATTTAGACATGATCAGTATACACACAAATTACAAGAGACATGTTTTTACAGTGGTATGCGGCACAAACAGTTACAGTGGAGAGAACAATCAAAAAAATATTAATTTTAAAAATAAAGGTAAGTAATAGATTTGTGGTGTACGGCTGAACTTTGGAACGTAGGTAGAATACATACATAGTACACAAGTACAGTACATACATTGTAGATTAGCCAGTGTTTGTGAGTAAGATTGAAAAACTATCATCAATTGCTCTAGATTTAGTATGTATATGTTATCCGCTTTCACTAGCCTGGGGAGCAATCATGGCACTGCCAACTTTGCTTGAGATGTTGCCTGATGAAGTCTTTAAAGGAGGCTTTGGATGATGTGTTTTGAATGCTAGTAGGGACAGAGTTCCATTTTTTAGCCACCGAACTACTATATAGTGCATCTCCAAAGCTATTGTAGCTGTTGGTGACTTCTAGTAGTAGTTTGCTTGATGATCTAAGAGGCCTTTTGGCTGAGTGATGTTGTACTAGGTTTTTGAGGGCAGGACACTTATTGGGGAGGTAATAGATAGAATGACAGAGGCAGAGCTGATAGTAATTCCAGAGGCCCAGAAAGGTCATGTTCCATGCTATTTAGATGGCATTGTGGGATAATGTTTGGGCCATTGATGCAGTGTTCTTGGTTTTAGAGAGAGAGCATTAAGAACCTGTTCCCTAGTGATAGTAGGGAGAGTTCTGATTGGTAATATTTCCTGAGAGAAGGTTGAGAGGGAGAGAGAGAGGTAAAACTAGAGCTGAATTTATCAGCCAGGATGTTTGGTATGTCTTCTGCCTCAGAATAGAGACCTCCATTTGCAATGAGCTCTCCACACAATTGTATATTGTCTTTGAGGTTGTGGCGATAGCTAAAGAATGCTGTGCCACTACCCTTGGCCTGGGAGGCCAAACTTACCTCAATATTGGCTTTGGTAGACTTTATTTGTCCTCCGAGTTGTTTGTTTAGTTTGATGAGTGTGCTTTTATCCTGCTGGGTGCTACACCTCCTAATTTTTCCATGATTTTCTTCCTCCTGTTATACAGCCTATTGATTTTGTGATTCCACCAGGATGGCTTGTTTATTGAGTTAGTTCTGTACTTCCTGGTGGGTACAGCTGCCTCTATGCAGCTATTAACATGCTTGTACGGAGTTTCAGTGAACAGTTCTGCATAGGCAGAAGTGTTCTTGGGGTTTATGGGGGCTTGAAGTCTTGCCAGGTTCTCACTTAATAGCAGGAGATTAGCCTTAGAATAGTTCATGAATATTCCTCGTTTAGCTAGGGTTCAGGTTTTATTTTTACTTCAAAGGAGGCCATTTTGTGGTCTGACCTTACCTGAAATGGCATTACAGTAGGGGGGTGTGCAGCGGTCTCCCATATTAGTGAGGACCAGATCCAGTATGGTTGCACCCCCTGGCTGGTGTATTGACTATCTGGTCCAAGGAGTTTGTGTTTAAAAAATCCAGGAATCTCTGTGCAATGTACATTTTGTGTCATATAGGATTCACAGTTAATAGTGGGGTAATTAAAGTCACCCATGAGTATGGTATTGAGTTGGATGATTAGTGTTTCTAATAAGTTTAAATACATGATATGTGTTACTTAAGTCATGGGGGGGGGGGGGGGCTATAGCCTGCAAGGAAGTGGTATTGGATTTTGCCTGTGGTGATTTGAACATTGAGCAGCTCATATCCATTCTTACCTGTTTCACCAGCCTTGAAGTGTATTTACTTTTTATGTAAATAGAGACACCTCCACCTTTAGTCCCTGCCTGTGAAGTAGCTGGCCTAAATGTGTGGAAGGTATTATAACCTTGCACTGTTGGTGTGCTCTCCATGGCTTTTACTTTTGTTAGCTGAGTTAGTCAGGGAGAGCAAGCAAGGATGTCAGTAGAGGATTATGGCAAGCTGACAAGGAGCCATTTGGCTGAGATGTGCCAAGCCAGAGGACTGGTGCATGCCAGCCTGACTAAAGGGGGAATTATTGCAGACTTAATTACAACTGCTTCACAGACCAACAACCAGGAAGACAGCCAGACTGCCTTGGGGATGTACAGCTGTTAGAAAATGGACAGTTCAACTTTTCCTCAGAGGACTTAAAAATCCATCTGGAGTTAGAGACTTGAACTGGAGGCCAAATGTTTGAAAGCAGAATCAGCAGAGAGACTGTGGCATTTGGAGGCTAAAGAAAAGGAGAACAGATGGAACTAGAATCAGCTGAGTAAAGGTGAAATTTGGAGGCTGAAGAAAAAGAGAGACTGGGATGTCTGGAAGCCGAAGAAAATGAGAGGCAGATGCAACATGGAAAGGAAATGCTGACTCTTCACCAGGGTCATGGAGGTAATGGGGAAGGAAGAAGCTGAATGCCAAAAGCAATAAAAGTCAGTACATTTCTTCCACAATTTATAGAGAGTGATAATTTTGATAGTTTTATTCATATGTTTGAAAGGGTATGTAAGCAGTATAATGTTGAGCAAGGGCTCTGGGTACTGTTCCTGACACCCTTACTCCATGGTAAAGTTGTAACTGCTGTTTCTAAATTGTCTGATACATATTGCTTAAATTATAATTCAGTTAAAAAAATTTATTGGAATGCTTTAAGTTAACACCTGAAACTTATAGAAAAAAGTGTTGTGAGCATAGACGCAAGGCAGATAAAAGTGTGTGTGATTATATTACTGAGTTAAGCTCTTATTTTCATAGGTGGGTGAGTGGGAATCAGCTCACCACTTTTGAAGGGCTGGCAGACCTTTTTGTGATGGAACAAGCTATTAGCACTTTGCCTGAGGACATGAGAATCTGGTTGGCAGATAGGGAATGCAACACTGCAGATGAGCTGGGGAAAAGGGGGGATCACTCTACTTAGCAAGCAGAGTATCACTGCACAGGAAAGGAATATCCAGTACTGCACATGGATATAAGGGAACCCATGGTGGGCAGCCTAAGCCACCCCATCTGAGTCAACCAGTAACAGGGGAAGCCACTAGTTTGGATGCAAGGACAGGATCTGGGGTTAAATGTTTAAAATGTAACCAGTGGGGTCATGTATCATATAGATGTCAACAGAGGCAAGGTGGGGAAAAAAAGGTAGGGGAGCCAGCAAGAGGGAATGCCAGAATGCCTGTGGTAAGTTGTCTGGAGACAACAAGGGTACCAAACTACTATAAGACGTTATATCCTGTTTTAGTAGATGGGAAACAGGCCACTGCTAAGAGAGAGACAGCCTCTTACCCAACCATTGTGAAGGCTGCAGTAGTTAAAGAGGAGCACTACTTGCTTGGACAGTTTACTCCAGTCAGAGCTTTAGGATGGACCCCATTCCATATACTTTTGGCTAAGGTTCACCTTGACTGGAAGGGTTGAAAAGAAAGCAAGCAAGTAGGTGTGTTTGAGGATATCCCTGCAGATGTCTTGATAGAGAATGATTTTGATAATGCAGTACCTTGTGTGCATGCAGTGACACCCAGTCAGGCTTGGAGACAGGCATGTGGGTCTGGTAGCCTGAGGGGCACCCAGCAGACTGCACACTTGAAGCCAAGACTGATGAGGTGGTACCTTCAGGGAGGGAGCTACCCTGTAGCAGTGAGTCTGTAGGTGAGCCACAGCTGCTGGTAGGTACTGATGTTCCCTTGGAGAGAGTGACTGAAAAGGCAAATGTGAGTAGTAGAACCCAGGCTGACAGTGAGGCACTGCTGTCAGAGGATACCAGTCTTCCTGTGGTAGGGGAGCTAGGAAAGGTTACAAAGAGGAAGGTGAGGCAAGCTGAGCTCTCAGATCCTGCATTACAAGGCTTGAGGGAGGTAGCTATGGAGGTGCCTGATTCTCAAGGAAAAGGGGGTGCCATATACTAGGACAAAGGGTTACTGTATAGAGAATGGACTCCTGAGGGAATTCTAGGGGATGAGAGAATACAGCAGTTGGTAGTGCCCAGAGCCTACTGTCTGGCACTTCTAGCCATAGCCCATGACATTCCCTTTGCAGGTTATGTGGGCATAAAGCATACTAAGAGACATATTGTAAAGAACTTTTATTGGCCTGTGATTGCAAATGATGTAACAAGGCACTGCAGGACCTGTGAGCAGTGCCAAAAAAGTAGGCAAGGCAGGAGACAAGGTCAAAACTTTGGTGCCTTTGCCTGTGATTGAGGAGCCATTTCAGAGGGTAGCTATGGATATTGTGAGGCCTCTGAATACCCCACGTTTCACAGGGAAAAATTATATCCTAGTGGTAGAAGATTATGCTACTAGATACCCTGAGGTGGTGGCTCTGTCCTCCATTGAGGCAAATAAGGTAGAAAATGCTTTGCTTGAGATTTTCAGCAGGGTAAGTTTCCCAAGAGAAATATTGACTGACAGAGGTGCCAATGTCATGTCAGACCTGCTGGCTTGTCTGTGGAAGCACTGTGGGGTGAAGCACCTAGGGACCACCTCCTACCATCTCCAGAGTAATGGTCTTGTGGAGAGGTTAAATCTACACTAAAGACCATGTTACAGGTATTTTTAGACCAGTTTAAGAGAGAGTGGGACAAATATTTGCCCCATCTGATGTTTTCTTTCTGAGAAGTACTTCAGATATCCCCAGGTTTTTCACCCCTTGAGTTGCTGCATGGGCATAGGGTGAGGGGACCTCTAGATTTGATTCTTAATGAGTGGGAGAGTTAGTGTGAGTCTCACAGGGAGTCTATTGTGGCATATGTCCTAAACCTCAGGACAAGGCTCAGGAAACTCATGGGATTGGCCCAGGAGAAACTGGCAGAAGCCAAACAGCAGAAAAAGGTCTGGTATGACAGGAATGTTAGAGCCAGAGAGTATGCTGTGGGGCAGCAGGTTATTGTTCTCATTCCTGTCAGACACAATAAGCTGCAGGCATCTTGGGAAGGACCCTTCAAAATGGTAAGGAAGGTCAACGATGTTAACTACATGGTGGAACTGCTAGGCAGGAGGCAGGGGCACAAATTGTACCATGTTAACACCATGAAAGCATACCATGATAGGGCAGCCCTGGTGCTAACTATTTGCAATAGAAGGCAAGAGGAGTCTGAGGGAGATCTATGGCTACAGCAAGCCCGCCAGCAAAATCCTAAGTTACTATGGTGGAGCCTAAGGTTGCAGGCATATGATATGGGAGTGCAGCACTGTACTGGGGTCATCAATGCCAAGGCAATCTCAAGACAGGGTATGGGGTTGGCTCATCCCCCTCAAGCAACATTTCTCAATGGGAACTTGAAATATTAGCTTGAGTCTTTGAAGGGGGAGAGACTTGTGACAATAGGACATACTGCCAGCACAGCTAGCTGGAAAATTGTAAATAATTGTGTCATTTGTGAATATACTGATTTATACAAGATGCCGGTGCTACAAATGTATTAGAAGTGTATGTCATGTGTATATCATAATGATTTGTACAGATGTTTGTTTTGAAAAGGTATTTGTAAAGTGCTTTTGTTTGAAATGTATCCACAGTGTGCCCTACTGGAGAAGATAGAAATGTACATGCACTATTGTAACTGTTTAAATGTATATGTTTTAACAGAGGAAACTGGAAATCAGGAGGTAAACCTCAGTCCAGCAAGCTTTAAAATATACCTGAAATGAAATCACTTTATAGGCTAGGCAGGCCATAAAGATGCTATCTCACAGGTGTTAATGCAGCCAGAGACACAACGTCTGTACTAGGAAGCTTTTTGTATTGTCTTTGGGGTGAACTAATTACTACTCTGGAAGTGTGGAGGTATGCAGTTGTTTTATAACTTCAGCACCTGGCACGGATCTAAGCAAAAACCCTTTTTTGTGTATTTTTATAGGTAGATGTGAAGTCCTGCCAGCTTCCAGCAATGACCAGAAGTGATGTCATTCTGCAAGCTTTCCCAGAGGTAATATTTTAGATTATTTTGAGAAGTCTCTTTGTGAGACAGGGCATTCTGTATTCTGTCTTGGGCCTGACAACAAGAAGGACCATTCACCACATCTTCTGCATTGATCTGTTAAGTAAGTAGGGAATAGTGATTCTCTTAGATTCAGTCAGGATTATAGTGAAACTTAGTTTAGATGTTGTTTTTCTTTATTTGTCTGAGCCTGTCTTTCAATGCTATTTTAAATATTTCCTGTGATTATGAGCTCTGATGTCACTGTGAATATATATTAAGTATTGTCTTGTTCTATTATTATTTATTATTAAATATATTTAAGCCTTTCATTGTGGCTGATTTTTATAGAGATATTTAAGTTTTGAGGGTATTTGCATATTTATTTGGTGACACTGTGTGGGTCACTCCTAGTAGCCTTTCTCTTAGTCAAACTACCATTTGCATGAATATTAATTTCATTCAGTAAAATTTAAACCCTTTGTTAAGGGCATTAAAGTAGCTGTTACAGTTATTTATAATTGTAAACCCTCCACGTTTGCTTCCAAAATTGCCATTTTGCAGAGGGATTATTAAGGGAAGAGCAACATTTTGAGCCACAATTGGGGACAGTTGAAAGGTTTAGATATTCCTAATTCTATAAAGTGATTTATTTGCATGTACCTCTCAACCTCTTAATGCAGGAAACTTGGACAAGGCCAAATATATTGGGGGAACATACAAACAGTACTAAAAATTGCTCTTGCATAAACTTAGACAGTTGATAGAGTCACAGGTCTTGCATTTTTATGAAGGTTATGAAGTCTGAAACTTAATGTCTGTCATTAATTAGTGACTTCATTCCTAAATGATTTGCCAGAAAACCACAATTTTTATGAAGAACAACCCAAAAATAAGAAGCAAAAATCTATTCATTCTTCAAAAATCTGGACAGTTGAGAGGTATAGTTCAGCCGGGGCTGTCTTTGAGTTTGCTGCCCTCCCCCCCTTACAAAATCATGGTTGAATGGAGACTCCCCCCAGCAGCCATTCCAATGTCCCATTCCTTGGCTATTTCACCCCATTTACCATAAACACTGTAATTTGCATACTGATTTACTTCTGCAATGATTTGGATTTCATTTTAAAGTTTTATTTTGCATTTTACAGTACAAACACTAATACACATTTGCTAAACAAAGCAATGCAGTCTTACAATGAAAATAGACTTAGCATTAAAACTTCTCTGCCCTTGAAACTCACATTCATTTAAACAGCATTGAAACCCACATTCAAATAAAATACATTTTGCCAGTGGAAGATAAAGATTAACTTTGGGCTTTCAAATCATAGGCCCCTTGCACACAAAACATACATGTGTTCTTTGATACACCTTCCTGTATTCCTTGTACAATACAGTATAGTTGTTAGAGGATATTTTAAATTTATTCTTTTGAAAAAGTTTCCAGTAAACAATGAAACAAAAAGCATGAACCAATAATGACAAAACTGCCCAATTGAGAACATTTCCATCAAAAATGTATACTCAAGCTTCTACAATCCACCAGTATCAGTAAATATGCACAATCTCTGAAGAAGTAAAAATCATCCAAATAATTCCACATTAAATAGATCTGTAACTACTGAAAAGGTTGCTGCTAGCAAACAACTTTATATTTCATTGTTTCATCTACAAATAAAGTGCCTGTTACCCTTGGGGAATAAATTGCCTATGTTTCATTAAAAAATGATCAGTTAGTAATATTGCAATAGGGAATGGATGGCAAACTGATAACAAGTTCATAGTTACTAGGTATCTTCACCAAAAAGGACTGTGGCATCCACACCCTTTACAAAACAGTACAGTATTAGCAGTGTATCTACATACTGTGAGAGTAGAATCCACAGCCTTCTGCATCAAAAGCAAGTATACTACCTGTTGTGCTATTAACAATGCAAGCAGACTCAGCATAAGCAGAACTAAACTTATGTTCCCCTGCAGCTCTCAGCTCCTTGTAAAATCTACTCGACACACAGCTGTATCTCTGAACTTTGCAGCACAAGAAATCTGGAAAAAGCCAAAATTTATTTTGGGGGGGGGGGCAAAAGCCCAAAAACCAGGGATACATTTAAAACATTGTTTGTATAATGTTGGAAAGTTGCTAGAATAAAATGATGTGTTACCACCATACATTTCACTGCCAAGTCTTGAACCCAGTAAACTGTGCAAAACAGTCAGAGCAACAAACCAGTATGCCAGATCATCTGTTTTGTGAAAGAGAGGAAGACTGAAACTTAAATGGCTACCATTTAGTGAATTCAGTTCTCACCATAGCTGTCAACATCTTAGCACAAAACACCTGAACAAAGCCAATAATTGGGGAATACAGCCCCCAAACACATTCAGTGAATTCAGTTCTCACCATAGTTCTCAACTTTAGCACAAAAAACCTGGATGAAGCCAATAATGGGCAAATAAAGTCCCAGCAATAGGGACAATTTTCAAATATCCATCTTATAAACTTAGAAAATTGCTAGAATAAAAGGTTTAGTGTGTCTGAAATTCAAATGCCTGTCATTTTTATTTAACATTTGTTAACCAGGAAAGTCTGACTTGGAACAAAAGCCAATTTTCAGCAGAGACCTAGGGAGAAACACTCCAGACACATGTCTTAGTAAGATGGGAGGACGCCAGAGCACCCAGATGAAACCCACACAAACACAGGGAGGATATGCAGAATTCACACAGAAGGCATCCCAGCCAAGAATCAAACCAGAGAACCTGTAGCTGTCATGCAACAATGCTACCACTGCACCACTGCATCAGCTATGTAAAGAAACAAAAAATACAGAAACCACAGATTTTCTGAGGAACAGAACAGAACAAATATGAGGCAAAAATCTGCATATTTTTTACAAATGGTGGTGGGTAGGGAATTCAGGTTCTTGATACCTGCACCCAAGGTACAGGGTTCAAGTCTAAGGTATTCTCTACCCAGTACCCACCACCTGAGCTCTACCTACCAGTATATAGCACACACAGACACACTTGCAATGGTTTCCATTTCAGTATAAAAAAACACACCTCAGTTTCAGAAGCTAAATCACACACACCTAATGAAGGTGGTTTCCGTTTCAAAATAAGAAACCATACCTCATTTTCAGAAGCTAAATCACACACACCTAATGAAGAAGCTTCGATTTCAATAGAGCAAGCCAAAACCCATGTCCCAGCCTGCAGACATTGCAGTCCGATCCCCTTCAAGTCTATGCATTTGTAACTGCTCTGGGATCTCTGTTGTCTGAATGGTGTTCCCTAATCCGGATTGGTTCACTTGCAGTCTGCATTGAATCCTATGTGTGATGTATGTGTGGGTGGAGTTTTGGGAATAGTATGTGTGGGTGGAGTTGTACAGTTCCGGGATCGTTTTTGTTTTATTTCATTTTAATTTTCTCGCTTTTGTTTTACTTTTATTTCATTTTAATTTCTTTTTTATTTTAATCTCATTTTATTTACAGCTGGGAGCTGCAGTCCTGCAGTCCAATAGCACGAGCCACCCCTGCATGTCATCTACTGGGGCAGGGACACAAAGCACTGGTTGGACAAAGAGACTGTTGGAGGACTTGACTTGGAACCCTGGCTAAGTACTTAACTCTATAGCTGTGCCAGTCAGGAGTCTTAATGGGGATATGGAGAAAGAGAGAGGAACCAGCCCCGAACTGACTGTTTTCCCTGTGTGCTCTTGAGGGAAATTTGGCTTGATTGTGCTTGATGTAGAGAGTTGCATTTGGAGATATTGTGTGTGCACCTGTTATCCTCCCATTGAACGACTCCCAAGTGGTGCCAGTGGTGAAGATTGACATTCCTTGATTACTGGCACAGAGATGGAGGGTCATTACAATGGTATTTATATTGACTATGGGAAATTTGGCCACAGCACTGGAAAACTTCCCCTACTGTTTTTAAAAAGTGCTGTGGGATCTTTTACTTCTTCCTGAGCTAGTCCTGAAATGTTTCAAAATAATGTGAATAACTTAGATATAAACTAATATTATAGAATACGGTTGACAGACTATTAAACATAAATTCCTGTCTGACCTTCGATTTATTTTGATTATTAGGACAGAAGAGTTAAAATAAGATGTGGAATTTGTGTACAGCTTAGAGGAATAAATGGATGGAGCTTTAAGGAAGGTCTGAGAGCCAAATATGTGTTGAAAGGTGGAGAAAAGTTTATTGCTAACAGGAAAGGTGTGTGTTTGTGTGAGAGACAGAGAGACAAAGAGGGTCAGCAAGATTTTGAAATAAGATAAGACTAGTTACATGTCATTTACTCAAAGGAATGCATGTTACAGCAAGTATATATATATATATATATATATATATATGTATGTATATCTGTATCTATATATATATATATATATATATATATATACACACACACACACACACACACACACACACACACACACACACACACACACACACACACACACACACACACACACACGTTGCATGGGTGTTTTGAGTGCAGTAGAATAACTTTCCTCTCTTCAAGGAGTTATTCAGTTGAGTGAGAGTAAACTCAATGAAACCAGATACTAAGGTCTCTAACAATATTCTCATTTTGGAGTGGGTGGTGGTGATGGTGCCTGTAGGAGGAAGGGATGTTTATCAAATGTGACAATATTGCACTTTTTAGCATTTAATTTTGAGCCCATTTTTGCTAAACCAGGTACTTACAAGCGAAAGCTCTTGCTCTAACACCAACCCACAAACACTTGTGCATGCACTCCTAACCTCTGATGCAAAAGCTTTTGGTATATCCAAATGTTTTGTCGTTAAATAAAAAAGAAACATGCTTACCATCCACATTACATCCTCCTCCTCCATTTGGTGTTTGCAACATTTGATGAAAAGTGAACTTGACAAAGATCTTGATGAATTCTACACATAAGGACCTCTTTCAATAAAAAAATGTGATCAGCCAGGTGGTCCTGTATATATCACATATGTGCGCGTGCACACACACACACACACACACACACACACACACACACACACACACACACACACACACACACACACACACACACACACACACACTATTTATTTATGAATTGTTGATCAGGGTACAGGACTATCCAGATGGACCATTTTCAGGCTAGATCAGCTGCATAGAATTATTTATTTATTGATTGATTCAATCATTCATCCATTCCCATTTGTTGACTGGGAAGAAAACAACTGAGCTAAAAGATCATTTTCACCATAGACCTGAGAAGAAAAGCTCCATAAGTTACACAACAGAATAAAAAAAAGGCAGCTCTGTACATGGACATCATAAAATATATAAATATAAAATATCATTAATGAGGATTACAAATAAATACATTGACAGAATATTGCAACAGTTAAATATAAGGTTAAAAGTGTAGACCGTAGAGTGGTTAAAGGAGATAGATGAAGATCAGAAGAAATTAGGATAGCTAGAGGTTGGCGATAGACAGATGGAGATGACATTCAATAGAATTAACTGATAGAAGTGTATAAGACATTATTTACATTGAGAACAAACAATGTGGGTTAGAAATAGCCCATCTTTAGCAGTCCCAGCAACACCCCTTTTAAAACAGCAAAGTCTTTAAAATGATTGTAGTTTCAGAAAAAAAGCAAATAATACCAGTGGTGTGGTCGCTGTCTCTATTGTCACTGGGTGCAGGGGAATGAAGTCCCTGCCTGGAAAAAAACTTTGTGTAACAGTGATTTTTAGATTTTTTTTTTTTGGATTGTAGTTTATTTCAGGGTTTCAGGAGATGCAATTTTGGGTATCACCATTATGACATAGCTGTGCTGTGGTTTACCATCTGTACAAGAAAGACAATACCAGATACTTTAATCTTGCTGTATAATTATTGGAGGAAGTAGACTACTAGTGGCCTAGCAGTGTGGACATCAATAAAGGGAGAAAATGGACTTTGCAGGAAAATTAAGAGCAGTTTATGGGCGCCAATGAAGGAAAGATGGGTAGGAAAGGAAAGACCTAAAAAAAGAGAAGATCAATGCAGCTCAAAGCAGCGGTGAGGAAAATAGTAAGGAAAAAATGGGACCTTTTAAAACAGATGTACTCAGACATAGATATGAAGTAGTTATAAAGAAAGTTGCAAAGGGGTCAGAATTGACAAAGCATGGATCAAAAAGGATCCAACAAGAGGAATAAGTTAAGAGAAAAGGAGTGAATTGAGTACATGGAGAAAGAGAGAGAAGGTACATAGATGATTAAACTAGCAATGAAAGGTAAGTAATTAATATAGGAATAACAATAAAAAGAAAGTCTAGATTAATTATTTCTCTTTTTTTCTAATGGAAAGAGAAGGATAGAAGAGTTCCAATATGGGAAGATAGGAGGGCAAAAAAGGAGAGAGGTGGAGTGATGAGATGATTAACCTTAGGAGGTAAGGCACAATGACAATACAAGTAAAAGATAACTTTATTGTCATTCAGAACTACACAGCAGTGTAGATGAATGAAATTACAGTGCTTCATTCTCAATGCAGGAAACAGTTGCACATATAGACAGACAAAAATTAATAAAATATCACAGTAGAAATTTAATCAGTAGCAATTAGTAAGTAAAGTAGGACAGCAGTGACCCACACCCATCCCAGAACAAAACACAAGGAAGTCAAGGAATAATATGAAGGTAATATTGTCAAAGTAAAATTTAAGCAATAGCAGCATATCTGTGATTAGACTGAATTATTGCACAGTTTGTATATTGCACTTTACAGTCCTTCAGTGTGTAGGTGAGCAACCTTAGTATTGCACTTAGTTATTGCACATCCATAAAATAAGCCCCTTGATAGGCTAGTTATGTAACAGACATGGTTCATTTTTCCCAACAATTCAACAGTCTAATGGAGAGTGAAAAGAAACTGTTTTTTAGTCTGGTGGTCTTACAATGCAGGCTTCTGTATCTCCTGCCTGAGGACAGGTGAGTGTACAGACCATTGGCAGGATGCATTGGATCACTGGAAATCTTTTTGGCCCTGTCGATGCTCCGACATTTGTGTAGATCCTTCAGAGGTGTAAGGGAGGTGTCAATGATTCTTTCTGCTGCCATTACAACTCTCTTGAGAGCCTTCCAATCCTGATTGTTACAGCTCCCATACCAGACTGCAATGCTGTCGGTCAGGACACTTTCAATGGTGTCCCTATAAATGGTCTGAAGTATGGATCTTGGTAATTTTGCCTTCCTAAGTTTCCTTAGAAAGTGCAAGCGTTGCTGAGCTTTTTTGACTGTGCTGGATACATGGACTGACCAGTATAAGTTCGCAGTGATATGAACACTCAAGAACGTTGTACTCTTGACCCTTTGCACTGTCATCTCCTTCATCACTAGAGGTTTGTGTGGTACTTGAGATCTTCTGAGATCAACAATCAACTCCTATGTCTTGCTGACATTCAGTGCTAGATTGTTGCTGTCACACCAGACCAGTAGTTGATCAATCTCATTCCTGTAGGCCTCCTCCCCATCTTTGATCAGGCCTATAACAGTGGTATCATCCGCGAATTTGATGATCCTATTCGTCTCATGTCTGGCCATG
The DNA here is from genome assembly GCF_019279795.1 of Protopterus annectens. Taxonomy (NCBI): domain Eukaryota; kingdom Metazoa; phylum Chordata; order Ceratodontiformes; family Protopteridae; genus Protopterus; species Protopterus annectens. Next base: position 721,181,470 of record NC_056749.1, read on the forward strand.
CAGTCATGTGTCAGTAGAGTGAAAAGGAGAGGGCTTAAGACACACCCCTGTGGTACTTCTGTGTTCAGGATGATACTTCCAGAGCTGTTGTCTCCCACATGAACCTTTTGAGGCCTTTCAGTAAGGAAGCTCAGAATCTAATTGCATAACTGAACGTCTATGCCCAGATGAATTAGCTTCGATATCTGATTCTGAAGGATGACAGTGTTGAAGACAAAGCTGAAATCGATGAATAGCAGTCTTGTATAGCAGTTTTTGCCTTTTAAGTGGGTCAGTGTTTCATGGAGAGCTAGTGAGATGGCATCCCCTGTATTGCGATTTGTCCTGTATGCGAATTGCAGTGTGTCCAGTATCACAGGTAAGATTGAGGTTGTATGATCTTTGACCAGCCTCTTCAGGCACTTCATTACCTTCGAGGTTAAAACAACTGGTCAGTAGTCATTCAGAGTTGTTGGCTGTGGTTTCTTGGGTAGAGGAATGATAGTCATCTCCTTGAACCATTTAGGAACACTGGCTAGATGGAATGAGGTGTTGAAGATGTCAGTGAGTACTGGAGCCAGTTCCGTCGCACATTCCCTTAGTACCCTGCCCATGATATTGTCAGGGCCAGCTGCTTTCCTTGGGTTTACACTTATTAGAGTTCTGATGACTTTAATTGTATTGAAGCTCAGCACCACTGCATCCTTGTTTTCAGGGATTCTGCATGCTGTTGTTTTGTTATCAGTATCAAACCTACTGAAGAATTTGTTCAGTTCGTTCAGAAACTCAGTGCTATCATCACATAAAGCTAATGTAGGCTTGTAGTTGGTGATGGTTTGCATTCCTTTCCATAGTTGCCTGGTATCCTTCTGGTCCCGGAAGTGGCTTTGGATTTTTCTGCCATATGATCTTTTTGCCTCTTTGATACCTTTGTTCAATTTGGCTCTGGCCACACTTAAAGCTTCCATATCTTGGGATTTGAAAGCTGCATTTCTTACTTTCAAGAGCTCATACACCTCACTAGTTAGCCAGTGTTTTTGATTTGCCCATATAGTGATGATTTTGGTGTTTGTTACATCCTCCACACACTTAGAAATGTAAGCTGTGACCGACTCAGTGTATGTGTCCAAGTCAATACAGTTGTTTGTCACAGCAACCTCTCTAAACACTGACCAGTCTGTACAGTCAAAGCAGTCTTATAGAGCTGAAATTGCTCCCTCAGGCCAGATCCTTATTTGTCTTGTAGCTGGTGTACTGGTTTTCACTATGGACGTATAAGCTGGAACCAGCATATTGGCTAGGTGGTCAGAGCTCTCTAGATGTGGATAAGGTTTTGCTTTATATGCACCTTGATGTTAGTGTAGACCTTATCCAGTATATTTACCCCCCTTGTGGCAAAGTTTACATGCTGGTGGTAGTGGGGTAATACAGTCTTTAGGTTAGCCTGACTTGAAGTCTCCTGCAATTACAATTGCATGCTCTGGATTTCTGTTTTGTAGGTCACTTATAGACTGATATAAGGTAGACAGAGCATCACTGATATTTGCATCAGGTAGGATGCAGACTGCTGTGAGGCATATTCCACTGAAATTTTTTGGCAGGTAGAAGGGCATGCATTTTTTGATAGAATTTCAATGTTTTCTGAGCAGAAGGTGGTGGTTACTACACACTTGCTGCACCAGTTGTTATTAACATATATACACACTCCCCCCTCCTCTGGACTTTCCACATAGTGACTGAATTCTATCTGCTCTGAATAAAGGCATGCCCTCTTCATTTACTGTGCTGTCACTGATATTTTGGTTTAACCACATTTCAGTAAACACAAATAAATTGCTGTTTCTCACCTTGTTTTGTGATGACAGTTCCCGTCTTAAGTGATCCATCTTATTTTCAAGTGAGTGTACATTGGCTAGTAGTATGGAGGGCAATGCAGACCTGTGAGGGTTTACCTTCAATCTGACTGAAATTCCTGCCCTTGTGCCTCTTTTCCTCAATCTGGTACATCTTTTCATTTTTTTTTTGTGACTACCAGTTGCCATGAACGTGCAAACTGCTCGAAGTTTGCATTCATATCCATGTTCCAGCAAAATCCTTAGGTGTAGTAGCTCTTGTAATATGTTTGAGCTTATAGGCCTCACCGAAAGAAGCTGATCAAATCCACAGCATAACGAGATGCAGATCCAGTTTTTAACAGATTCTCAGCACTGTAACTTCATCTAACCATGTTTCCTTCTTCTTTAACTGCTTTTCTTGAAGCTTCTGGTAAAAAAGAAGAAGACAAAAGAAGCATTTTCCTGATGAGATCTGAAGTAGCTGCTGCCATTAGAAGCCGCCTTTATTTTTATTTTTTTTAAGATATATTCTGTGATCCCTAAACATGGCAGGAATGTTGACCGAGTCTGTAATGGAACTGATCAACAGATCCTGGAACATCACGAACATTCCCTGAGGGCTAGAAGTGATCAGTCGGGTCTATATTAGAACACTGAAGTTTCACAACTTCGAATGTTCTAATATCGACCCCTATTCAGCGAATGCTGAAAATAGTGAAGCCACGGATCACCAAATTTCTCCTAGGGAAGGAATTTGGTTGGCCGTTCCTGTGGCTTCACTATGTTTAGCACTGTGTTGGAAAGTTCTGGGTCGGGATCAGGTAAGTGTTCGATTGTGTGGATGTGAGGGTTAGGGTATGGGGTAGGTGTTAGGGTTAGGGCGCGGGTCAGGTAAGTGTGCGATTGTGTGGACGTGAGGGTTAGGGTGGGGTAGGTGAGTTAGGGTTAGGGCGCGGATAAGGTGAGTGTGCGATAGTGATGGATCTTAGGGTTAGGGTTTGGGTTAAGGTAAGTGGATAGCTAGTAGTGTGTGTACAGCTTAGTATAGGGTTAGATGTAGGAGTTTAGGTGCATATGTGTGGATTGCTGTTTGTTTGGTGTGTTTGTGTTGTGTGTATGTGTGTCGGACCAGCAAATTTTTTCCCAGGGAAAAAAGTCGCTGTTCTGCATGTTCGATATTGTCAGCGTTCACTGAATAGGGGTCGATATTAGAACATTCGACTTTTTAAAAAGTTGATGTTCTAATATAGACTTGTGGTCAGCCATATTGACACTCCTCCAGTGGATGGTGAAAGCAGGTTAGGAAATTACTGATTAATATGGATGAACCCAGTAATAGGGAGGATCAAAAAAAATAATAATAATAATGATACCAATTGAAAGACTGCACAATTCTTTCTAAGGTGACAACACTAAAACATTAACTGTGTAGGTCTGCAGTTAGAAGATATTGCTAAATTATCCTAATCCCATTCACTTGCATTTTACCTGTCTCTGGCCTAGCACTCAAGTGTGGGGTCATTTATTGCACTGTTCTAACTTGTTGCTACTTGTGTATCTCTGCTATCTTTAAACAAAACAAAAAAAAAACAAAAAAATCTTGCTTTTTTCCCACTTATTGAAATTAAAAAAAAGTTCAGTTACAGATTTGCTGTTCTGAACTGTTTGTAAGTTTCTTGGAGGCCATTGCTTGCTTGGGCTAAAGGGAAGTGTTGGTGTTCATCAGTGGAAGTGATAAACACTAAACAGCCTGCCTGACCCTGTGGGAGTGGTTACTGCCTAGAAACTGCAGTTTTATTGGCCTTTTTGGGTCAGTTCCAAACTCCTTGATCCCCCTCTCTTAAAACCCTCTTTTGCGCGTTTTTATGCATAGCACAGCATCAGGCAGCGCCGCTTAATCAGGTGTAAACTATTCCCAGCTCCACAAAGTCTTCTCTTCACTTTTTCCCTTAGAACTGTTCCAAATCTCAAAGTAAGCACTCTATTTTCCTTCTAAAACCCAGCAGTAGCTAGGATAAGTGTCTTATAAGTAAGCACTAATAAACTAAAGCACTACACCCTCTTATACTCCCTTTAAGTACTTGGCTCCCTATTGGTCCTTTTTGATCAAGTCAAAAAGTAATTCCTTATACTATTCTGGCATGTCCAAAAATCAGTTTCAGGTTTACTCTCCAGTCCAGCTGGTGAATATGGGAATCTTGAGGCAATGTTACAACTGCCTTATGTACACCGACCACCCTCTCCTCTTCCCAACAAGCTCAAATATATGTGAGAGATGCAACTATATAGCCAAACTGGAGGCTGAGCTCTCTCAACATAGTACTGGCATGGTCAGTCTGGAGGAGAAAGTAATCACACACACCACAAATTCAGTCTCACATAGACCTATTGCAACAGCAAACCAAACACATAAACACACAAAAACATACTCGGAGGCTCTAAATAAAAATCCGCCCAAGCAACAGAGACCTCCAAAGCAGACATCCAAGCAACTGCTACCCCACAACAATACCCACGTATCACATATTTAACAAAGTCAGTGTGCCACACAGTCACAGCCCTTAAGGCTAAACAACACACCTAATACACTTGTAATAGATGGCTCTATTGTCAGACAGACTGACGTCCCTCTCACCAGGCTGAACAAGGGGAAGGTCACTATAAGCTGCCTGTCGGGTGCCAGGATCCGCCACATAACACAAGCACTCAGGTCACTCCAAAGCAAGTACAAATATGACTCTGTCATTGTCCATGCTGGTGTGAATGACCTGAGACGTACCTTCCTGGATTACATGAAAAGAGACATAGAGGAGCTCTCTGATCATGTGGCCCAGGCTGGTATGACCCTGACCTTGAGTAGCATCTTACCCTCACCAAGAATGATACCACAGTATAAAGACAAAATGATCAATTTCAACAAATGGCTAAAGTATTGGTGTCACTCAAAGGGATCCAGTGTCTGTCAGCCTGGGATGACATGCTTGACAAGCCACGTTGCTTCGCTAGGGATGGCTTGCACCTGTCACCCCTGGGTTTTCGAATACTGGCCAAAGCTCTTGCCACCCCCATAGTGCCTTTTTTAGGCAAGACTCAAAAGACAAACCCACCTCCTTAGACAACACAAGGAAAAAGAAACTAAGGGTAATGCTGCTCAACGCCAGAAGTCTAAACCTCAAGATGCACGCACTCGAGACTCTCCTCAGTATGGAGAATATCGATATCTGTGCAGTAACAGAAACCTGGTTCAAAGCTCCCGAGAGCACCCCAGCACTACCAGGCTATACCTCATACTATGCTTTTCGGCCCCAAAACTCGGACTGAACCACAAGAGGAGGGGGAGTATCCATATTCATCAAAGATACCCATGCCTCCAGGCTAGTGGCACTGCACGAAGCATCTGAGTCCATCCATGTGCAACTAACAGTGAGCAAAACTGCCTTCCAGTTTGTAGCCTGCTACAGACCACCCTCCCAAACTCAGGAACCCCACTCAGCTTTCCTGAAGACACTGGAGAATATGAAGGTCTCTCCAAACACCATTATATTGGGTGACTTTAACTACCCAAACATAGACTGGGAGCACTACTCAAGCCCCAACACCCTAGCCCAACAGTTCCTAGAATTTATAAACTAAAATGCTATGGAACAACTGCTCACCACTCCCACAAGAGGGGAAAACATATTGGACCTGATCATCACCAACATGGGGACTCTATGTTCCATACCAGAGGTATACCCCTCATTGGTAAGATCTGACCATAAATTAATCACTATGGACATCCATATCCTGTCCTGACACCCAGCAAAGGAAACCACGGTCAAAAACTTATCAAAAGCAAACTTCCCACTTCTCAAAACCGAGGTGGAATCCTTCAAAGCCCCAGGGCCAGTGGAAAATACAGCCCAAACCACAGAATCCTTTACAAATGCATTCTATGGATACCTACAGGAATGCATGGATCGTGCTGTCCCAAATAAAACCAAGACACACTCCTCCAAAGGCAGGAGACCTGTCTGGTGGACCCCAGCCATAAATAAGCTGTACAACAGAAGGAGGAAGCTACTACATGATAGATCAAAATCCCTGAAAGGGAAGGCAACTCTGATCAGTACTAGCAAGAAACTACGATCCCTCATAAAATCATCTAAGGCTAGCTTCAAAAGAAAAATTGCACAAGACGCTAAAGATAATCACAAGGCTTTCTTTAGTTATGTCAGAAACCTGGGTGGAAACTCTCAGATATGCCCTGAGTTAGTGCAAAATGACAAAAAATACACTGAACCCACAGACATTGCCAACATCCTGGCAGACAGGTTCAGTGCAAACTTTTCCCCCCAAATGAGCAAATGACTATCCCAACAGAGTGTAGCCTCCCTGACATCACAGATGCATAGGTGAGAGCTGCCCTCTCCAAAGCAAAAAACACAGCATTGATGGGACTGGACAGTGTCCCGGGCTGCATTTTACATGAACTCCAAGAAGAACTGAACCCTCACTTAAAATCAGTGTTCAGTCTCAGCCTTACAACAGGATATGTACCCAAAGAATGGCGTACAGCAACAGTGGTCCCACTCCATAAAGGTGGTGCCACAACGGACCCCAGAAACTATCACCATATAAGCCTAACTAGCCTGGTCTGCAAATCTATGGAGCGCATCATCATGGAATTCATAAACAAAGACATTAGGAACCTCCAAACACTGGATCCTACCCAATTCGGCTTTGTTAAGGGCAGATCTTGCCTCTTGAACCTGGTCAATTTCTTTGAAACAGTCACCAAGGCCATAGACGAAGGGAAGGTAGTCCACACAGCCTACCTTGATCTTGCAAAAGCCTTCGACACAATACCCCACTCAGGCATCATAAATAAGATCACCAGCTTAAATATCAACCCCTATGTCACAAGATGGGTTGCAAACTGGCTTAGGGATAGAACCCACATGGTCAGAATTGCAGGTGCCATGTCAGACTCTAGACCAGTTACAAGTGGCATCCTCAGTCCTGGGACCTCTCTTGTTCAGTATATATTTCTCTGAGGTACAGGCTAACACAGGAGGACTATGGCTGACAAAGTTTGCAGATGACTGCAAACTGGGGGCCATAATCGACTTGCCGGCTGACACAAGCATCCTCCAAAAAGGTCTCACAGAGACGGATAACTGGTGCCAGAGTCATGGCCTAAAGCTTAATGCCAAAAAGTGCATAGTCATCCCCTTTGGGAAAAACAAAGTGCCCACAAATTACCACATAGGTGGTAATCCATTAAGTACGGAAGAAGTAATTAGGGATTTGGGGACCCAAGTAGATTGCAACCTCTCCTTTGACAATCACATTGCCAAAGTGGTTAGAAAGACATTCTATATAGCCCACCTTATCACAAAGGGGTTCACATCTAGATCAAGAGAGGTCATTGTGCCCCTCTACTAATCACTCATCAGGCCCCCCATAATTGAATACAATGCCCCATTTGGGATGTACCTTACCCGACACCTGCTACAACTAGAAAGACCCCAAAAGTACCTCACCAGGAGGATCAAGGGACTCAAACAGATGCCCTACGCAGTTAGGCTAAAGAAACTCCAGCTCTACTCAGTTGCTTACCACCTACTCAGAGGCGATCTGTGCCTGACGTATAAAGCCATGTCCAACCCAGAATTAATGGAGATGCTCCACCTCAAGAAATCCAAATCCATGAGAACTACACGCTCCAGTGACTTAAAAGTCAGCACAGAAATAAATAGAACATGCTGGAGGGACAGATTCATATCCCAGAGGCTCCCCTCACTCTGGAACAAAATCCCAATCCATGTCAGACAGAGCCCCTCAATGACCCTCTTCAAGAAGAATATTGACGTTTGGACGGGAGATCGTAAATTTACCCCTGGGATCTCTTCTGTGTCACTGCTAGACAGAGGCACAGTAAACTAACCTTAAATGGGCTATCTTCTGTGACCTACTATACAGAGGCACAGTCAACTAATCTAAGAAGGGTGGCGAAAGCCAAACACACCCTGGCTAGGCTTGTAAATGTCCTAGGGCAGGTAGCCTAGTATCAACCTATGAGCCTATGAACCTAAGACTGGTTCAAAGCAGACATAGATACAAGTCATTAAAATTATATCATACACTAAAACTTCAGCAAAGGCTTCAACTTGATATCATGTAGAAAACTGACCAACAGGCTGAAGAACTGGTGGGGAGGGATAGAAAAGAAAACAGAGAAATGAAAGTATTACTGCAGGGTAATATACATAGGGCAGTGCAGAGGGGTACTGCAAAAAGAAGGGGCAGTAAGTGTTTGAGTGCTTCAGAGGCTGACCCTAAGATCTGAGCTCTTCAATGTGTCTGTTATTGATGTTGCACAAGACTCAGAAAACAGAAGCAACTTTTGCAGGTGACCCCAAAAATAAAGAGGAACATTTTGTAGTAGAGTGGGGTAGATGTAAGAGAAAGACTTAGAAAGACAATCATCATGAGTTGACAGCTGAGGTGAGGTGCTGAGAAATGCAAGGTACTACATATGGGAACAATAACTCTTGGATGGTATACAAGCCAGGGTGGGTACTACTTAGAGACAGGACAAAAAAGTTCAGAATAGTTTAAGATGCACCAGTAAACTACCAAAAACAGACCAAAAAGACAGCAAACAAGGCCAATGTGATCTTGAGTTGCATTTCCAGTGTCATGGATGTCACAGGCAGTGATATAATATTCCAACTTTTCAAGTCATTGATGAAATTTCAGTTGGGATGCTGCTACAGCTTTTGGAAAATGCAGTTGGAAAAGTAAAGAAAATGTGCTAATGAAGGTACAGAAGACCACTAAGATAGTAAAAGGGAGAGCCAGCACCTTGGCATGGAGGGATAAAGTCATAATTATGTTCCAGATTACCAGGATTTGAGTAGTGTCTTGAGCATGTGAGGCACTGGAGGGGAGGAATGGGTGTGCACATCCTCATTCTGGGTGGGCATTCTTCTAGGTGTTCCCTATGATCCACAGAGATGAGTAATCCTTGGATGTAAATGGTGAATGAAGAGGAGGGGGGATACCAAGGGGTAGGTTATAAATGTCATAAATGACACAAAATCCACTGGTGGAAGCAGTCAACAGCATGACCCTCCCCCCAGATGTTCTTAAGTTCCACTCTAGCCCCAGCCTTAGAATGGAAATAGTCCAAGAGTAGTAAGAAAAGCTGGTGGACACAGTGATGGACAGGGGCACTGGGAGTAGACAGAAAATATGAAGGAGAAGGGGAAAAATAAGATGGCAAAAGGGATGGAATGGGAAGTGACATGACAATAGACTAGGATGGGGCTTTCCCCCAGTTGACAGAAGAAAAAGACGATATAGATTCACAGCATTTTTCCTGATTGAAATTAACTGAAGAAGAAGAACGTTGTTGGACAGACCATGATTTTATAATTAAATGGTCAGGTTTCAGAATGGACAGAAGAAAAAAAAAGAGGTTGGTGGGCAAACAAAATGCCCTTCCAGAGTGGGTAGTATAGAGAAAACAAGTGAATAGTTTAAAAGGGCAGGGGTAACTAGAACATGAGGGATGATAAGGAACGGCAGCTGCACAATGCTGGTTTTGACATTTGGGAAAACTAGACAGCTGCTCACTCATCTGCTAGCTTAAGTATAGATGTATGCTTGTTTGTATGTATGTATGTATGAATGTACATTTCCACACACAAGAACCACATGCACTTTTCACATTTGTATCTAAACATTGCATGATCTGAGCTGTGGCTGAGCATGTGTGATATGTGATATGCTGCCCTAGCACTGATGTTTGTAGTGCTACTACTGTAGGCTGCACTGAGCACTATCTGTTATAGCTGACATTGAATGTTTTGTGTCGATCTTGTTTGCTTCTGCTCTGTCCACAGTGGTCTGTATTAGTATGCCACACTGGTGTCCCAGTTTGTTGTTATGTTGGTGTACAGTCGCCTGTGGCATATATACAATCTATTTAGTTTATACAGGGCCTGCTCAGTTTCATCTGCTGGATTGTTGGCTAATCTGATACTCACTGTCACCTACCAAACCTGAAAATGCTTTGTCATAGATAGCTGCAAAACCCCCTATATCAGTGAAAGCTAGTGACCTACTGTCTGACAGAACTCTAAGCTGATGTCCTGCAAATCTGTTTCCAGACTATTGAGAAATATCAATGTGTTACCATCATGCATTTAATCAGGTAAATATATGCTCATAACTTTGCAATCTCTCTATATCAGAATGGTGGTCCACTGTTTCAGCATACCTTTTTATGGTTGCTCATTTCACTTAGCACTCCCTAATATTCAACAGTTCTATCCTAAACGTTTACCCAAAGACTGAACATTTACTTTGATATGGAAGTTTGCAGGTGTACTTCAAAAGAAAAGTATCAGAAAGTGAAATGATCCAAAATTATTAAGAAATAACAAACCTATGCATCTGCAGTTTTTATGAGAATTCAGTAATAAGAGTTTCAGTATTTAGGACTTCCACAAAAATAACAAAAATGCAGAAAAAAACAGTAAAACTAAAAACAAAGAAGAAAACCACTAAAAGATAAAAGCACACAAAGTAACTGAAAAAAACACACCAAGGAGACTTGGAAGTAGCTTAACACCCCATAATTTATTTGTAAGCGCTTTCATCCGAAAAAAATATATACTTAAATGAACTTCATCAGACAATGACTTTTTACAAGTAATCAGCTTTTTTAAAAAGGCCCCCTATAGGTCATATGATACAAGCTTAGATTTTTGATTGGCCCAAGATTAAAATTAAATCACTTTTGAAAAAAATAAAATGTTCCTAAAGTTAAACTAAATAGTATAAATACACATTCATATAAACTCAAAGTCTCATTATTGTTATGAATAGTAAACCAAAGTTAATAATGAACATAATGATATCAAGTAATAGACATAGTTAAGTAAAAAGCAACAGATAATACATCATAACAAAAATGAGTGAAATAAGGACCTAATGGGAGTGTATATGCACATATAAAAGTATATGGACATATTTATATTATGTACATATTTCTATACATACATATACTCTATTTTCAAAGCTTTTTGTTTTAAGAAGCATTGAATAGAGCAATATTCATTCAGCCCAGGGTAGTTATGCCCATTCAGTCTTAATTGCCATATCACTTCTTTTTCTTCTAGTCTTAATGTCCATGAATTCCGTCTTTCCCCCTTAGTCACCTGATCTATAGCCTTAAATTTAAAGGAGTGACTGGTACATAGATACATTCTTCACTAGGGCATTATTTAGGGTTCCTCTATTAATGCAATATAGATGTTCATAAATACATTCTTTTATTTTTGATTCAGTTTTTCCAACATAAAAACTATTGCAAAATTGGAAGGAAGCTAAGATATATTACACCCTTAGAATTACAGTTATGTCTCCCATGAATGTTGTAATTAATGCCTCTTATTAAAAAGGTACTACCAGTACTCACATGTTTGCAGTAAGAATAAGCTTCATATTTAAACATGCCTGGTATTCTTGTAGTGTGTAATCAAGGTCTTTCTAAAATTTGTTTGACGTTACTACCCCATCTATACATGTATTTCTGGTTTTCAGGGATCTTATTCCTAAGAAATACATCATTCATTAGAATGTTCCACTTTTTAGTTAATATGTCTTTAATCATAAAGGAATCACTGCTAAACATAGATATAAAACTCAAGTTATATATTTTATTTGTCTTGTCCTCTTCCCTTATCTTGGTCAAGATTACCTGTAAAAAGTCATTGTCTGATCAAGGTCATTTAAGTATATATTTTTTTTTTGGATGAAAGTGCTTGCAATTAAATTCTGGGGTGTTGAGCTACTTCCACATCTCCTTGGTGTGTTTTTCACAACTAAAAACAAATACAAAACCAACACTAGAAAAACAATGAAAAAGGAAAAACACAATTTATTAAAAACTTGAGCACTTTCATTCCTCACGTATTTGGAACTTCATCAGAACTAAGAAAAATATATTACATTTAACATTTATACAATACAATTACATATAATGTGATGCTGAATAACATATCAATGAGTCAAAGCACATTACTGATGAATTAAATAAATCCACAATTTTGAGGCAAAGATTTGAGATAACAAGTAATGTTTATATTCTCATCAAGCCCTGGTGTTTCTCAGCAGCTAACTGCCATATCAGCCCTCTCTCACCTCAAAGTAATGAAAGTGCTCAATTTTTTTAACAACTTGTGTTTTTTTTTTCTGTTGATCTCCAGTGTTGGTTTTGCAGTTGGGACTATACCTATGAGGGCCCACTATGAAACATGTTAGATAGCAATAGAGTGCAAAAAAAAAAAAAAGTAACTTTTCACACTGGCTACTGCCTTCATCATTCAAGGCGAACTGCATTCCATATGACATCAGATGGCATTCTACAGTGTCTGAACATGAGTTCCAAAATATTATTTTACCCACTTTTTCAAAGCACCAAATGCATGAACCTGTGATTTGGCACAGAGAATGACTATAATGTTTTTGCATTGTTGTTTTTCATCTTTGCATAGTTCTCTTCAGCAAGATCTACATTTGCATGTTGTGTGACATTGACCAAGTCCAATAACCAGACCAGCACTAAAGTGTACAGCTAAAAAAATAGCACATGTTCATAGCAGGTCTTAACCCGAGCAATAAATAAATAAATAAAACTTTAGAAAACATGAGCCTATATATAGTTCTATTCAGTGGACAGTGTAGCATCCTTTAACAAGTAATATCTTTGTTTTCCTCTTTTTTATGCTAAATAAAGATCATGTGATCAAATTACATGACAAACTTCATCCAGTTGATATATGTTATTCTCATAAAAAAAAAAAATGAAAACCAAATGATTCAATCCTGAATGTAAATATGTAGTATAAAAATATAACAACATAAGTTCATGGGTTTATACAGAAGTACTAGGCTAGCTATCCTTGTGGACCATTTTAAGCTTATTCATTTTTCCTCAAGGGTGAGAATAAAACCCTGTACCTTATCTTTGTGAGGTAAACACCTTAACCATTTCTAAATATATAAAAATCTATTGATCCAAGTATTTAACTTACAGCTTAGATGATCTTAATTTTAAAACACTACTAATATTAAAGTTTTTGTTTCAACATGGGAGTTTGGTTGTATTTAATCTTAACTGCCAGATTAATTCCTTATATTTGGCCTTTGTCTTCCACCTGCCACCCCTACCATCTACACTTACCTTTTCTAGTCCATCTATCCATAACTCCTTTTTCCCATTTTTGCACGAGGTTGGGGTGTCACATAAACAGTGACCATCATATAAAGGCAATATTTACACTGCTGGGTGGCTAGCCCTGCATTACTTATTGCTTCAAATTTCTCTTTCAGTTTGTGCCCCCTTTGTAAATAAAAGTGAGATCTGTACCTTTTATATATTGGTAAGGTTATCAAAACATGTAAGAAGAATGTGGCTTTTAGACTGGTGCAATAAATCACTGAAAGGATTCATTTCACATAACAAAACAAAAGTTTATTTCCTACTGTTCTGCCACCATCTCTCAGATGTGTTGGTGTAAGAACACTTTGTGCATTTATCAGCATTCTTTAACTATTTACCTATACATTTTTGAAATTTGTGAGATGCATCATTTTACCTATCAGCGCCTCATCTCCAGCTATATCTGTCAGAATTTTGATTGTGGTTTCTTTGGATCTGACCTTTAACTGGACCATGCTCAGATCACTGTTCTGAAGATATTTTAGATCCCTATTACCATCGCCCATAATTTATTGGCTGCAGCTTAACATTTTATAGCCATTTGTTTTTATAAAACCACTGGAATACTGCTTCTGTGAATGTTTGATTTGTTGTGATTGGTCATATTTTAACTTTTGTCATTCCTCTTATCAAATAGCCATTAAACTGTATAGCATTTGTTCTAGTCCTCTCTCTCAGACTTTGTATTGCATCGTGATTGTATGTATTTCTGGATCATTCTACCTTCTGTACATCATCTTGTGTGGATTTTTATATGCTTTATAATGGTAGCTTATTTTTATACTAACCAATTAGTTGTTAGGGAAGTAAATAGTGTGGGAAGAAATAGCCAGGGAATTGTTATGGCTAGGCTTGTATAGGCCCTAGGGCCGATAGCCTAGTACCAACCTAGGAACCTATGAACCTATTATTTTGGCTTAGTCTAGAGTGAAGCATCAGGGCCACTAACCACTTGCTACTTGAATTGTTGTTAATCACATTATTTTTACAACTAATTCTGTTTCAGCCAACATTGTCTGTATTAGATACTAATTCTATTTTTTATTTTGCAGGTTCAGTATTGGAATTTTCTATGTATGTGAATTTTTCTTTATTGGCTGGTCCCTCTCCCCATTGAAGAACTATCCAAGTTTTTTATTACTTTTACCATCAAGGATCTATTGATATTTTATTTTCAGCTACTAATTTCTTTTATAATATTGTTTTTAAGGCATTTATAGGCTTAATCTAGATTTTCACTTTGTCTCTCCTTTGCATTTATTGAGTGCATTTTTTTCAGAGTTTTTGACAACAGTTAGCTGTGTTTGCCACTTTATATTTGAGATGGGATTCTTTGTGTATGGTAGGGACCAGTTACTGGTTGTTCATACATTTTATCCCTTGAAGATGCCTAGGCAAATAGTTTGCATGTATCACAAACTGGGTAGTTTTTTTTTTTTAAATAAAAATCATACACTATACTTGCTGCGGATCTCTGAGACTTAGACCTTAGCCAGTACCTGTTGTTAGCAGTAGCCACTGTGGGGTGACATACCGTGCTCCCTAGGTTGATCTTAACTTTGAATGATGTACCCATGAATCTCTTACTCAAACAAGAACACTTTAGTAGGATATACTCTCTTAGGTTTTAGCCCATGTGTTGTAGCTTATTGACAAGTCAATTCACAACAAGGCTGGAATCTTATCAGACGTGAAATACTGACTTGGCATTTATTGCAGTAGCTTGTTTCTATCATAACTTTGGTTCTGTCCTTGTGACTCTTGGGTTTCTGGATTTTCTGTCATTCATCACTCAAAGTGAATTTGGTTTGAATGTGGGATCAGTGTTATTTACCACTTAAGCAGTGAATCAGAAAAGATCTTTATGCCTGTAATGAGAACATGAGCAAACTATGGTTGCCTCCTCCTGTACTATCTAGAGTGTGAAGATGTTCCTTTGGGAGTTCACTCATGTTTCCCAGGTGGCGTATCTTGGGACACTTAAACATCAGAGTCAGAAACAAGTCATTGGCTCTTGTAATACAATTTGCCTGCATTATTAATAGATTACATTTTACTCAGTTGGTTTCTACTGCTCCCATAAATTCGGACATACTCGGTCTTCCAACTCTTTATCTCAACTAGAAATTTGGTATTTGAAATCTGTCATTTAGTCTGATCACTCAGTTGTTCAATTTTTGTTAACCAAGCCCAAATGAAACTACCAGAAATGGGTTTAATGCAATGCCAGAAAACTCTCTCTGGTTACCTGGGATATTTTTAATCCTGTGTTCCTTGTCCAGGTTGAAAGTTGCACATAATACGCTAGTCTGGATGAACTAGTTTGGGCTTGTAATCATGAATAAGCTTTTAGCTTAACACTGTGGCCCCAAGCTATGGATGGACCATCCATCTAGTTCCAAATAAGCTCTGGTTTGACTCTGAATGCTGTGAACTAAGAAGGACTGGCCAAAGGACTTGATATAAGCAGAGTACCTCACTGGCCCTCTTCAGGAGAAATCTTGATGAGTGGATGGTAAATAGGAAATTCACCCCTGGGGGTCACTTCAGTTGCATTGCTAGAGAGGGGCACAGGGAGATAATGCCTGGTAAGCCAGATGACTGGGAACACTATTGGGCTAGGCTTGCATTGGCTCCAGGGCCATTAGACTAGTACTTACCTATGAACCTATGAACAAGAGGCAGTGATGTAACTTATTTGAGGACAAGCTTGTTCTGGGTACTCATTTTATAATCTGTCAGGAAATGATCACCCAGAAGAACTCTGAATATCAATTCCAGGTGATCTCTGCTAAAGCAAAATGACCAGCATCTCATTGTTTTACTTGGTGAGAAGTCTGTGATGTCCAAATGGCTTGTCATGAGAAAGTATAATTTAGCTACTTAGTTGTTTGCTGTCAGACTTGCTCTTATTAGATTTGAAATTCCACAGACTAGCCACATCCGTGGAAGTCATCATCTGGAGCTAATTCTGCTTCCTAGTGGGTGTGGGTTTTCAGTATTCCAGTGTGCACATTACTACTTGGGTACTAGACTCATGTCCTGGCAAGTTTGTTTTAGCATGTTTGGAGAACTATAGCCTAGTCTTTACACAGAAATCCTTGTTGCTCTTGTGAACAGAGTTTTTCCATTTCAGCCTTGATTATTCCAGTCCTAAAATAAGGTCGGTTTGGATTATAATGATCTGGGTGATTATCATTCCATTTAATTCCCTCCACATGTCTGCATTGTTCTTAAGGAAGAAGTATCCCTCTAAACAGATTTTTATTAGAGAGATAATATAATCAGAGATCCATTCCAGTGTGGTTTTCATGCAAAGCACTGAGACAGTCCCCATGTGACTCTTTTACAAAAATCTCCCTATAGGAAGTATTCAAATTTATCATTCTGTTTGGATTCTGTTCATCTCTCATCAACATCTGACATGGTTAACATTGTTATTTTGCTTGTCCAACTGGAGAATAATTGTGGTGTTAGTGTTTCCTGGAATGACTCATGTTCTCCATTTGGATGAACTCAGAAGATGATATCTGGTGTTAATTCGGCGGTATGTTATCGTCTTGACTAGGGTGTTCTGCAGTGCTGTGTACTTGGTCCCCTTTTGTTCCTCACACTAATGGTTAACATTGTTATTTTGCTTGATCAACTGGAGAATAATTGTGGTGTTAGTGTTTCCTGGAATGACTCATGTTCTCCATTTGGATGAACTCAGAAGATGATATCTGGTGTTAATTCTTCGGTATGTTATCATCTTGACTAGGGTGTTCTGCAGGGTTCTGTACTTGGTCCCCTTTTGTTCCTCATATGCATGTAGCCCCATGAGATGATTACAGTACTACTACTATACTGATGGCACACAGCTTTCTCTCATTTCCTCAGGAATACCTGTTGGTGGTTAATTAATTAACTAAAGACTAAAAATATATCCAAGCCTGGATGGTCTATAATCACCTAAAGCTCAATACCTCCAAGATGGTGGCTATGGTCAGATACTCCTCTGTTTTGAGCTCCTTCGTTCCAGTCTTGTCTCCTAATATCATATACAGTGGAGACAAATCATGTCTAAGATGCACGATTTAGGTCCCTATCTCTATCTCTGCAGCTTGCTACCTATTTAGTTTTAAAAATGCTTTTTAAATGTACATAAATTTGAACTTGTATTTGATTAGGATTGTTCAATATTTTGCATGTCTGGTAATTCCACAGTTAATATTTGAATGTTTTATCTGTATATTACTTATGTTTAGTATTTTATCTTTTTATGGTTTTGTTTTATATTTGTTAATTTATCTTTTGATGTAACTGGATTCAAGCACTCAGAATCACTCAAATAAAGGTGAGTTAAAGTTTAACGCCACATTATAGGTTTTGCAAAAAAGACAAATTATTATTACAGAATATAAAAGTTATAGCATTATTAAAGATCTACAATGAGAGGCAGCATTTTCAGGGTTTCAGGGTCTGACATCTGATCAGTTTTCAATATTCAGATAAATTTTAGCAACAGGGAGGAAAGTTATTAGTAGTATATGGAGACCGAGTAAAGCACCCCTGTTCATTAAATTTATCCAGAGTTCGAAATTGGTGAAAACTAAAGTGATTGAAGTCAAGAAGGTTAGAACATCTGAGAGAATGTCTGCATCTAGCTGTTGGACTAAAGTTTTGGGGTTATTAGAGGTTTGACATTGATACCATTTTCAATTCTTCAACCTTATAGACATATCTACTGAAGTTATTAATCATAGGTTCATAGGTTCATATGTAGGTACTAGGCTATTGGCCCTAGGGGCTATATAAGCCTAGCCAAAAATGTACCCTGGGTTTTGCCACCCAAGAAAATTATTTTCCTGTGCCCCTGTCGAACAGAGCCACTGAAGTGATCCCTGGTGTGAATTTCCTATTTTCCATCCAATCATCAAGATTTTTCTTGAAGAGTGCTAATGAGGAGCTCTGTTTGACATAGATAGGTAGTCTGTTCCAGAGTATGGGAAGTCTCTGGGACAGGAATCTATCCCTCCAGCATGCTCTGTTTATTGTGGTGACAAGGTTTAGGTCCCTTGAGCGTGTAGCTCAGAGGGATTGGGATTTCTTTAAGTGGAGCATGTCCAACAGCTCTGGGTTTGACCTAGCTTTGTATGTTAGGCAGAGATCGCCTCTGAGTAGGCGATATGCGATGGAGTAAAGCTGGAGTTTTTTGAGACGGTCTGCGTAGGACATCTGTTTGAGGCCAGTAATCCTCTTTGCGAGGTATTTCTGTGGCCTTTCCAGTTGTTGTAGATGTCTTGTGAGGTACATACCAAAAGGGGCATTGTACTTTATAATGGGTCTAATGAGTGATGAGTAGAGGGGAACAATGACCTCTTTTTTTCTGGATGAGAAACCTTTTGTGATGAGGTGAGCCACGTAGAAGGATTTCCTGACCACTGTGGTGATGTGATTATCAAAGGAGAGACTACTGTCCACCTGGGTCTCAAGGTCTCATCACATTTTCGGCATTAAGTAGACTACCAGCTATGTGGTAGTTCATGGGTACAGAGCTTTTACCAAAGGGGATGACAATACACTTTTTGGCATTGAGCTTCAGGCCATGGCTTTGACACCAGGCATCTGTCTCAGTGAGGCCCTTTTGTAGTATGTTCACATCGTTAGGAGTTTCAATTATGGCTCCTAGTTTGCAGTCATCTGCAAACTTTGTTAGCCAAAGACCTTCTGTGTTAGCCTGTACTTTAGAGA
Organism: Protopterus annectens; assembly: GCF_019279795.1. NCBI lineage: Eukaryota > Metazoa > Chordata > Ceratodontiformes > Protopteridae > Protopterus > Protopterus annectens. The sequence goes on from NC_056749.1 coordinate 721,200,295, forward strand.
AGTAGATACCAAACAGGAGAGGACCCAGGACTGAACCCTGTGGTACTGCACTTGTCACTGGTCTGAAGTTGGATTTAGAGTCTGCTACTTTCACAGTGTGGGTTCTGTCCGTGAGCCAGTTGGCAACCCATCTTGTGGCATAGGGATTTATACCTAGTTTAGTGAGCTTTTCTATAATTCCAGAGTGGGGGATGGTGTTAAAAGCCTTGGCGAGATCTAAATAAGCTGTGTGAACCACCTTACCCTCATCTATGGCTTTGGTGACTGCTTCAAAGAAGTCAGTCAGGTTTAGGAGACATGATCTGCCTTTTGCAAAACTGAACTGGGTAGGGTCCAGAGTTTGGAGATTACCAATGTCTGTTTATGAGTTCCATGATGATATGTTCCATGGCCTTGCAGACCTGGCTTGTCAGGCTAATGGGGCGGTAGTTCCTGGAGTCCGTTGTGGCTCCCCCTTTGTGGAGTGGGATAACCATTGCGGTGCGCCATTCAGTGGGCACAAAGCCTGAGGTGAGGCTATGATTGAACATGGTACTTAGGTAGGGTGCCAGTTCATTCTGTAGTTCATGTAGAACGCAGCCTGGGATAGTGTCAGGTCCCATGGATGCTGTGTTCTTGGCTTTGGAGAGTGTGTTTTTTTACCTGTGCAGCCGTGATTACAGGAACTTTGCATTCTTCCGGTATAGAGATGGGCCCTCTAGGGGGTGAGAGGGGGTTAAAGTTAGCACTGAATCTATCTGCCAGGATGATGGCAATATCAGTTGGTTCTGTATATTTAGTGCCATTGTGCTGTAACTCAGAGCAGATTTGAGTGTTGCCATTGAGATTCTTGACATAGTTATAGAATGCTTTGTTGTTGTCTTTAGAGTCAGTGGCAATTTTGTTTTCATAACTAGCATTGGAGGATTTTATGAGGGATCTCAGCTTCTTACTGAGGTTGACCAGTGAGTTCCTCCAGTCATGGGATTTTACACTTTTTTGCAACAGTTTCTTTCTTCTGTTGTAGAGTTTGTTTATGGCTTCCTTTTTTTGGAGGATAGCATCTTGGTTCTATTAGGGATAGCATAATCCATGCACTCGTGTAAGTGCTTATAAAGTGCATTTCTGCATTTTTATATATCTTATTAGGTCTGAGTTAGGTATTAGTGCTATAAGATGAATCATTAATTATGGGCATATTCTATAAATATTGCATATTGCTGATTTATTGTTAAGAGAGCAGAGTGTTGTATGTAATTTTCTGAGAGATAATTTTTGTATTATTTGCAATATTTCTCTTTGATTGTACTTTATTAATCAGTCTTCTACATAACCTGGAGTATTTTTTTCCTGGAAATTGTACTACCATGATAGAATTATTTACTGAAAGAGACAATCATGGCACTCCTAAAGAAGTGAGGGAAAAGGATGAGTCTGAAGCCTAGCAACTTTTAATTCTTATGAAAGCCACACTGATGGCATAGAGGGATAAAGTTCCAGCTATCACCCAGATGACCAGGGTTCGATTAGTAGCTCAGATGTTTCAAAATATTGCAGGAGAGAAAGTGTGTGCATATCATGCAGGGGAGGGGTAATGTCACGGCTAGTTTAACATTTCTCCTGGTGTGCTTCACACAGAAGTCTGAGAAAATGGACAGGATGTAGGTTTGATCCCTATTGAAATGAATGGGACATTACAGTACTTGTCAGTTGTATAATGAAATGTACATGGTTCATGACGTCTGTTGCACATTAACAGAAAACAACAATATTCAAATGACATCTTGTAAATATGCATTTACTGTGAATAAAACACAAAACATGTGGTTCATGATAACACCACTTCGGCATGCAAACCAGTTACACAGCACTCACCCCACCACCATTATGTCTTTGGTGCAGCAGCTGTGCAGTGCACCGTTCATGCAGTCCTATCACAGTGTATAATAACCAAGCAACAGCACCCTGCAGTCCGTTATGCACCATATAGCACCTTCGGCAGAAATTCAGTGTTGGTTCTTCCCAATACAGATCTGATCATGGGCAAGGTGATGTTGTAGTCATCTTATTTAAATGCATTGTTTATCAAAAAATGTTCTGTATAGTTAGCTGTGGTCAATATGCTTTAGCCCTCTCACTTAAAACTACTGGCTTGCAGTGGTCAGATTCTGTGCAAGGATATCTAATATACCTGAAACACCAGGTGTACACACCTTTTCTCTCTCTGTCTATATATATATATATATATATATATATATATATATATATATATGTATAAAAATAGTTTTGCACCAGATAGTCAACTCCACTTACACAACTGCATTCGCATAAGTGTAAATCAACTATCTGCACGGAGATCATCGTACAGTGGGGAGTGGAAATTCATCCACATCCCCACTGTATTCTGATCTCGGAGTTTGAATATATAAGTAGGGGGGTGTGGGGGCACAGCCCCCCACATGAGGGGGTGTAGTGGGGCTTGCCCCCCTACAAAAATGTGATAGCTGTATAGGAGTTTGATTTACATCAGCTCCTATACGGGTTCCTATTAGCAGAGCGAAAGACCATAATCGTGAATACGGAAAGAGTGAAACGTATTGTGCAAAATACGGAAATGCTGAACGTCTGAAACAGCAAAAATGGAAATGCCGAAGTGCAATGGTTGGCCCGTCTGCGGTATAGCTCCGTAAGGTAAGTGTGCGATAGATAGGACTTTAGGGTTAGGATGTGGGTTAAGGTAAGTTAATAGATAATGTATGTATGATTTAGTGTAGTGTTAGAAGTAGGGTTTTATTTAGCTGTATGTATGTGTATTATTTATTTGTTTTGGGTGTATGTCTGTAGGGGAAGTGTGCGGTAGTTACGGACCTTAGGGTTAGGGAGGGGTTAAGGATAGTGCATAATTAGTTGTGTCTGTGGAGTTTAGTGTAGGGTTAGAAGTAGGGTTTTGGTGCTTTACTTTAGGTTAGAAGTAGGGTTTGGTTAGTGTATGTATGTGGTTTATTTATTTTGTTTGGGTAGGTAGTATGTAGCGGGTGGTGGGGTTGGCCGACTGTGACAGTTTGTTCTTTTATTTTTTGCTGTTTAGTGCATTCGGGATTTTTGCGTTCGCGTTATAGGTGTCAGCGTTTAGGTATTCGGTTAAAGGGTTTTTCAATTTGCTAATATAGACCCCCTCCTATATGGCTATGATGTGGTGGTTTCGACAACAATGTTGAGTCAAATGCGTCGAGCATTTGGTTCGACATTGTGAATATTCGTTTTTTTTTTTTTTACTGTCGGTATTACCATTCATTTATTTGAATGGAAAATATTTTTCCGTTCGAATAAACAATAATAAACCATATAATATATATCCATATGTATATATCTATATGTGTATATCTATATATATATATATATATATATATATATATATATATATATATATATATATATATATATAGATAGATATATATATAGATAGATAGATAGATATATATATAAATATATCCACTAATTTTACCCAGGAAACCATTGTCCTTGGTGATTTCAACCTAGACTGGCTTACATCCTTGTCTGAAAACCCCTCTAATTTTATAAAGTTCTGTAATTTCACCCAAACTATTCATTCACCAACCCGCACTGACAAACACTCTAACAAGCAATCCATCCTCGATTGGACTCTTGTAACTAACTTAACCTCAGATGACACTGCCAGCTGCCTTCCTGATACCCTTAGCGACCATGCACCAACTTTTATCCTGAGAAAAAAATTTCACCCCACCCAATAATATCATCATCAATCTCATTTGCAACAAAAAAATTTCTCTCCTCCTTTATTTAACACTCTTCTCCAGTGGCATGACTGGACCCCCTAAAAACCCTCCAGCTCGATCTTGCAGTCCAATATTTCAATGATACTTTCTTGAATATACTTAATAACTTGGCTCCCATTAAAAAAATTTGTACCAAATCCAAACATTTACCATGGCTAGCACGCAACTCTAAAGCCTTACTAAAACAATGAGACAAAGCCTGGTTAACCTACCACCATATTAACAACACAACGGACCTGCTAGAATATAAACAACTTTGGAACCAAGCTAAAAAACAAATTCTGCTTGACAAAAAAAATCTTTTTTCCTTAAATCTCAGCAGACACATACACACAACCTGGCAAAATTCTGGCATAGCATTAACCACCTCCTAAAGTCCATCAAATCTTCCACTCCAACCCCCACCACTGCAAGTGCCACAGATAGCCTAGCCTCACAATTCAACTCGCACTTCATCAACTCTATAACATCCCTTATACAAAATTACCTCAGTCTGTCACTAACCATCCCAAATCTCATCAATTCCCCTAACTCATTCACTATATCACCAATCCAGACTAGCTACATCAAAATGCTTCTCACAAAGCTTAAACCCTCATCCCCTGCTGCTGACCTTCTCCCAAATTATTTTTTTAAAGCTAGCTGCTCCATCTATCTGCCATCCTATATCTATCCTCATTAATTATTCCATCTCAGACAAGTATGTCCCCACTATCTGGAAAATCTCACATATCGTACCGCTCCACAAAGGTGGCCCATCCAGTGATTTCTCTAACTACCGCCGTATTGCTCTTCTCTCTCCTCTAGATAAAATCCTGTAAAAATGCATCCACCGTTAACTACTTGATTATTTACTTAATAACAACATGCTATCCAACTCTCAGCATGGATTCTGAGCCAAGCACAGCACCAGTACTGCCTTGATCAGTTTCACCAACACAGTGAACCACCTTACAAACAAAGTCCTTCTTGTCTCCTTAGTCTTTCTAGAGATGTCAAAAGCATTTGACACTATCTGCCATTAAAAACTTCTTATCAAACTTGCCACTTACAATTTAAGTTCCTCATCCCTTCACTGGTTTCATAGTTACCTCTCCAATAGACAACAGTACACCAAATGGGTTAACACCCTCACCCCCTTCTGCCTATCCCTGTAGGACTTCCACAAGGTTCCATTTTAAGTCCCCTTCTCTTCGCAATATTCACTAATAACCTTCTCACTGCCACCCAGTATGCCACCTTAATCCAGTAAGCAGACAATGCTAGCCTCATCTGCTCTGCTCCTACTACCCTCAAACTACAGGAAAAAGGCAAAAATCTCTGTTAGACATGGAAACCTACCTAGCAGAAAATTAACTCACCCTCAACCAACCAAAAAAAAAAAAAAAAAAAAAACTCATGGTCTTCACCAAAAACAAGACTACTTATAAAAATTCTCCACTCACCATCTATTCCTCCGACCAAACTTCTGTTAAACCAGTAGAACATACCAAACTACTCTACTTAACAATAGACAATCTACTAAAACTAGACAAACACACAGCTATAACTATAAAAAAGTCCATATAAAATTAGGTCAACTCTATAGAGCTAAACCTTATCTCCACAAACAGACAAAGGCACGATGTAAACACACTAAACTGAATAAACGAAAACCAGGACTAGTTGCTTCAGGCAGAACAAACAGACACTTTATTACGTGAGCGCTTTCGGGAAATTCAATGACTTCCCTTCCTCAGACAAAAGTATATGCTTGCAAGCTTCAATAAATAGCAAGCCTTAATGCATAAATTAAACAATCAAGTAATTAACAAAAATCAGACATTCTTTAAAGATAAATCAGTTAAAAAGCCAAATGTAAGCTTAAGAATTAAATACTACCCATAAAGCAGAACTTTAAAAAGACACAAGCTATAATAAAAATAAAAATAAATTAAAAAGTGCCAAGGACACCAACACTTACAAAATTGCTACATAGCAGAAAACAAATAAATCAACATAGAAAAGATAAAATTTTATTTAATCTAAACCTTTTTAGAAAAGGTGGGCAAAAAAAGGCTAAATAAAAAACAAAAAACAAACAAAATATAAACAGAGCCACCAAAGGCATGTTTTTAATCTATCTTTTCAAGGCTAATCTTTTGAGACAGCATTTAATGGACACGGTCTCATTGAGACCAGGCATTAAATAAGATGCAGTCAAAACCTGCCATCTTAATTCTTCGATTTCAAGATTAATCTGCCAGGGCCCACCTCTATCATCCTTATTAATTTGGGTGAGAACTGAAAACTTAAAAAAATGGCCAGGGTGATCATTAATGTGCCTAGCTAGGGCATTTGTAAGGTCACATTTAGTGATTGCATAATAGTGCTCATATATGCGTTGCTTAAGCTTTCGCTCAGTTTTACCAATGTAAAAGGCGTTGCAATCCTGACATAGAGCACAGTAAACTACTCCCATTGAGTCACACCTTATCTCACCAATACCTCCAGACTATCCACTGCCAGGTCGTGTCTTCTTTCCACCCTTCTGTATTCTTCACAAATCTTTACTAACTTATGTGAGACCAATCTAAACCTTCTAGAGTCATGTTACAATAAAACAGACAAATTTTTGCAAACATTCCCTCTAGGGAACACCACTGCCTTGCTCTAAGAAAAACTTAACTGGATTGAGCTACCCAATCTACTTCAACTAAACCAACTCACTGTTGACCATACAATTTTAACCAAATCAAATAACTGCTCAGACCTAAAAGACTTAGTCCAAGCTAACTCTTAACATCAGAGACCTACGTTCCTCTGATAAACTGTTGCTAAAAGTTACCAAATCTACAAACAGTTTTGGAGAGTCACTGTACTCCAACAAAATATCTATGTCTTGTAACCTACTACCTCAGCACATCCTCAACTTTAACACCTCCAATTTCAAGCAAAGTCTCAAAGAACACTTTTCCAACCACTGGCTCTGTCCTTGCTCCAGCCCAGGGATCCTATATATTCCTTTCCTGCCACTGATAATGTCTCAGCCATATTACATTCTTACTAATTTTGCAGTCTATTAATCATTGACTGTGTATATAGTTTTCACCCTATGTTTGTTCCAGAGTAGCTTGTATCTGACTCTGTCTATACTGTATTGATGATGCCTATATTGTAGTAGCAATTCCCAGCCAGATGTTCTTGTGATCACTGTCTTATTTTTTGTACTATTTGTTTTATTGTATTTCTCTGTTTTACTGTAAAATGCTGCTTTTATATGGAGCTTTTTTCCCCAGGTCTCTACTGAAAATGGGCGTCTAGCTGGTAATCAAATGGAAAATAAAATGTAAAAAAAGTAAAATAAATAAAATATGTGTGTGTGTATGTGTGTGTGTGTGAATACATATATACAACAGGAAAACCAGTGTTGCAACAGGAGGTAGTCACATTGTGTCTAGAATTGTTACCTGTGTGGAGTAAATGGGACATGAGGAACTACAATATATTTGTATGTTGGGGGTTGTGATGAGTCCTCTATACCCTTGGATAGTAACTAAGGAGCCTCAGTCCTCACCACTGTCTTTGGTAAGAGAGTGTCACTAAAGCAGGGATAGAAATATACAATTTCACCTAAGAGTACACCGGGAACAGGATACAAACCTGGAACTGGACTATATGCTTCACTCTAGGTCCCCAAATGAGTCTCCACATCAAGCACTGCAGAGCACTGTGTCCCAGTTCTAGGTATCTGACACACTTACTCTTAAATGCCTGATAGTCACACATGCACACACTCTTGGGAAAGACTGACACAGATTTACCTGTTGTGTTCCTTTGCCCAAATTACAAGGTAATAGCTGTCACCAGTCAAATACCACAATACTCTTCAAAAGGGCTGATCAAGTAAATTCGGTAAAATAGATATTGATACAAATGGTAACATGTAACCCAAGCAGTAAGGCTGTTTGGAGCAGCCCTGGTGTTATTATAATAGGCATAAACACTCTCCAGTTATTAAAAGTATCTCATTACATAACCAGCCACAGTGACAAGTGGTACAATATTTAAAGGATTTAAAACATGTAAATACTGAATAACTGATTCCAGTAAACAACAGAGTTTCACACACAGAATACACGAAAACAATACTGTAGGGCAGATCTCACATTAATTTTAGAAAACCTCTAACAAACTAGCTGCAATTCCCTGACTATATGAAGATTAACTCTCCCTATCTAATCTAAATAACTCAGCAAGGCAAGATTATATTCTTACTTCTGCAAGGCAAAATGAGGAATTATGTCCACATTCCAGGCTGTCTGTTCTCAGATACTGCAGCACCTACTCTGGAAACAACTGGACTACTACTGCTGAACAGCTTTGGAAACAAACCTGAACAACTGATTCAGAATCTGCTTTTATAACAAATTGTTTTTAAAAAGTAACAGGAAACTGCTATGAAAATTCTATTCTTTCATATGATGGGAAACCATAAATTTGTCCTGGGGTTCCACCTTTGTCCCTCATTAACAGGAGTGACAGGTGCTGACTGGGGTTTCTCTTTTGGGGATAAACTCTTGGTTAGACTTGTAAGGGCCCCAGGACCATTAGCCTAGTAACCTCATATGATCCTATGATCATATCAGACTTTGAAAAGTAAACAAACAGCTGCAGTGAAGATTCTATTCTCCCAGCTCTGGTACATAATGACATCACATTTAGGTCAGCTGACTCTGGCATAACACACATTCAGAATTCTCTTTAAAACCGTGTACATTTGGTCAGCCAGTTGAACACTGTTTGATATCTTGCATAAATCATAGCGATAATCAAAAGACATAACATATTTACAAAATTATAGCTAGTCATGCTGGCATAAGTAACACAGGGTAATTTACAATTATTTACAAAATTTCAGCCAGTCATGCTAGCACAGATAACAATATCTAATATCCTCACAGGGGTGCAATAACATGAGGTGCTCTGTACAATTTTGAAAGTTTGGCTATACTGATAGCATACAGTAGAATGTGTGATAGGACTTTATTGGCAATATATGCAGGTCTGTATATCACAGAGTCCACCCAAATATTGTCATCAGGGGAAATAGTACATCACTCTCCATGTGTCATGCTTTGACATAGGTGTACTATCCCACTTTTTTGATGAAACTGCCCTGTGATGTTGTGATATGGGTGGCAACTATATTATCTCAGACCTAGTCCCTCAAGAAACAGTGACTCATACAGGTATGCATGAAACTGTCTGGGTGAGCATATACCTGACTGCTGCAGATGTTTTCACAGCAGGACACATCAGCTTAGCTTGTTGTATTTCTGGTCCATGTCAAGAATGTATGCAGATGCTATTTTGCTCATTTATTGACCTAGAATGAAACACAAAACGGCTCCAAGTGACTAAAACCATGTCGCCAACAAAATAAATGAAAAATAAAAGCATAAAACAAGTAGTTGTAGAACCAAACAAGGTTTATTCACAAAATTCCCTGACCTGTGCCCTCATGCTTAACCATTGTATTTCCAGGAATGCACAGACCAAACATATACCACCGGACTATCCAATACGTATCTCCAATCACACAGCTACCCCACAGAATTTTTTATGACAATAACTGAGTAACTATGCATTGCGCTGTTCATGTTTGTGCTTGCAGTGACAGTCAGAGTACCTGATGTAGCATTTTATTTGCAAAGCATGCTTCTTTATAAGTGTGTTCTAAATGCCATCTCTGCCATTTTTAGTATGCGGCACAGAGGGCATCTATGGATCTCATTGTATGTGTAGCAAATAAAATAAAAATAATTTTAATTAAAATTAGTTTGACTTTTTTTAGAGCATAGTATAGTAACATTTAACAATGTAACAGGATCCGGGCACAACAATAAAGACAAAAAAGTTAAGATCAGAGGGTTAGTAAAAGATGTGAAATTTTAGAAAAAAACTTTCAGTTCTGATTTCCACAAGGTAATAAAAAGAGTGTTATGATGCATTCAGTGACAGTGGTATGAATTAAACGCTGATATTGCAAAACAGAGCATTGTTTTTGCAAAAGAAAAACACAGATAAATTATTCAGAGTTGCCAGTAGCAGCAGTATCAAATATTTGAACTAAAGAATTAGGGATAGTTAAAATAGTGATGAAATGAAACTAGTAAAAAAGAAACTGTGAAACATTTATTTCTAAACAAATACTGCAGAAAGAACATGTTTCTGGATGAATAGGGAGGCAATATCCTCAGGCTGATGTTTTGAATATGTTTTAAGGGAAAACGCATATAATAAATTAGAATTTGTGAAGGGAACAGGTGTTCAAATAATAAGGAAAGAAAAGATGTTGAAAAAGTGTCACTGCAAAATTATATATTAGAATAGATATAGTTAGAGGATATGAGTTTAGAAAAAAACAGGTGTAGATTTAGCAGTGTTGTATGAATTTGAAGGTCAAAGATGGTGTTACAAATCTGCAAGATGAAAAGGTAATAGATACTAATGATATTCCTTTAGAGATGTATAAAAATATTTCTTCCTCTACATAAGCTGGAGGGTTTTTTTTCTGGAAATTGTATAACCATGGTAAAGTCTTTTATTAAAAGGACAATCATGACACTTCTAAAGAAGTGAGAGGATATGATGAGTTTGAAACCTTGTAACTTATAATTCTTATGAAAGTCACACTGATGGCATAGAGGGATAAAGCTCCAGCTATGAGCCAGGAGACCAGGGTTCAATTAGTAGCTCGGATGCTTCACAGTATAGCAGGGCAGGATATGTGTGCATATCTTGCAGGAGAGGGATAATGTTACGGCTAGTCTAATATTGCCACTCTCAGACATGGACCCTATTGGAGGGTTGGGCTGGAGCCATTGGGAAGGGTTAACTAAAAGGGAAAATATGGGTGCAGCTACCAAAGCTGGTTACAGTAACCCATAATGGCCATGCATCGAGAAAGAATGTGTGAGTTACTAGATGGAGGTTGGTAGCCTCTAGTGTGTTTTCTGTATCAGTGTTACCACCAACATTTGTGGACAGGGGATTCAAACAGTAGCTCTCCCATAGCCAGGATGCTGACAAGAGCACAAACTTTACCAAAGGTTGCCCGGATGATAGCTCCCACCCTAGGCAATCTTAGAGAAGACTGCCTACTGCTAGGGAACAAACAGGCTTGAGTCTGATTGGAGGAGGCTCATTAGCTGGCATGCAAAGGAGCAAAAGCACCTGGAAAAAACATAATTCTTATGAATCTATAAAATGCCTGTAAAACCTCAACTGGAATATTTACAAGAAAGTGAAAACAACTAACATTTTTGAAACAAGTGTGACAAAAGGAGGTACTGCTAGCACAGCTAGCTGGAATTTTGTAAATAATTATATGTCATTTGTGAATATCAAACCAATCTATACAAGATGGTTGTGTTACAAATGTATCAGAGCTGAATGACATGTGTATGTCAAACTGCTCTGTAAAGATGTTTGTGTTGAAAAGGTATTTGTAAAGTGCCTGTGCTTAAAATGAATCTGCAGTGTGCCCTACTGGAAGAGAACAGAAATGTACATGCACTATTGTTACTGTTTAAATGTATATATTTTAACAGTGGAAACTGGAATATAGGAGGTTAACCTCAGTCCAGCAAAGTTTAAAAGAATATCTGAAATTAAATTACTTTGTAGGCTAGGCCATAAAGAGGCTATCTGACAGGTTTCAATGTAGCTAGAGGCACAAAGTCTTACTAGGAAGCTTTATGTATTGTCTTCAGGGTGAACTAATTTCTACTTCGGAAGCATGAAGGCATGCAATTATTTTATGACTTTCAGCACCTGCCAAAGATCTGAGAAAAAGCCCTTGTATGAGAATTTTTACAGGTAGATGCTAAATACTGCCATCTTCAGCAATGGGGGTTTTACCTGGGAACTAGAAGTCAGATGACAAGTAATGATGTCATTCTGCAAGTTAATATTTTAGATATTATTTTGAGAAGTCTATTAGTGAGACAGAGCATTCTGCATTCTGTCTTGGACCTAACAACAACAACAAGAACCATTCACTACATCTGCCTTGCTCTAATTAAGTACACTGCTAGGGTATAGTAACTCTCTTAGCTACAGTCAGGAATATAGCAAAGCTTAGTTTAGATTTTTTCTTTCTTTATTTGCAGCATTGGAAGCATGAAGGAATGCAATTGTTTTATGCCTTTCAGCACCTCCAAAGATCTGAGCAAAAGCCCTTGTATGAATATTTATCCAGGTAGATGCTAAATATTGCCAGCTTCAGCAATGGGGGTTTTACATGGGAACTAGTAGTCAGATTGCCGGAAGTAATGTCATTCTGCAGGCTATCCCAGCAGTAATATTTTAGATATTATTTTGAGAAGTCTATTAGTGAGACAGAATATTCTGCATTCTGTTTTGGACCTGACAACAAGAACAAGAACCATTCACCACATGTGGCTTGCTCTAATTAAGTAAGTTGCTAGGGTATAGTAATTCTCTTGGATACAGACAGGAATATAACGAAGCTTAGTTTAGATTTTGTCTTTCTTTATTTGTGTGAGCCTGTACTGTAATGTTATTTTAAATATTTCCTGTGGTTTTGAACTCTGATGTCACTGTGAATACATATTTTGTATTGTCTTGTTCTTTAATTATTTATTATTAAATCTATTTAAACCTTTCATTGTGGTTGATCTGTGTAGAGATATTTAAGTTTTGAGAGTACTTTTATATTTATTTGGTGACACTGTGTGGGCCACTCCTAACAGCCTTCTTATTGCTCAAACTAACATTTGTAATAGTATTAATATTATACAGTAAGATTGGACACTGTTTGTTAAGGGTCCTAAAGTAGCTGAAAAGGAGTGACTGATGGCAGTGGTAACTACCTTATAGTCTGGGTAGAAGGGGGCATAGCTAGTAAACCTGTGCCAGCCTTTCCCAGGTGTGTATGTGTGTGTGTACATCGAAGCTCAAAGAGTCTGTATCAGCTACTTGGCAGGAACACAATACAATGGTTGGACAGTGTGGGTGTTGGAGGTCTTGGCTTGGTCATTCATCTGAGATCTCAACTCTATAGCTGTGCCAGTGGGGGGTCTTACAGGATATCTGGAGAAAGAGGGAGAAACCGGCCCCAGACTGACTGTGGTCTCTGTGTGTTCTTAAGGGAAATTGCACTTGATGCAGAAAGCTGCATCTGGAAATACTGTATGTGTACTTGTTATCCTGTCAGTGAACATTCCCTCCACAGGTGCCATTGGTGAGGATTGAGGCTCCTTGATTACTGGTCCAGTGGAGGGTCATCACAACAAGTACTGTGACTAAGGAGGGATAATGTTTAAAAACAGACATTTTGACAGAAGTGTTTCATTTAATGACAAACAAGATGCTGATGGATCATTTTCTATCCACAGACCAAAAGTAATCCTCTGACAAGGTACAATAAAAACATTCAGGTTAAATGCCTGTAGAATCAGGGGTCTATCCTTAATAAATCAGATATATTTTTAATTATATAGTAAACCTAATATACTTACAAATGCAAATTGTGAAGTGAAGGCATTCTTGAAGTACTAGTAAGCCATATTTTGTAAGCAAGTAAATGACAAATGAACATGTGGTTTAATTGTGTACTATTTCTTTAGCGTAAATTTTATCACACTCCTAATGCCCCATGTGCCTACCTATAACATTGAATTTAAGTGTTTTTTTTTTTTGGGGGGGGGATTATTTTGATGTTTATGGTCTTCTAGAATTTAAATGGGATATTTAGGTCTAGAGATGAGAAAATAAGTAAATGAATGGGATGGTTTAAACTGTAGAGAACAGCAAGTGCTGCTGACAAGGTGTGAGGTCACTTTTTATTTTTTGTAGGAGTCTGAAATGGTGGAATGATGTTTACTAGTCTTTTCACAAAATTAAAGAAACAAGATCTAAAGCCATGTGCTCCGTTCATTGCAGATTTACATAATAAAAGATCTACATGGCTCTTGATTTTTTTTTCTAACAGGTCACAGGTAGCTGTCCAAAACTGCTGGGACTCCTAAAGGTTATTTTGTTGAGTTGTGGCATACTATGATTGTATGGCAGTTTGAGATTACTACTGATATTTGTTTCATTTGTGTCAATACCCATCTTTGTCTTAGTCTCTTCCTTTAGTTTTATATGTATTCCATGTTCTATTTCAGACATTATTTGGTTGAAAATTAGAATCAGTTTTGCCTTAATCCATACCGCTGTTGGATAAATGAGTGCTTAAAATGTTAAGTAGCAAGTTGATGAAAAATAATTTTGAATTATCTATCCTGGGCAGGATGTTTGCATTGACCATTTAGCTACTTCATGTAACTGTCTGACAAGTCTCTCCATGAAGGTCATCAGATGTTTACCATTTCTACTAATTGTAGGATTAGGTCCAATGACATACCTCCATAACATGCATGAAATTGAATAACTGCTTGTTGAGATGGATTGTATTCTAATTTCAAATAACTTGTAGGGGCTTCTTTGTGAGGATCCATTCAAATTTGTTAATGACTCATGAACTTCACCATTTGGAGTGGTCTGGATAAATTATTGCTAACTTAATTGATGCTTTCACTGGTTAGGTAGTTGTCCAGGAATGTTAAGGTCCCTTAATATGATAGTTTCAGTAGCTGTAATTTCTTCTAGGCAAGATGCTGTTATGTAGTCCTTTTCTGTACTTTGTCTGGTTTCAGTGGCTACAGGAATCTTTGATGGTATTGCCTCCCTCATGTGACTGTCTTTGAGTGTGACTTCAAGTAGTTGACTGTAATATAGGCTACATGTCATTGGGAGCCTTTACCAGAATAACAACCCTTTTCCTTCCTTTATACAGGTTTGTCTTTTCAGAATGTTATGTATCATGGTAGGCTAAACTTAGTGATTCAGAAATACCTATTACATTTGGAATACATACTCATCAAATTAATGTTAAACTCACCAATGTACTTCATTAAAACTAAAATATATATATTTCAGTAACTGCATGGGAAGTAGAGTCTGTATAACATTTTTCAGGGGTAGGGCAAACCCTTATGCACCCCAAGGTCAAGTTTAACATCCTGTAGTTGAAAATTCATGGAAAAATGGATTACAGGAGAGGGGTCATGGGAGAATATCCCTCACCACAAAGTTCTACTTGGGGCTCACCTGCTCTGGGGGCACATCCCTCCCCATATGGTCCTATTTAAGGCTCACCTGCTCCTGCAGAAATACTGTTCTATGAATCAATGTTCTAATTAAATTGCCAAAAGTTCTGATATATTCATTCCAAGATGACACACTTGCAAGTTTGTCAGTAAACTGTAAAGATGTGTGGATTATGGTTGCATCGCTGATTTGTCTCAGAGTTTGAATGCATTAAGGCATACTAATTTAGATCTCTTTATTGCTCTGGTGTGATTTTGAGCTAGGAGAAAAGTTACGTGTGTCAGAAAATAGAGGATATGGGTTTGTTTCAATACCTGGTGAATGAACAAGCTAGAAAACTTTGAGCAAAATAATATATCTTCTCAAAAATAAATAAATGCATACATACATAAATGCAATAAAATTAAATTAAAAAGTCACTTCAATAGATGGATTTGGCTTAGGCAGTTGCCCAAATGTTAATTATGCTTGTATGACTCAAGGGGGTATGTAAAGACAACATTTACCCATTAAATGGAATTTCTGGGTAAAGGCTTATAGTGCCTGCATATTTGAACTGCTTCTTACTGAAATTGGTACAGCTTGTTTGCTGTAGCATAGACTAGATCCAGGCCTGCTGAATCTAGCTTTATTTGTATAACTTGAGCACTAATCCAGGCATTCTTTAAAGTATTCAATTATATTTATTACTGCTTGGTAGGAACTTGATTAAAGTGTAGCTATCATTCTAAGTCTTTTGGATTAAGCACTTGGGCTTCAGACCGGTTGTTTTACATTAGGAAGGTTTGTGGCCTGCACTGTGGTGGCAGGACAGGTAGCTTACATCCTTCTAAGTTGGGAACTGCTGATTGAGGGCTCAGTGTCTGTTATTCTAAAAGTGTATTAGTTCTGGTTTAAGCACTTGGGCTTCAGGCCAGTTATTTTACATTAAGAAGGTTTGTGGTCTGCACTCTTGTGGGAGGAGAGGCTGGAATCTGCCCTTCTGAGCTGGGAATTTCTGGTTAAAGGCTTATAGTGCCTGCATATTTGAACTGTTTCTTACTGAAATTGGTACACCTTGTTTGCTGTAGCATAGACTAGATCCAGGCCTGCTGAATCTAGCTTTGTTTGTATGCTTGTTGTTTGTTTGCTTGTTATTTCCCTGAAACGCTAATTCCACCTAAAGCGTGGCTTTTCAGCACTTCTGTGGATCCCTAGTGATATCTGCATTGCTTATTGTACTTATTTCCTTGTTTCACTTGAAAGAAAGTTACTGTTTGTTGTTTTTGCATTTAAGTTACCTGTAACATGTTGCATTTAAGTTACCTGGCACTTGCTCACTAAGTCAGCACTAAAAAATTAAAAGCACTACACCCTCACAAACTCCCCTTGAGTACCTTGTTCCCCATTGGCCCTTTTTTTCAATTATAAAGGAATTCCCAATACTATTCTAGCATGTCCAAAGGTCAGTTGTCAATCTCCTCTCCAGTCCAGCTGGTGAATCTGGGAATCTTGAGGCAATGTTATAACTGCCTCATGTACACAGACAACCCTCTCCTCCTCCCAACAAATTCCAACACATGTGAGAGATGCAACCATATAGCCAAACTGGAGGCTAAGCTCTCTCAACTCAGTATTAGCGTAACCAGTCAGGAGGAGAAGGAAACCACACTCACTACAATTCCAGTCACACATAGACCTACCACGACAGCAAACCAAACACATAAACACACAAAAACATACTCGGAGGCTCTAAATAAAAATCTGCCTAAGCAGCAGAGACCTCCAAAGCAGACACCCAAGCAACCGCTACCCCAAAACAAAACACGTGCAACACATAGCTCACAAAGCCTGTGTGCCGAACAGTCACAGCCCTTAAGGCTAAACAACACACCTGATACACTTGTAATAGGTGACTCTATAGTCAGGCACACTGACGTCCCGCTCACCAGGCTGAACAAGGAGAAGGTCACGGTGAGCTGCCTGTCGGGCGCTAGGATCCGCCACATAACACAAGCACTCAGGACACTCCAAGGCAAGTACAAATATGACTCAGTCATTGTCCATGCTGGTGTGAATGACCTGAGACGTACCTCCCTGGACTACATGAAAAGAGACATAGAGGAGCTCTCTGAGCATGTAGCCCAGGCCGGTATGACCCTGACCTTGAGTAGCATCTTACTCTCACCAAGAATGATGCCACAATATGAAGACAAGATGATCAATTTCAACAATTGGCTTAAGTATTGGTGTCATTCAAAGGGGATCCAATGCCTGTCAGCCTGGGATGACATGCTCGACAATCCACGATGCTTCATTAGGGACGGCTTGCACTTGTCACCCCTGGGCTTTCGGATATTGGCAAAGGCTCTTGCTACCCCCATAGTTCCTTTTTAGGCAAGGCTCAAAAGACAAACCCACCTCCATAGGTATCACAAGGGATAAGAAACTAAGAGTAATGTTACTCAACGCCAGAAGTCTAAAGCTCAAGATGCACGCACTCAAAACTCTCCTTAGCATGGAGAACATCGATATCTGTGCAGTAACAGAAACCTGGTTCAAGGCTCCCGAGAGCACCCCAGCACTACCAGATTATATCTCATACCATGCTTTTCGGCCCCAAAACTTGGACCGAACCACAAAAGGAGGGGGAGTATCAATATTCTTCAAAGATACCCACACCTCCAGGTTGGTGGCACAGGACGAAGCATCAGAGACTATCCATGTGCAACTAACAGTGGGTAAAACTGCCTTCCAGTTTATAGCCTGCTACAGACCACCCTCTCAAACCCAGGAACCCCACTCAGCCTTCCTGAGAACACTGGAAAATATGAAGGTCTCTCCAAACACCATTATATTGGGCGACTTCAACTACCCAAACACAGACTGGGAGCATTAATCTAGCTCCAACACCCTAGCCCAAAGGTTCCTAGAATTTATAAACTCAAATGCTATGAAACAACTTGTTACCACTCCCACAAGAGGGGAAAACATACTGGACCTGATCATCACCAACATGGGGACTCTATGCTGCAGACCAGAAGTGTATCCCTCACTGGTAAGATCAGACCATAAACTAATCTCACTGGATATTCACATCCCGACCCCACCCCCTGCCCAGAAAACCACAGTGAAAAACTTCTCTAAAGCAAATTTCACACTCCTCAAAACCGAGGTGGAATCCTTCAAATCCCCCGGGCCTGTGGAAAATATGGCCCAGACAGCAGAATCCTTCATAAATGCATTCTATGAACACCTTCAGAAATGCATGGATCATGCAATCCCAAATAAAACCAAGACCCAGTCCTCCAAAGGCAGACGTCCTGTCTGGTGGACCCCAGCCATAAACAAACTATACAATAGAAGGAGAAAGCTACTACATGATAGAGCAAAATCCCAAAAAGGGAAGGCATCTCTGATCAGTATTAGCAAAAAACTACGGGCACTCATAAAATCATCTAAGGCCAGCTTCGAGAGAAAAATTGCACAGGACACTAAGGATAATCACAAGGCTTTCTTTAGTTATGTTAGAAACCTGGGTGGGAATTCCCAGATATGCTCAGAATTAGTCCAAAATGACAAAAAATACACCAAACCCACAGACATTGCCAACATCCTAGCTGACAGGTTCAGGGCAAACCCCCCCCCCCCACCAAAAGGGCAAATATTTATCTCAGCAGAGTGCTGCCCCCCTGACATCTCAGATGCTCAGGTAAGAGCCGCCCTCTCCAAAGCAAAAAACAGAGCATCAATGGGACCAGACGGTGTCCCGGGCTGCGTCCTACATGAACTCCAAGAAGAGCTAAACCCAAACATAAAACTACTGTTCAATCTCAGCCTTACTACAGGATATGTACCCAAAGAGTGGTGTACAGCAACAGTGGTCCCTCTCCACAAAGGTGGTGCCTCAACGGATCCTGGAAACTATTGCCCCATAAGCCTGACTAGCTTCATCTGCAAAGCTATGGAAAGGATCATCATGGACCTCATAAATAAAGATATTGGGGACCTACAGACACTGGTTCCTATCCAGTTTGGCTTTGTTAAGAGCAGATCCTGCCTCTTAAACCTGGTCGATTTCTTTGAAACAGTCACCAAGGCCATTGACGAGGGGAAGGTGGTCCACACAGCCTACCTGGACCTCGCAAAAGCCTTCAATATAATACCCCACTCGGGCATTATAGATAAGCTCACCAGCTTAAATATAAACCCCTATGTCACTAGATGGGTTGCAAACTGGCTCAAGGACAGAACCCACATGGTTAGAATTGCTGGAGCCATGTCAGACTCCAAACCAGTTACAAGTGGCGTCCCACAAGGCTCAGTCCTGGGACCTCTCTTGTTCGGTATATATTTCTCGGAGGTGCAGGCCAACACGGAAGGACTGTGGCTGACCAAGTTCGCAGATGACTGCAAACTGGGCGCCATAATCGACCCTCCAGCTGACACAAGCATCCTCCAAAAGGGCCTCATAGAAACAGACAACTGGTGCCAGAGCCATGGCCTCAAGCTAAACGCCAAAAAGTGTATAGTCATCCCTTTTGGCAAAAACAAAGTGCCCACGAATTACCACATAGGTGGTAATCCATTAAGTGCAGAAGAAGTAATTAGGGACCTGGGGACCCAAATTGATAGCAATCTCTCATTTGACAGCCACGTGGCCAAAGTGGTTAGAAAAATATTTTATATAGCTCACCTAATCATGAAGGGATTCACATCTAGATCAGTGGAGGTCATCATGCCTCTTTACTCATCCCTCATCAGGCCCATAATTGAGTACAATGCCCCTTTTGGGATGTACCTTACCAGACACCTGCAGCAACTGGAAAGACCCCAAAAGTACCTCACCAAGAGGATCAAAGAGCTCAAACAGATGCCATATGCTGCCCGGTTAAAGAAACTCCAGCTCTACTCAGTGGCATACCGCCTGTGCAGAGGCGATCTGTGCCTGACGTATAAAGCCATGTCCAACCCGGAATTAATGGATATGCTGCACCTCAGAAAATCCAAATCCCATCGAGCTACGCGCTCGAGAGACTTGAACCTCAGCACTGAAATAAATAGGACATGCTGGAGGGACAGATTCATAACCCAGAGGCTCCCTTCATTCTGGAATAAAATCCCAGTACAGGTTAGGCAGAGTCCCTCATTGACTCTCTTCAAGAGGAATCTTGATGAGTGGATGGGAGATCGTAGGTTTACCCCGGGTATCACTTCTGTGTCACTGTTAGACAGAGGCACAGTATACTAACCTTGAAAAAGGGCATAGCAAAATTAATTTAAAATGGGTGGTGAAAGCCAAACACACTCTGGCTAGGCTTATAAATGCCCTAGGGCAGATAGCCTAGTATGAACCTATGAACCTATGAAACCTAAATTATACAATAATACAATCAGAGATGGAAGGCAATAGCTGACCCCACTGTGAGAGTATCATGGGTGACACAGTGACACAGGGGGCAGCCCAATGGCACAGCGGATAGTGTTGATACCTCACAGCAAGAGGCTTCCTGGTTTGATTCTTGGCTGAGGTGCCTTCTGTGCAGAGTCTGAATGTCCTCCCTCTGTTTGTATGCGTGTCCTCCCACATTCCAAAGACATACAGTATGTGGATTGGACACTGTAAATTGGCCGTAGGTGTGTGTGTGTGTGTGTGTGTGTGTGTGTGTGTGTGTGTGTGTGTGTGTGTGTGTGTGTGTGTGTGTGTGTGTGTGTGTGTGTGTGGTGTGGAAGAATTACCAGGGCAGGGCTAGTCACCAGGCGGTGTAAAACTTGGCTGTAGATGATTGTCACTGTTGAAGTGACACCCTAAACCCACTTTCAGAAATGGGAAAAGGGGTGATGGATGGACTGTGAGGGTATCATGCTGGTTTCACTTCTTTCTTTGTTACAAAAACAGGTAAATGAACTCAAATCAGACATTCAGAAGCAGTAAAAGGCAGTCCAAAACTTCAAAAGGCACTACTTAGTTATAAAAATAAAAATAAAAAAAAAACTGACCAGACTTAAGTCACTAAAAGAACTCAGCTTTATTCATGTATGATAAATCATCTTTTCAAAAACTGCTTCATCCACAGAAAATATATACTTACATAAGCAACAAAGTCAGAAATCAAGATTGAAAAACATCCGTAAACATGAGTTGAGTGTGGGGTGACTCATAATAGGCTAACTGCATAAACTATTTAAAACTAATTAAAATGCAACATTCAAATGAGCCTTAAGTACCACACAAAACAACAGTTGATATCAGAGGTATTAATACAATGTTATTACTGGCAGATTGTGTACTTTGAACCCTTGGCTGTTTTCAAACCATGCATATGTGCACATATTAATCTTTTGAGTTCACCTGATTGTCTGTTAAATTTGTATTTACATCACCAGACTATGTAGTCTTAAAACTTAGATATATCTACAAAGATCAGCCACAATGAAATGTTTAAATAGATTTAATAATAAATAATAAAAGAACAAAACAATACTAAATATATATTCACAGTGACGTCAGAGTTCAAAACCACAGGAAATATTTAAAATAACCATGCAGTACAGGCTTACACAAATAAAGAAAACATCTTTATTTATTTATTTATTTGCTTTTGTTGACCAGGAAAGTCCACTGAGCTGAAATGAGGCCATTTTCAGTGGAGGTGCGGGGAGAAAAGCTCCATAACATTATACAAGAAAAAATATAAATTTAAGAAGAGTTACCAAAATGCAGTTGAGTTAACAAGAAGATTACTGATAAACAAGAGTTGCCAAAAACTAGCTGTTACAAAAAGTATTAATTAGGTAAATCAGTTTGGGATATTATACTCTGTATAGTTAGAAGTTATTGAAATCAGCTTTGATTCATGACGTCTAAACTAAACTTCACTATATTTCTGACTGTATCTAAGAGAATTATACCTTTTCCTAGAAACTTATTTCATTAGAGCAAGGCAGATGTGGTGAATGGATCTTGTTGTTGTCAGGTCCAAGACATAATCCAAAATGCTCTATCTCACTAAGAGACTTCTCAAAATAATATCTCAAATATTACCGCTGGGATAGCTTGCAGAATGACATCACTTCTTGTCATCTGGCTTCTAGTTTCCAGGCCAACCCCCACCCCATTGCTAATAGCTGGCAGCATTTAGCATCTACCTGTACAAATATACAGACAAGGGCTTTTCCTCAGATCTTTGGCAGATGCTGGAAGTGATAAGACAATTGCATTCCTTCATGTTTCAAAAGTGGCAATAAGTTCACTCCAAGGACTATACAGAAAGCTTCCTGTTACATACTCTGTGTCTCTAGCTGCACTGAAAACATGAGAGATGGTCTCTTTTATTGCATAGCATATAAAGTAATTTAATTTCAGCCATTTTTCTAAAGTTTGCTGGACTGAAGTTAACCCTCCAGTTTCTTCTGTTGACATATACATTTAAACAGTTATAATAGTGCATGTACATTTATATTCTCTTTCAGTAGGGCACACTGTGGATGCATTTTAAGCACAAGCACTTTACAAAATACCTTTTCAACACAAAAATCTGTACAGAACAGTTTGATATACACATCACATACAGTTCTAATACATTTGTAACACAAGCACCTTATATAAATCATTTTGATATTCACCAATGACATATAATTATTTACAAAATTCCAGCTAGCTGTGCTGGCAGTATCTCCTTTTGTCACAATCTTTAACATTTTATTAGCGACAACAGAAACACTTATTAACCAATAATGACAAAATCACCCATTACAGAAAGTTTCAACCATAGGGAAAAATCACTCAAATTGCTGTCATTATAACCCACCAATGTCCATACACATGAATTACAACCACTTTGACTGTGTACACCTAATATGTCTGATTGTGATAAAAAAAGTTACAGTAAAGTATTACAGATTGCTTTTTACAAATGCACACTAGTCCTGCCAAGCCAGCCTAATAATTCTTTAAATTGATTGTGACAGCAGGGTCAGTCATTTTTTATCCACTGACAGTCCCTATTCTCAGCAGATATAACCACATTATTGACCATGTGTACTTCAGATGTTTGTAAATGTCAACTTTTTTCACATGCACGCACACATACGCGCGCACACACACACACACACACACACACACACACACACACACACACACACACACACACACACACACACACACACACACACACACACACAACTCCAGTCTAGTATTGTGACTTGATTCACACAGGTAAACACTAGGCCTGTAAAGCAAGATTAATGATTGCTTAGAATGAGCAGATCACAAGAAGAAAAGTTACTTTTCTTTCTCAGACAGCCCACACTCCCACGTAACAGTTATAGTCACTGTAACAGTAACATATTTATGGGGGGGGGGGGCTAGGGGAGCTAACACTCTCCCATTAGCGATCACCATTTAGCTATGCTATTCTGCACAGTAATTTTAATTTTGAACCATTTCACAAGTTTCCAATTCCCCAATACATTTTTTTGTGGAGCCTGGGATCAGCTGTCAAAAAAATACCCTGTGAGGAAAGAACAGGGAAAGGAGCTCAATGGTCGTCATTCACATCGTGTACCTTCAGCCTGGCTCACTTGTTGGACTGTGTGAGCCACTCGAAGTAGATATAAAAGTTTTTAACATAAGTGTCGTTGCATATGTGAGAACTAGTAATTTTAAAAAGGTGTGTTCCAGCTTCACATTTTGGTTGCACTACTTTTGCTGTCCACATTAATGACAAACAGGTGGGTGCTAGGTTTCTAACACATACAGAGCCAGCCATCTGTATTTCTAGAAAATAATAATTTTTCAGAGCTCTAATACAGACTGCTACCCTTTTAAACCATGCTTAGTACTGTCTTTAAAGTGTTCTATACACACACACACACACACACACACACACACACACACACACACACACACACACACACACACACACACACACACACAAACACACACACACACACACACACACACATGAATCTGAAATGAAACCAGACAGGAAAGCAGTGCTCTGGGCAAGTAAGTTTTTAGTCATATATTATACAAGTGGAGGATGAGTCACATCCAGTACTGCATGATAAAAGCCATCAGCAGTTTGCAATTTAACGTTTTGTAGTCTAGAATCCCCAGCAATCAGAATTACACACACACACACACACACACAAAATACTTTTCCTACCAGTGTTTAACACCCATTGCTTTCCGTTCATTAATTTGTATACATATATATATATATATATATATATATATATATATATATATGTATATATACATTGTTTAGGTCATGCCTAGTTTCCATACCTAGCCAACCACTGTTCACCCTAACTGACCCATATTTACCTTACACTGATACCTATGTACTTTTGCTTACTTAAGGAGGTCTGACTTTCTGCCTGCTTGTTCATACTCCGTGATCTCTGTTTCTGTAAGATTAGTGACTACCATATTAGAATCAAATGCAATTATATTTCAGCATGGACTTGAGGGTACTTTTTTGTGGTTCACACTTCCTTTCATCATTTTCATTGCAACTTTTCTGCTTTTACATTAACCTCCCTCCCCAACTGAACTGTACGAGTTGTTATTTGGCTTTTTCTCAGTCAGTGACTGGCTTTCTGTAGTCATAGCAGACATAATTTTCAATAAACAGAAATTGTCAGATTTTTAACTATATGAAGTCAGGGTGTTTCTCAGTGTCTGTTTCACTGCTGGATTTTAAATAATAATATGGGTTTCTATATCTGATTTTTATGATTTTTATGTGCTGTACATATCCTTCCTTTACCTTGTGCACACTGTTACTGTCAGCATTCAAACAGCATATGAAAAGAGTAGTTATTGCTCAGAATAAAATTTGCATTTTAGATTCAGTTTGTGTGATGGCACTCATATTTAGAACATAAATCTTGTTAGAATTCCATGCTCAAGATTTGGGCCTCAGAAATTGGTGAGTTACAACTACTAACTGCAGTTTTGCAGTGCAGACACACGTTTGTAACTGTTATTTTATTTAGACTGAAATATGAACGTACACTTCTTCTGAAAATAAAAGTTTCACTGCTATCATTATTTTCCTCAGTGCCAGCTGAAATGTTTCATTTTACTCCATAACTGAAGGAAACACAGTTGGCAGAGACACATTTTTTTGGTGGGGGTATTTGAGTTTTCGCCGTCAGTGCATCAAGCAATATTACTTATGTTATTCAGTTAAGCAAAATGCATCACTGTGAATGAATCAGAGTTCAGTCCCAAGAAAATTAGCCTGTGCTGTCACTGTCTCAAAAAAAAAAAAAAAAAAAAGAAATGAATTGGGAGAAGTTATATGAACTAATCAAGTAGTGTTGCAGGAACCTTACTAACAGAACAAAAAAGGACGGCTTGTTATATTTTACAGCTTACCAGCTGCTCCAAGGTGCTCTTTGTCTTCTTTTTTGAGCCAAGAAAGCTTAATCCTATTAAACCCCCTATTTTGTCAATAAACTATTGGCACTATAAACACTTGCCCTAGGGACCTAAATCTTTCCCAACAAATAAACCCAACTGGCTGGAAAGAAAGTTTCCTAGCTCAACATATTCCCAACTAAGGGAATAAGTTGCCACTGCAAGTTAAACAAAGTACTACATAGCTTATCTTTAAGGCTAGCCTTGATGATTGGATGGCTAGTCACAAATTTATACCAGGGTTATTACTTATGGCCCTGCTGAATTTGGGAGGCAAGTGTTCAGTGTTTGAAAACATGGCAAAACATTTAATTATGTCTACTTTAAGGTTATATGGTCCCTGTGATTCCCTGCCTCGTATTTTCCTATGTTCCTATGTTCATGATTTTGATGGTATGTAGCTATTGCTACAATGCAGTTTACTGAGATTTCTGAGGCCTACAAGTCTGACAGCATAGAGGGCTAAGTCTCTGATATGTTAATGAGTTTCTTCCTGTAAAAACAGGAGTCCCTTTCACCTCTACTTACTTACTGTGTGACTCTGAGAAACGCACTTAATCAAACAGTTCTCTTGGGTTGCCCCATAAAGGGACACCTGTCCAGTGGGCTTATCTAGTTAACAAATGTATAAAATTGTAGCACATCAATTGCAGTCTCCAAAAATATTTCAGTCTGTACCCACACGTACAGTTTTTAGTTCTGTCCTTAATTCAAGATTCAGGTCATACATTCATTTCTAAAATGTTTTCACCGAAGTATGGGAGGAAATCTTCAAATGTAAGCACTTCCAGTTCTGAGTCAGCAAGTTTCCGGAGTCAGTGTCAAAAGTTTCCTATTTCATCAGTATGATGCATATGAGTTATAATGGAGGATTGAAAGTTGAGATTAATTATACACAATCAATACATTTTATTGGTGTATTTTTTTCATTAATTCATTTATAGCTTTGTTGACTACTACTTTTTTCATTAAAAACTGTTCTTGCTTTTTTATAATGTTTTGAATATATTCAGGTATACAGAATGACACTGTATTGCCATTCTGGAATATTATCAAGTGAGTAGTGAAAACCAGGACATGTCCTAAACAGCAAACAAAATCCTTAAAGACAAATGCTCACTGCCTTCAGCTTCAGAGAACTAAAGTAAAACATGTTAATGAAAATGCGTGTCAGCTGACATATTTCAGTGAAAATGCATTTCTTATGTGAAAATTACCCAGTCTGTTAAAGCAGTCGGTAAACCATTTCAAGATCTTACCCACAGAAGGCTAAAATAACACTGGTGTGTGTTAGCATTTGGTTTGGTCCTTAAAGTTTTATCTCCTTCTGCAAGTCACCAGTGTGCCAGTTTTTACTAAAGTAAACATAGTAGCATGCTATTGTAAATTCATTATTTTTAATTTTAGAGACACTACTGTGGAATTTCATATTGTTGTTGTTATATGTGCCATAAAATTATTACATTAAATGTGTTTTGATGTTAATACTTGATAACATGTTGGGTGCCAACACCTTTCTGTTAAATATCTTTGCTGAGATTTTTGATTGGCTCACTGAGCAGTTATTAGTAGGAGGGTATCCTAGCCATTATTTATTGTAGTATGTGGACCATAAAGTGTATAAACTACAGCTTTCAAATGTTTTTAAATGTGAGGATGGATGTTTGGTCTCCTGTGTACTGCTGCAGTTTCAGAATGTTAATTAACTACATGATATGGTAAGTGCAGTATAAAGCAAAACGTAGGGCAGAAATGTTTTTAATGTTAGAGAGCAACATTCTACATTACATCAATGGAAAGGTTTCATCTGGTCAGCTGACCAAAATGTAGTATATATGTCTTGTCGGGAAGTATACCAAATACTTTAGGCTTTAGTTTTGCTGAATACAAACAGGGTCTAACTGACATCCAAATTACTAGCTTTAAACACTGTCAAAAACTATCCTTTTACATGTGGAAGGGCAGAATAACATATATGAATGCATTTATCTACTTTACATACATATGATGTACGTACAGGTATTGAAAGTAAGTACAAATATGTATTAAGGTATTAAATGATGGTTATGCATGTGCATTTCTTGTATACAGTGGAAATGTTCAGATGGGATAGACTACATTTGCTAAATAGTTTCATTTTGTCCCTGCAATTTTTAAATGTGCTTTTCTGTGTAGTGGTATCCCACAATCCTACTGGAAGTGGAAAGAGATATTCTGTTAGGTTGGTACTAGGCTATCGTCCCTAGGGCCTATACAAGTCTAGCCATAACAATTCCCTGGCTATTTCTTCCCACACTATTTACTTCCTGGACCCTGTCTAGCAGGGCGACTGACGTGATCCCCGGGGTGAATTTCCTTTCTCCCATCCAGTCGTCAAGGTTCCTTTTGAAGAGGGCCAAAGAGGCAGTCTGCTTGACATTTATGGGCAGTCTATTCCAGAGTATGGGGAGTTTCTGGGTCAGGAACCTATCCCTCCAGCATGTTTTGTTTATTGTGATGACAAGGTTTAGATCCCTGGAGTGTGTGGCTCTGAGGGATTGGGATCTCTTTAAGTGTAGCATGTCCAACATGCTCTGGGTTTGACATGGCCTTGTATGTTAAGCAGGGATCACCTCTGAGTAGACAATATGTGACAGAGTATAGCTGGAGTTTTTTAAGGCAGTCAGCATAGGGCATCTGCTTTAGGTCTGTGATTCTTTTAGTGAGGTATTTCTGCGGCCTTTCCAGTTGTTGCAGGTGTCTTGAGAGGTACATACCAAATGGGGCATTGTATTCTATAATGGGTCTAATGAGGGATGAGTAAAGTGGGACAATGACCTCCTTTTTTCTGGATGAAAAGCCCTTAGTGATGAGGTGTGCCACATAGAAGGATTTCCTGATTGTTGTGGCGATGTGGTTATCGAAGGTGAGACCACTGTCCTCCTGTGTCTCTAAGTCTCTTATCACACTTTTGGAGTTTAGTGTACTGCCACCTATGTAGTAATTCACAGGTACATGTTTTTCCCAAAAGAGATAACTATACATTTCTTGGCATTGAGCTTGAGCCTATGGCTCTGGCACCAAGCATCTGTTTCTGTATGGCCCTTTTGGAGAGTATCCACATCATTTGGGGATTCAATAATAGCTCCCAGTTTGCAGTCATCTGTGAACTTTGTTAGCCAGAGTCCCTTAGTGTTGCCCTGTACTTCAGAGAAGTAGATGCCAAACAAGAGTGATCCCAGGACTGAACCCAGAGGTACTCCACTTGTCACTTGTCTGGAGCTGGATTTGGAGTCGGCTACTTTTACAGTGTGGGTTCTGTCAGTATGCCAGTTGGCAACTCATTGAGTGACGTAGGGATTAATGCCCAGCTTTGTAAGTTTATCTATGATTCCAGAGTGGGGGATGGTGTCAAAGGCCTTGGCGAGGTCCAGATAGGCTGTGTGGACTGCCTTACCCTTGTCCACGGCTCTGGAGACTGATTTGAAGAAGTCAATCAGGTTCAAGAGACAAGATCGTCGCTTCACAAACCCAAACTGGGTGGGGTCCAGTGTTTGAAGATTGCCAATGTCTTTGTTTATAAGTTCGATGATAATATGTTCCATGGCCTTGCAGATCAGGCTCATCAGACTGTAGCAGTGCAGATTATTGGCCATATGTACTTACTTTTCAGGAGCCTTTTGTCCAGATTTTTTAGTGTCTGTTGGTTGAGAGTTATGAGGTCATACCTGCAACCACTTAGCACAAGAAATCTGGACAAACCTTGATATAATAGGGGGACATATGCTAATAGGACATTTTAAAATAATTGGATGGGACAAATGCTGATAGGAACACATTTTAAATATTGCTCTTATAAAACTTATAAAAGTGCTGGAAGAACAGGATTTGTGTTAGCATGTATTTTCTGAAGGATATGAAATATGAAATGCAATGCATGTCATTATATATCAAGTTTAAGCTTTAGATCATCCAGTGGTTTGTCAAAAAAAAAACATTTTTTTATGAGCAACAGCCTGAAAATATGAGGCAAACATCTGGGCACAAAAATATGTAGGTTCATAGGTTAGTACTAGGCTAACTGCCCTTGTGGGCCATTTTAAGCCTAGCCAATTACCCCATCTGAAAATCAAGCCCTGCACCTTGTGTTTGTAAGGTGAACACCTTAACCATTATGCCAACGTCCCAACCCTAGCAGCTGAGAGTTATAATGATGGTGCAGGATAGATGCTATGTGACTGTGAGACAGTAGGAATTTGAAAATCTGGGAATTATTTCACTAAGCCCAACCACTTGTCACTAAACAGAAATGTGTCTAAGAAGTACAGTTGTTACAATGTCCAGATTTAGAAAAGGTTTTGTTTAGAACATCAGCCATTGCCTTCAATTAGCTGTTTTACATTTAAAGGGCTCATTTTCTGATAAAGTACTGCAGCATGAATGACAGCATTCTCTGGAACATTTGGCAGCACCAGTGTGGGTTGTACCCTTTTTAGTCACAATAAATATTTCTGTTAATAGTTATTTAACCTAGCTACACAGCTACATTTATTGGCAGTTTTGCATGCTATGCTTGGAGGAAGGTTTACAGGTTGCTATGCCTACACGATAACTAATATTTAACATAGTTGGCTTTGTTAACTATCTTATTTCTTTTTTTCAAGCATTTTATTTAATTTTATTAACATGTTAGCTATTTAGTTAGATGTAGACTTAATGCACTTAAATAATTTTTCTTATTTACATTCCGTTATCTTTCTTGAGCCCGTCTGTTTTGCAGACATACTTTTAGTTTGTCCTCTACAGAAAAAAATGACTTCTTATTCTGATGTCTTGTACAACAGTTAGCAACAGTACTTGATTCCTGTGGTTTCCCACCTGAAAGATTACACTCCACTTTTATAGCCCTTGTCCTGCTCTCAATGCATGACTGTATCACAAAATGCATGTAACACTTTTTGGATTCTTGCCCAGTTATCTTAGGTAGCATTGCAACTCGACACCGTAAAACTCCACTGCCAATCATGAGCAGACAGGTGATCCACTGTGGCGACCCCTAACTGGGAAAAGCCGAAAGACGATATAATTCATATAATTATCAAGATGGTTTCAGCTATGATCCTGGTCAAAGGCAGATGTTAAAGTGTAATTGGCTTGAGATGGTTTGGAAAAGATTTTTGTTGTTTTCTCCCTGTATTCTTTTTGTGAGGAACCTCTGTTATTTCCCACATTAGATTTCTGCAGCTTCACAAGGCTGGATAACCGATTTTAGATTTTCCGTACCTTTTAAATGTAAACACAGTAATATAAAATGTTATAAGTTCATTATTAGACAGTACAGAATATATACTGTAGACATTGCAGGAAACAATGGACTTCAAGTTTTAACCACAGATTGGAATATTCAAGTTAGCAATGAAGATTTGGTTTATAGCTAGTTTGATAATTAATATCAAATAATGAGAGATAAAGGCTCCAAATCATGGATAATTGTAAATATTACTCTAATTAACTTAGAAAGTAAATAGAACAACAGGTTTTACATCAATGTGCATTTTCTGAAGAATAGGAA
Source organism: Protopterus annectens (assembly GCF_019279795.1). Classification (NCBI taxonomy): domain Eukaryota; kingdom Metazoa; phylum Chordata; order Ceratodontiformes; family Protopteridae; genus Protopterus; species Protopterus annectens. Next base: position 721,231,217 of record NC_056749.1, read on the forward strand.
CTATGAAAGTCCAATGTCTGGCATTATTGACTGACTGTAATCATCAGTGATTTACCAGAAAATCAATTTATGAAGGATAGGAAAAACATAAGAGGCAAAAATCATGACTGATCTGCAAAATCAGGAATACTTGAGAGCTATGTCCTGAGTGGTATTTACCTCATAGTAAGTGCATTATCAGAGTTGATTATACTAGTATTGGGAGGGGGTTATATGGGGCTCTTCCTGCAGTGGGAGTATGGGACCTTACCTCGCATGTTAGGAGTATGCTTCTGTGTGCATTTTGGGTTTGTTTGTGTTGAATGCTGCTTGGGTTGAGTGTGTGTGTGTTTATCAGTGTGTGCATGTGTGCTTGTAAAGTGTTCGGTATTGGTAAGGAGAGCAGTCAATGAGTGTGCTCTTTTGATGTGGTTTTTTTTTTACATCAAACAGGTCGTTGACTAGCCTACCATCAAATATAATAATCAAGCCCACTTTTACATAGAAGACCTGAAAGAATCTTGAAATGGCATGTTGAAATTATATAAAAATGAAGCTATAAAAATCAAGAATTAAGGTGAACCTTCTGCATGTGTTTAAGGCTGCCCTTAAGAATGTATTGCATAGAGCTACAAATGACTTGTGTATAGATGATTAAAACAATGGATAAAAGCACAATGTTGAGACAGAATCAAGTGAAGCACTAATCTCATAGGTGCTTATACTAAAAAAAGAAATAATGCAAAATATGCTTCTCTTTATTAAATAACTCACTGCAGTGCATGTTTACAATTACAAATACAGAATGTATTGCATTGCTTTAGGCTGACCTCTACTTTTGGGTGTAAATATTTTTTTTATTTCATTTTCATTTTGGTTACTTGGGTAGAACACTAATCACAGCATGACCAGCTGCAAGCTCGCTGAGATTTCAGCAAAAATGTAACAATTGCAACCAGCAGTGGATTGCAAAGGCAATACAAACTAGTCACAAAAAGATAGATACCATATACAAACTTTACACCAAGGTGAGATGTATATTTTACACATGAAAAGTGGAATCAGAGGAGTAAAACTGTAAAGTTATGCTGGAGAGGCAAAGCATGAGTCAGCTCATATCCCTTGCAAATCCAGAATGCTGATTAAGTGAACTTGTTGGAAGTAGCACTGAATTTCAGTACTAGCCACTATGCAAATCGAAAAGAATAGGTCCCACAGCAATCTAGTGATCCTGAAAGAATGGAATGACAGGCACGATGTCTCTGCAGTGTACCAGCCTGTAGTAAGTGAATATAGAGAGCATGTTATCGGAAGATATGTGATAACAAGAATCGGTATGAGTGGCTCTCATATGTTCATGTTCCAGTGTTCCACACTTGTGCGATACAGGCAAATTTCAGTTTGAGAGTAGTACTCACACTGCAAATTAATAAATAAAATATTCCCCACATGCCATGAGGTTCTGAAACAATATTTTGGCAGTCAATTACTTCTCTCTTCCAAAAAGTACACAAATTAGACAACCTAGTTTAGCCACCATTAACTCACCATTGTTAAATTTTCAGGTGCTAGCACTGCATACATTGCACACTGACAGGAGATTTTGGTTGCCTTATACAGTAGGGACATTAGCCTACCTTTTCACTGCAAACACTCCATGTAGTCATAATGTTACTAAATAGTATAAGACACAGAGTGCAAAAAATCCAGGAATAGTAATTTTAAAGTATGTACTGCGGTGGTTAGACAGTTAGACGTTGCCCGTTCGATTCTCAGTTAGAGCATCTTCTATGTGGCGACATGCGTGAATGGGTGTTCCTTCATTGAAGCTTGTGCGTTAGGCCTGGCACGCCAGCATGTAAAACTCTACTGCCAATCATTAGCGGACCGGAGTTCCGCTGTGGTGACCCCTAACCGGGAAAAGCCGAAAGACACAAACAATTCAGGACAAAACCTCAAATTGGAGCAGTCCATTTTTACTAACATAGTCAGCTTGCAACCAGATAGATGAAACAAGTTTCCAGTCTGTGCTCCAGAAAAACAGTAGTCCCTTTTAAAATATAATTAAGCAGGACTACAGTAGAGTCCTGAGGCTTAACAGTATGTCAACCCTAAATGGTTCTTATGATATGAAAACAATGCTGTAAAACTTGGCAAAGAGATAAAGGGCCATAAAATGTAACAATGTAATCAGAAAAATAACAACTGTAAAATCACAAAATAAGATGAGCTTTTCACACATGCATTAGATTGCCTTTAAAATTACACTGCAGACAGCTAGAAATGACTCAAGCACAGGCAAGTTTGAGAAACAACAGGATATTGAGCCAGGGCAAGTAAGACACCTCTGTCACCAGTTTTATTCTAAAAAAGGAAACCAGCAAAAAACACACTCATTTCACAAGTGCTCCCCTGCAAATCAAGATGCAAATCTTTTTTTAAATAACTTCATTAGCTGCTGCTTCATGACTGCAAATATAGAATGCTTTGCATTGCTTTAGGCTCACCTCTATCTTGTGGGTGTAAAAGTATTAGATGTAAATCAGAAATAGATGCAACAGATAGCACGTGAAAACTCATATTGTTAAGGTGATTCAGAATCTCAGATGAAGTGCAAAAAAAAAAAATACATTTAAGTTTACTTTACTAGCCGTCTACCATAACTTAAATTGTTTTTTCACTGTAAACTTGCATAATGCACTTTTTTTAAATTTTATGTGCTTATTTTTTAGCTCATTAAGTTATTCATCTTGTGAGTTCTCTTCTGACAAACCAGACCTGCAACTATTTTAATTACTGCAAGTTGCTTTGTAGTCATGGTGTTCCATTTCTCGGCCACATTTTTGTAGGTCTAATTTGTGTGGGAATGTTCATTAACAAGATCAGATAGATGGAACCTTTAGCTCTGCTTTCTCTTAGAGCAAACCTATTGTTACATACGTTGGGTCACTAGATGTAAAAATTATTTTTAAATATTGTTTGCAAGTCAGCCGTTCTTTCAGCAGACACACTAGGTTACTTATAAACCTAATGCACGGCTGCTACTGTGCACTATGTTTAGTGTCCCTGTGTCTTTACTGCAATTCATAGAGATGGATCATGGTAATATCAAGTGGCATATAGAAAAATATCATGCTTTGTGAATGGAACACCAGCACACATAATGCACAGTGTTGTTCTAGTGCATATGTACATGCTGAATCGCAGTGCAACATGCTAGCCCCCCATAACACATTAGGGAAAAGCTTCTTAGGATAAAGTATAGTGAGTTTGGCATACCCTACTGCATAGCTGTTCCCTACTGCTCTGTGCTACACCATCACTCCCCACAGTGACTCAGAACATATTTCATTCATTAGACATGTGACCAGGGTCATTACCCACAGTATGGTAATGAGAGAATTTAGTGTTGTGAGAACTTCCACAGGTGGAGCTAAGCAGCATCAATGCAGAGGGGAGGGGTCTGGACACTGTATTGTGGTAGTAAGTTTGCTTGACAATTGGGATGCCACACTATTTGTACCTGAAGTTTACATCATATTGACAGCTCCTTGTAACCCAATGTTTTAATAGTTAGTGATACTTCAATGAACACTGGATCATCTACACAAGAATGTGTGGTTTACTGTCTGCTAACTGTATGCCCCAGTGGTATAATAAGATGCCAGACACTTAAAACAAGCAAGCCAGGAAATGGCAACAATACACCAGGAATTCGGAGACAATGCTGTAGACAGTCTAATTTATTAGATCCAAAATAAATGTTTAGCGCTTTCTGCAGTTCAAAACTGCCTTCATCAGAACATTGAGAATTTGGAATACATCCCCTTATATACACAACCTCCCATAATAAAACCCGCCTTTATTAATCAATTATCCTATTAAAATTTAAAGAACACATTTCATGTTTTTTTGTTTTTCTTTGTTACTGAAATGTGTTCTTTAAATTTTAATAGGATAATTGATTAATAAAGGCGGGTTTTATTATGGGAGGTTGTGTATATAAGGGGATGTATTCCAAATTCTCAATGTTCTGATGAAGGCAGTTTTGAACTGCAGAAAGCGCTAAACATTTATTTTGGATGTAATAAATTAGACTGTCTACAGCATTGTCTCCGAATTCCTGGTGTATTGTTGCCATTTCCTGGCTTGCTTGTTTTATTTGTTGGACACTGGGATTTTTCACTTACTATATGCCAGACACTTACTTTGAGTGTGCTTACTGTTTTACAGCTGGGGTGTGCTCTACTAGACAATATAAGCTGCACCTCCGAGTGCCTTGTTTAAATTATATGACCACCCCAAAACATAACACATATAGATAAATGCAGAGTGTTTGCAGTGAAGCAACAGAAGAAATTAAAAAAATAGTCCCTTGGATTAAATTGCTTCTGACAGTATGAGTCATACTGGGTTTGTCTCTTACACACAAGGTACATGGTTTGATTCTTACTTTTGGGGTGGGATATTTGCTAGGCTTAAAATGGCCCACAAGGGCAGATAGCCTAGTATTAACTTATGAACTTACACACACACACACACACACACACACACACACACACACACACACACACTTTTTTTGTTACTGCACAAAACAAACCATGATAGGTATATTCCAGTCTGCATGATAGTCATCAATAAAGGAAGTGTCTGAGCTAAAATTAGCTTCATTTTAATTCTAACACACATTAAAAAAAACAGTAATACTACTAAATATCAACTCCAGTAACTCTTTGTAATAATACTAAATATCAACTCCAGTAACTCTGTAATAATACTAAATATCAACTCCAGTAACTCTTTGTAATAATACTAAATATCAACTCCAGTAACTCTTTGTAATAATACTAAATATCAACTCCAGTAACTCTTTGTAATAATACTAAATATCAACTCCAGTAACTCTTTGTAATAATACTAAATATCAACTCCAGTAACTCTTTGTAATAATACTAAATATCAACTCCAGTAACTCTTTGTAATAATACTAAATATCAACTCCACTAACTCTTTGTAATAATACTAAATATCAACTCCACTAACTCTTTGTAATAATACTAAATATCAACTCCACTAACTCTTTGTAATAATACTAAATATCAACTCCAGTAACTCTTTGTAATAATACTAAATATCAACTCCAGTAACTCTTTGTAATAATACTAAATATCAACTCCAGTAACTCTTTGTAATAATACTGAATATCAACTCCAGTAACTCTTTATATGCTGCATTACGTATACATATCCTGCTTTATGATGCTCTTCTGCTGCTTAAACACCAAATGAAGAAAAAAAAAATGTTTCCAAAGCTCTGCACTAGTCTCTGGCTCAGACATACAGTATAATACTTTGGGTAGCACAATTTGTTATTATACAAATCTGCAGTAATTATGATGACTTGAAGGTACTCTAACGGAGACCTCAAGAAGCCTATTAACAATACAGAATGCAGTGAGGCCACTTGTTTGATTGGAGAAAGCTGCTTGTGATTGAGTTTTCTTCTTAGTTCACCAAGGTAACCAATGGACTTTCAGAGTAAAAAGCAACATGTGCTGAATACTTAGTCCTGGCCCCTGACCATGTCTCTAACTGTCCAGATTTTTGCAGAATGTCCAGATTTTTACCTCATAAAATTTGTGGTTTTCTGGCAAATCAGTGAGGAGTGAAGTCATTAAATAATGGCACACATTTCTGTGTTTCAGACTTCATTTCCTTCAGACATACAATGCAATACAAATCCTGCTATTCTAGGGACTTTCTAAGTTTAAACTTTAAAAGAGCAATATTTAAAACCTGCCCCTTTTTGGGCCTTTCTCCCCATTATTTTAGGGTTTTCCAGATTTCTTGCTCTAAGAGGTTGAGACGTATGCCTTCCTGAAATTGCTTTCATGAGAGATGTGTTAGTTTCTTCAGCGACCAAGAAGAAACTAATATTATAAATTTAGAGGGTATGAGGGGCTCACCCTCTCATTGGTGGTGCAGGGGAGCCCCATACAAAAACACTTACATTTCAGTCAGCCTAATCATCGGGGGTTCAGTGAAAGGATTTACTAGACCCTTGTTTTAAAATCAAGAACATACATTAAAATTATGTTTGGCTTTTCTGCATTGCTGCCTATCAAGCAGTGTAAGTGCATTGTTTGCTTTCTTTCTCTAAATGTCCTGGCAATCCTTGCAGTAGTTTGTACAAGTATGCATAAGCACTCAGATGACATTAGAGTAGGGTTGCCCCCTTTTCAAATGCCCAGAGTTGGACATTTTTGGTACAAATGTCAGATTTTGCAGGCCAAAATATACCCAAGGCCAGTACAAAGTACAGAACTTCACTTTTTTGCCTAAATAAAAGCTTATTCTTGTAACATTTTAGTTGCTTATACTGTTTATTATAACATTTAGGTGTTTCCGATACAGAATAACTGTTTTATGCAATTATTACATAAAATATAGGAAAAAGGTTTGAACTAAAATCTCAGGACATTTGCCATTTTTACAATTGTTTTGCAGGACACAATTGCCCAAAGAGGGACTGTCCATCGCAAAGTGGGCAGGTGGTAACACTACATTAGAATTTAACAGTTTCTCCAATGACCCCTTCAGTAGTTTGTCCATGTATGCAGAAGCAACAAAATGAAGCATTTCCCCCAAAGATCCCTTCAGTAATTTGTCCATGTATGAACAAGCACCAAAAATGAAACATTTCCCCCCAAACTCCCTTCAGTAATCTGTTCATGTATACACAAGCACTGAAATGACACCACAGTGAAACATTTTTCCCAACGACCCCTTCAGCAGTCTGTCCAAGTTTACACAAGTACCAAAATTAAACTTTCTCCCAAGGATCCCTTCAGCAGTCTGTCCAAGTTTGCACAAGCACCAAAATTAAATGTTTCCCTCAGTGACCCTGTCACTAGTCTGTCCATGAAACATTTCCCCCCAACAACCCCTTCAGTGCTCTGTCCAGATTTGCACAGGCACCAAAATTAAATGTTTCCCCCAGTGACCCATCCAGCAGTCTGTTTAAGTTTGCACAAGCATTAAAATTAAATGTTTCCCCCAATGACCCCTTCAGCAGTCTGTTTAAGTTTGCACAAGCATTAAAATTAAATGTTTCCCCCAATGACCCCTTCAGCAGTTTGTCCAAGTATGAACAAGTAGCATACTAGTAAGTAATCCTATTTACTTGAGAAACTAGTTGTTTTTCTCTGCCCAGTGCACCAAATGTGCCCACAGTGAGCTGAGGGATATAGCATTTTAGAAACCTAAATCGCTTGCTGTGGATATAGCCTGAGATGTCTTTCAAGCACCTCAGCACTGCACAGCCAATCACAGGTCCTTTGTGGTGGTGCCCAAGCAAGATTATGTGAGCGGGGGTGGGAGTCAAACAGAATGTCTCAAACGTCCATTTAGGACATATACTTTGCTGGTTCCCTTAAAGGGAAATAAATAAAAATTAAAAATATTTATTTTAAAATGTATATTTTTTTATTTTACATTTGCAGATTGTGCCCATATAAGACATCACCTGGGATGATTGCCCCATTCACCCTGCCCTAGTTACACTACTGGCATGTGCGCACCATGCATGGAGCACTGTGGTGGCTACATAATTGGGGTAAGATCATGTACAAAGTCTTACTCAATTGAATAGCACTGTTTATGAATAACATGTGGTTGTTGCACCATTCTACTGCATACCAGCCCTGCTCCATGGTGAAAAATGTTCAGTCCTGCTCACTCTTTAATGTTTTAGCACATTTCAGTTTAAAAGTTAAGTGCTGTTACCTGTATTGCCAACATGCAGCCTTCTGTTTCATTGATATTTTGCATTTTTGAAGGCTGATAATTTTTTGAGCTAGTGCATTGTAAAGGACTTCAATTCATTTAACTCTTCATGAGTGCTAGGATCATGAGGGAATTAATGAAGTCTATGATTTCATAGAAAGGACATTTATTGTTTTGAAGAAGTTGTACAGTTACAACTCTTCAATGACCACTTGCACTTAGAATCATATAATTATAGTAAGCCTTATTTGCTTTTGGAATAGAACTGTAGTTAGGTCATTTAATGCCATATGCAAAAGGAAAATAAGGTCTTCCCAATGTTGAAGACAATGAAAATAAGGAAGTAAATAAAAGTTAGCTCTTTTGCTCTGAGACTGTAGCAAGCTGCTTTCTACAAATATCAAATGGCACGTGGTTGAGTTGCCAGTGCTGCTACTTTGATACTTGCCTGGTCTTTGAGTTGTCATTCTCTGACATTGACATTGTTGTACAGGTATATGACACTGGAGACTACTTAAGGATGAGGCGGTTACTTCCTGTGATGTCTATCACAGAAAACCGTACTTAAAAAAATTCTTGCATATTTTTGAATGGTTAAATTTAAAAATGTCCTTTGAGAACTAACAAACACAGTTTAAATAATTCTGGTGAGTAAAACTTATTACTTTAAAACCATCCTAAATTAAACTGGAAAACTAATCTATGATTTAGTGCTGTAACCATTCATTTCTTTATAATGATTTCAGACTTATAAACTATTGAGAAGAATTCCAACATCAAAACAAAATCAGATATAATAATATATTGTTTAGCAATGATGAATGTGTTGTTAATTCTCGTCTTTCAGAGTTATTTGATGTTATTTATATTTGCTGAGAGAAAAGTATTGCTGTGTTCAGTTTATCTGGAATTTGCGTTAATATGATGGAAATTGCTGTGTTAAGTAGGGTACTTAAATACGTCCCCATTAATACTCCAAGATCCCATAAAGTTAAAGCAAATCTGCTTTATTCTGTGAGGAAACTTCATCTTTTTTTTTTCATAGTTTTCTTGATAAAGATGTAGCAGAGCAGAACTATTCACACTTTTCTGAAATAAAGCAAGAATGTGATTGTGATTTCAATGAATATTGTGCTAGTTTGAATAAAGTTAAGCTCTTTATACCTTCTGTTTTGTAATGCTAAGATAAATGCATTTTTGAAATGATGATTCTTTAAATGTGAAAAGTTAGTAAAGGAATAGTTTGACATAAGTCAGACATCATGTAATTTGAAGAAACAAGAATCGTTAGCCCTAAACAATTTGTAGAAAAAACTGTATTTATTATAAGTCAAGATCTAGTGATAAGGGTCAAAGTATTATTGTTTTTATGTTTCAATATGAAGAAATGTGTTATGAACACTAAACGACTTTAGATTGTATGAGAAAGAATGCACGCAAGAGAGAATAAGCAATATTATGAATGCACTCGTGACAAATTACTATCCCTTAGAAATGGGAATCTCTCAGATGTTTCATGAAAGACAAGGCTAAACACTTATGTGATAACAAGAGTAGAAAAATATCCTATTTCTATTGCAATCTAAAAATGCATACGACTCAGGAGAAGCCACCAGGTAGGCTTATTGAGACTAGATGTGGTACTTATTTTCAAAATGCTAGTATAGTAATCGGTAGGTCTGGAAGTTAGTGCGGCAGAGTAAGAGTGGTATTCATTGTGTTTAGACATAAATGCCATCTAGGCAGGTCGCGGCTAAGTTCATCTTCAACATAATTCATAAGGGAAAGCTGCATGTACACGTGGCAGCTTTCAGTGAAGTTTATGTAAATGAAGAGTTGATGAAGTGCAAATTAGAAATGCTTTAGAACTTGTTTGTGCCAATGTGTCTGCTTTCTGCCTGTTTGCGATTCATACTTGTTTCTTGACACGTTTTGGCGCTGTATGCAGAAACCTTGTAAAAGTCCAGGTCTTACAGTCCTGAGCCACAATGGCATTGTCATTCTATGATGTCTCCCTAAACCGGTCAAATTAGAACCTATTGAAAGGAGGGGCTTTTTAATTTTTAGTGTTTTGCAGTGCTCCAAATGTAACAAGTATAGTGTTCACTACTATTAACATGGTCCTTGCAACTTAAACTTACTGATTCCATGCTGGAAATCTTGAATATTTATCAGTTAATACAAGTAAATATTAATTTCCAGTTACTGAACCAAAGTGATCAATGCTGTCTTCTGGTAACACTACCTTTGGTAGATCTGATTTCTACAAAGGAACAGTTACATTTTCATGTGTAATTTCATAGTATACAATACACACAATACACAATCCCTTTAGCCAGTTTCCGTTAATGGATCCATTCTTAGGCAGTAGATCTGTTGCATTTGTACCTTTGTCTTTATAACCCCTGCATCAAGTTTTTGTACTATTTCAACTGACAATCTCTGCAATGTATATCGACCTGTCAGTGTATTACCTTTCAGCAAATAATTACCATTATTTGGTACTGTGATGTCACTTTTTGCAGTTTTTATATTTTCTTATAATAGGAAAATCTGTACCATAAAAGCCTTTTCTATGCCTGCTATGCAAAATGCAAAACTGTTTAACATTTTACAGCATCCACTGTTTCTCAGTTTCACCTTTAGTGTCATCACTCTAGGAAATGAGCAGTCAGCCAGTGTTGTGATATAATCTTCTGCTAATTTTGAGTATCTTAGCTCATTTACTTCAGATACTTGTGTACACTTGGAAAGGTAGTACACAGAGTTTCATTGTCTCCTTTCTTGTCACTGTGAAATTGTATAACAACCATAGGGCCTATTTGTTGAAATACTAAATGATGATTTTGATTTTGGATTAAAAAATAGTCTCAGGTGGCTTAATCAGCAATATAACCTATTTTCATAAAAATAAAAGTGAAAATACTCACATGACTGACTAACAGAACAAACATTATTTTCCTTTTCAGAATATCTTCTTCAACATCTCTTAAAGACATACTGGCATAAGCTATGATTTTTATTTTCACGTCATTGGTTTTCCTTCACATAGTACTTAGGCCTATGAGATTAGCACATACATCTGCAACAGACTAACATTTTGAATGAAAATTACTCATTATAGTATCAAAACTTATCACCTGACAGCAACAGGTTTTCTGGTTTGATTCTTGGCTGGGGTGCTTTCTGTGCGGAGTCTGCATGCTCTCCCTGTATCGCATGGGTTTCCTCCAGGTGCTCCAGTTTCCTCCCACATTCCCAAGACATGCTGCAGGTAGATTGAACATTCTAAACTGTCTCTAGGTGTGTGTGTGTGTGTGTGTGTGTGTGTGTGTGTGTGTGTGTGTGTGTGTGTGTGTGTGTGTGTGTGTGTGTTTGTGTGTGTGTGTTTGTGCCTTGTGAGGAAGGTTGGGTGCCGGGCTGGCAACTCACCACCATAAAACTCTACTGCCACTCATTCTGTGGACCATTGATACATTGTGGTAACACCTAATGGGAGTAGCTGAAAGGAGAAGAAGAAGAAGACAGTATCAAAACTCAGAGATTATTGTCCAGTCAAACAAATGTTTTTTTATTCAGTTCTCTCATTAGTAATGTTAAAGTTTTTGATAAAGTGTGAATAACAGTTTGCCATTCCTAACAAAACTTTACTAAAGTGATTTTTTAGGAAGTGAAATTGTGTGCACGGCCCTAACTTTCTTTTTGCATCAGGTGACATCCCTTGGGCTTAAAAAATGAAACTATAAAACTATAATGCCCCATTACTAAATTTGCCTTTGTCCTTGGCCGATGTTAAACCACTTTTTTTTAATCTTTTCAGTACTTGCTTTACTGCTTAATCATGCCATTGATGTGATTATTTGTATTTACAACTCCCCGTATAATCTAATGCATCAGAGTTTGAAATATTTCACCATCAGGGTTTTCTCCAAACAATAGTCTCTTATACTTTTTCTGGGTCTATATTATTTACGTGAAGAAGCAGAATGTCGACTCACCTTTAGTCATCCCGTATTTGTCGAAGTTGCACATCATCAAATGGCCAAATCATTGATTTATTTCTAAGGGAAAGAAATCCATTGGTCGTTCTTTTAATTCTGCCCTTTTCCCGACTGTAGTGTGATCTTGGAGTTAAGCATATTTAGTTAGGGGGGTGGGGGGCACAGCCCCTCCACATCAGGGGGTGTGATTGGCCTAGCCCCCCACTTTAATAGTGTTTATTTTAATGTGGTGTGTGTGGTTGGGCTACTGATTTCTTTCCCTTAGAAAGTAATCGATGGTTTGGCCATTTGATGGTGTGCAGCTTCGGCAAATACGGGTCAGTTAAAGGTAAGTCGACATTTTGGTTGTTCGGCTATATAATATAGAGTCACTTTTTCCAACCCGTATGTGTACAGAATGTTAAGTCTACACCGTGAATCAGTCTCAAGTTAATGATGTCCTGATTTCAGATCTAATTCTCTAAGCATTTTAGTAAATATTGTATATGTGATACAAATGGAGTAGGACCATTGACCTTTTCAGTAGTGCCTGCTTTCTTTTACAACTTTAATGCTATTCTACCTACTTTTCTAAACTGATTAGGTATGCTGTAATATAGCTAGCTGTACTACTGGTCTGTATGTAACTTTTGTTTGGGAATTTTTCAATTTTCCTACTTCTTGTAACTGTCTTGGTACTTTTTCAATATTTTTTCTCAAATGGCTTTTTATAGTTAATTTATTGACTATCTAAATGCTTTTAATTGATTTTATTGCTAAGTGATTCATAGATGATGAACCTTCTACTAATTTTGAGGCATTTCTGATATGAAATGTCCCAAAACTAATAAAAATATTCATGTTGTAATCAACTATCTCAGTTAATTATGGATTTGAATGCATTTTGCTGTAAATGCATTTACTTGCTATGCTGATGAATATGTCTGAATCACCAGCTTATATGTATCTAATTTTATGACCATTAGTTTTCATTTGTAGCTTAATCAGTGTATATTTCCATATATTGCACATACGTGTTATTTTTCTGCTGTAACACCTTTACTCTTGGCGATTTATTCTCTTTCTTTACATACAAATCAATAGCATATGTATTAAATAGTCCATCATATATTGGTATTTTGCTGTACTCTCTGTGGTTGATATTGTTTCTTAAAATTTCCTGCTGTACCGCATGCTCTGAATACCATTGCAAAGGGATTTTATTACCAACTGCTTTGCATAGTTTTATCTTCACTGTATATTTATTATTTTGTGGCTGTCTTCTTTCACGATATGATTTATTTCATACTTTTATATGCAGTTCAAATGTCATTTTTCTTTGCTGCTTTTAATTTGTTAATAGCCTCATGTTTCAAACTATAATTCATGTTCATTGCACTTACAACCTTTGTCTTGCCTGTTCTCATACATTTTGTCATGATCTCTGATTTGTCATGATTTCTAATGCTTGTTAAAACTTTGTAAAAATCAAGAAATGTCTCTATTGTCACATTTTGTTCAAGAAGGACTTTCATTTTGAGTTTTCTTGGATACCTCTCAAGTCTGAAACTCAAATATCTGTCATTATCTGGTATATTATTTAATGAATTCGATCTTTACTGATTTGCCAGAAAAAAAACACAAATTTATGAGAGACCAAAAATATGAATAAAAAATCTGGATATTCTATGAAAATCTGGACAGTTGAGATGTATGTTTCCCTGATACACCACTAAATTTTCTTCATCTTAATTTGTTAGTTAATATGAACAAAATTATATTTTCTTGTAATATTTTAACATTGTGCAACATGTATTCCTTAATTAGACAATTGTTTTGTCTTTATAATATATATATATATATATATATATATATATATATATATATATATATATATATAGTAGCATAAAGTGGTGGTTCTTACCATTTAAAACAGTACAAGTGACCCACAAGTGTATAAAAAGTTGAGTTATTAATGTGTAGAACAGTGCTATGCACAGCTCATTGCAAATAAATAATGTCTTTAGCAATATTACACAGAGATCATTGGAAATGGAGTAATGCTTCTCTAAATGAGCAGCATTTCTGTTAAGTTGTACTTGTTTCTTTAAGAACAGAACAATATGTGACTGTATTAGTGAGTGCTTGTTTGCTTAAAGATCTAATTAGTGTACTATAAGAAAGAGGACTGAAAGAAGCCCAACCACAGAGAATCTGACCTTTTGTGAAATGGAACTTGGTGTCCAGAGCAGCATCTATTGTTGAGAGAATAAACCACAGTGAAGGAAGTCCAGGAAGGAGAAACTGGAAATTATTCCTGACTGAAGATTCCCAAATGACCTGTCATAAAGATACTTTTTGTCAGAAGTAATGGGTTGAGTATAAGACAAAGTTAAAGGTGATGTCTGTATTTTTTAATTAAACAATAAAACTTTATTTTATTTGGAAAAGCCTATCTTTAATTCCATTTGAAGACTGCTGGACTCAGCTGCTTTAATATTCCACATTGATGAATTGCAGTGGACAGTTTGACATAAGTTATTAATGTGAAAACCCTATTATTTTATATATAATATATATAATTGTAGTTTATTGGCCGTTTGGCAGTTTTTCCATCTCTTTCAACTTACTGGTTTAAAAGCCCACGTTTGATCTTGTTTCCCATCTTTCCTGTAACTAGTCTAGTCCAGATACAGATTTGCTGTATCCAGGACTGTTTGTAAGCTTCTGAGCCCCCCAAGCCTTTCTGTGTTGGAGGGAAGGCTTCTAGCTTATCAGTGGGAGTGGTAAGCACTAGGTAGCCTGTCTACCACAAGAGAGGTTTCTGGCCCAGAAATTGAAGTTTATTTGCTGTTTGGGCAGTTTTTCCATCTCTTTCAACCTTCTGGTTTAAAAGCCTGTGTTTGTGCTTGTTTCCCACCTTTCCTGTAACTAGTCTAGTCCAGATACAGATTTGCTGTAGCCAGGACTGCTTGTAAGCTTCTGAGCCCCCCCAAGCCTTTCCGTGTTGGAGGGAAGCCTTCTAGCTTATCAGTGGGAGTGGTAAGCACTAGGTAGCCTATCTACCACAAGATCCAGGTACAGATTCTTAGTTTTAGCACTTGAATTTGCTTATTTGTCCTCAGCACTTGTTCAGAACTTGTTGTTAGCACTAAATAAGGTACAAATTACTATAGCACTCAACCTTCTTCTTTACCTAGAGGCAAACAGTTTTTGTACTTACTTTCCTCACTAGCTTAGAGAAAAACAGCTCTTATACTCACTTTCCTCACTTGTCTAGAGGAAAGTAGTTTTTTATTCAGGCATGTCCAAGGGTCAGCTCCCAGTGTTCTCTCCTGTCTATCTGATGACTCTGGGCATCTTGGGGCAATGTAGCAATTGCCTCATGTACAGACAACCCTCTCCTACCACCCAACACCACAACCTGCGAGAGATGCTCTTATCTAGCCAAACTGGAGGCAAAGCTCTCTCCAACCAAGACTGAACTTGATAGTCAAGAGGAGAAGGTAAAGACTTGCACCACACCACACTCATCACATAGTCCCACTAAACCTACACCACCAAAATCCACACATAGAAACACAAAAACATTTGCGGAGGCTCTCAATAATAATCTGCTCAAGCCACAGACACCTCCAAAGCAGAAACAAAAGCAACCTCCACCACTCCAACACAACCCAAATGACACACAGCCCACAGACTCTGTGTGCCAATAAACCACAGCCTATAAAGCAAAACAACGTACCCAACACACTAGCCATAGGTGACTCTATAGTCAGGCACACTGATGTCCCACTCACCAAGCTAAACAAGTAGAAGGTTACTGTCAGCTGCCTGTCGGGTGCCAGGATCTGCTACATAACCCACGCACTCAGGTTACTCCACAACAAGTAGAAATATGACTCTGTCATTGTCCATGCTGGTGTGAATGACCTGAGACATACCTCCCTGGACTACATGAAAAGAGACATGGAAGAGCTTTCTGATCTTGTAGCCCAGGCAGGTATGACGCTAGCCCTGAGTAGCATCCTGCCATCGCCCAGAATGATACCGCAGTACAAGGACAAAATGATTGACTTCAACAACTGACTAAGCTTCTGGTGTCATTCTAAGGAGATCCAGTATCTGTCTGCCTGGGACGACATGGTCAACAGACCATGATGCTTTGCCAGAGATGGCCTGCACCTGTTGCCCCTGGGATTCCGGATACTGGCTAAGGGTCTTGCAGCTCCTATAGTGCATTTTTAGGCAAGGTTCAAATGACAAATTCACCACTGTAACAGGAACAGGCAAGCAAAAACTGAGGGTAGTGCTACTCAGTGCTAAAAGCCTAAATCTCAAAATGCACTCAGTCGAGGCACTCCTTAAAATGGAGAACATCAATATCTGTGCAGTGACTGAGACCTGGTTCAAGGCTCTAGAGAGCACCCCTGCATTACCAGGCTATAACTCATACCACACTTTTTGGCCATCTGACCTGGACCAGAACACCAAAGGCGGAGGTGTGTCCATATTCATTAAGGATATCCACACCTCCAGGCTAGTTGCATAGCAAAATTCATCTGAGGTTATCCAAGTGCAACTAACTCTGGGCAAAACTGCAATTCAAATTGTAGCTTGCTACAGATCCCCCACCATGCCCCAGGATTCCCACTCCTCTTTTCTTGATACACTGGAAAATATTAGGGTTCAACCAAACACCCTAATAATGGGTGATTTCAACTACACCACCATTAACTGCGAAACTACTCATGTACCAACTCCTTCACTCAACACTTTCTGGAATTCATAAATTCCAATGCCCTGGATCAACTTATCCACTCCCCCACCAGGGGCAACAATATCCTAGACCTAGTCATTACCAACATGAGTGACCAGTGTTCCATACCTGAAGTCAACTCCTCTTTGGTCAGACCCGACCATTAGCTAATCACCCTAGATATCCACATCCCACCCACCATTAAGGAAATCATGGTAAATAATTTCTCCAAAGTCAACTTCATGCTTCTTAAGACAGAAGTGGCAAAATTCATGACACCCATGCAGATGGACAATACAGTTATGATTGCTGAATCCTACAAACATGCACTCTATAAGTACTTACATGAGTGCCTGGATCGTGCTATCCCAAACAGAACCAAGACACTATCCTCCAAAAAAAGGAAGCCAATCTGGTGGTCCTCTGCCATAAACAAACTCTACAACAGAAGGAAGAAACTGTTGCAAAAGAGAGTAAAATCCCATGAGCGGGAGGAGCTCCCTGGTCAGCCTCAGTAAGAAGCTGAGATCCCTTATAAGATCCTCCATAGCTAGCTATGAAAACAAAATTGCCACTGATTCTAAGGGCAACGACAAAGCATTCTATAGCTATGTCAAGAGTCTCAATGGCAACACCCAGATCTGCTCTGAGTTACAGCACAATGGCATGAAAATTACAGAACCAACTGATATTACCAACATCCTGGCAGATAGGTTTAGTGCTAACTATACCCCCCTCTCACCCTCTAAAGGGCCCATATCTATACAGGAAGAATGCAGAGTCCCTGTAATCACATCTATGCAGGTAAAAGCTTCACTCTCTAAATCCAAAACCACAGCATCAGTGGGACCGGACTACATCCTAGGCTGCATTTTACACAAACTTCAGAAAGAACTGGCTCCCCACCTAAGCACCATGTTCAATCATAGTCTCACATCAGGCTTTGTGCCCACTGAATGGTGCACAGCAACAGTTATCCCACTCCACAAAGGGGGAGCCACCACTGATCCTGGGAACTATCGCCCTGTCAGCCTGACGAGCCTGGTCTGCAAGGCCATGGAACATATCATCATGGAACTCATAAACAAAGACATCGGTGACCTCCAAACTCTGGACCCCACCCAGTTCAGGTTTGTGAAAGGCAGACCATGCCTTCTAAACCTGATTGACTTCTTTGCGGCAGTCACCAAAGCTGTAGATGAGGGTAAGGTGGTTCACACAGCCTGTCTTGACCTCGCCAAAGCTTTCGACACCATCCCCCATTCTGGAATTAAAGCTAAACTTACTAAACTAGGTATAAATCCCTACATCACAAGATGGGTTGCCAACTGGCTCACTGATAGAACCCACAGTGTAAAAGTTGCAGACTCCAAATCTGACTTCAAACCAGTGACAAGTGGAGTACCACAGGGTTCAGTCCTGGGACCTCTCCTGTTTGGTATCTACTTCTCTGAAGTACAGGCTAACACAGAAGGCCTCTGGCTAATGAAGATGACTGCAAACTAGGAGCCATAGTCGAGTCCCCAAATGATGTGGACATCCTACAGAAGGGCCTCATTGAGACAGATGCCTGGTGTCAGAGGCATGGCCTCAAGCTCAATGCCAAAAAGTACATTGTCATCCCCTTTGGTAAAAACTCTGTACCCATAAACTACCACATAAATGGCAGTCTACTTAACGCTGAATGTATAATAAGAGACCTTGGGACCCATGTGGACAGCAGTCTCTCCTTTGAGAATCACGTCGCCACAGTAGTCAGGAAATCCTTCTATGTGGCACATCTCATCACAAAAGGGTTCTCATCCAGGAAAAAAGAGGTCATTGTTCCCCTCTACTTAGGCCCATTACAGAGTACAATGCCCCTTTTGGAATGTATCTCACAAGACATCTGCAGCAGCTGGAAAGGCCGCAGAAGTACCTCACAAAGAGGATTACTGGCATCAAACAGATGCCCTACACTGACAGTCTCAAAAAACTCGAGCTTTACTCTGTAGTATATTGCCTACTCCGAGGAGATCTCTGTGTAACATATAAAGCTATGTTAAACCCAGAGCAGTTGGACATGCTACACCTAAAGAAATCCCAATCCCTCCGAGCTACACGCTCTAGGGACCTAAATCTTGTCACCACAATAAACAGGCCATGCTGGCGGGATAGATTCCTGTCCCAGATACTTCCTATACTCTGAAACAAGCTACCCATCTATGTCAAGCAAAGTTCCTCATTAGTACTCTTCAAGAAAAATCTTGATGAGTGGATGGGAAATAGGAAGTACACCCCGGGGATCACTTCTGTGGCTCTGTTCAGCAGGGGCACAGGAAATTAATTTTCTTGGGTGGCGTAAGCCAGGGAACATTGTTGGCTAGGCTTACTTAGGCCCTTGGGCCAATAGCCTAGTACCTCCCTATAAACCTATATATATATAGGTTCATAGGTAGGTACTAGGCTATTGGCCATAGGGCCTAAATAAGCCTAGCCAAACGGTACCCTGCCTTTTGCCACCCAAGAAAATTATTACATTATATATATATATATATATATATATATATATATATATATATATATATATATATATATATATAAGAACAAAACTGCAGCTACGAACCAAAACTAAATCACAAGAACACCTTCAATGACTGAAGAAACGTCAAACTGGCACGAAATAGTTGTTCAAAGGCTTTAATTGCATAAAAATCCACAGCAATGTTGAATCAAGTGCTTTCACCTGACTAATACCAGGCTTTATCAAGATACCAAAAAGTTAAAACAACCATTCTTATATATCATTAGATACAATCACATGATATTATATATATAGGGTATATATATATATATAGGGGTATATAGGTTAGTACTAAGCTAACTGCCCTTGCGAGCCATTTTAAGCCTAGCCAATTATCCCTTCTGAGACTCAAACCCTGCACCTTCTGTTTGTAAGGCAAACACCTTAACCATTAGGCCACCCTCCCAATTATGAATAATTACTCTCATTAAAAACTTTTTTTAAAAAGACATTACATAGTGAATAAATAACTTAGAAAAATGTCATTAATTGCACATACCATATACAGTGTTTGACTAAAAAATGAATGTAACCACAAGTTAATTTAATTAAAATGTGTTATAATAAAAATGTGTTATAATAAATATATATCAACATTTTCATAATTTTGCTCTTCTCATCCTAAGAATACTTTTAATACTAACATTCTCATTAAGACCAGGGGGTTTTGAAGCATCTAACCTTAGTTGCCAAAGTAATTCTCTACATTCGAGAAAGGTTTCCCAATCACCCCCTCTTTGGTCTTGTGAAACTTGTTCTACATTATTGGGAGAATAGATTTATTTTTACAACTGATTGGGCTAAATATATTATCCATTATAAACGCTTTTTGGACGACATTTGTATTTTGTGGGATGGTAGTTTAAACAAATTTGAGGAATTTATGACATGTATTAACATGTCTACACATTTTCTTTCTTTTACACATAATGTCAGTAACGACAAGCTTAATTACCTGGATGTAACACTCCACAAAGACTATGCTAATAATTTTTTTCAATCTGAAATTTATAGGAAAGCCACTTTCTCAAATTCTTACTTGCATTTTGAAAGTGGCCATCCTTTCCATCAGAAAAAAGGAATAATAAAAGGACAATTCATTCGGGCATCTAGAATGTCCAGTACAGATGAATTGTTCCTTAAAGAGGTTGATACATTAAAAAGGTTTTTTTGCAGAGAGAGGTTATCCAACAAGTTTGATCAATAAACTGGCTTAGAAGTAATTACTAATAGGGAATTTAAATATTACCCATTAGTGGGCATTGGACAGCAGACAGTTGAGAAAACAGTACAGGAAGGCAAATTTGAGCCAAATAGCACGTTCATTTATACATTTACTAAGGATGCTGAATATTTAGAATCAACTGTGTTAAAATACTGGCCAGTATTGACACTTGAGGAAGACATGCGTAACGTGATACCTCCAGAGCCTAGTTTTGTGAAAAGAAGGGACATAAACTTAAAAGGTTTATATGAAGGTAAAAATCGTGTTAGAAATCAGACATCCACTTCAAGGTTGGGTACATTTAAATGTAGAGCCTGCAGCCAGTGTCATTTTATTTTAAATGATAGCAATTTACATATTCATTCAAGAAATTTTAGGTATCATCCAAGGGGTAATTTTAATTGTGGAGCTAGAGGAGTAGTATATTTAGGGGTCTGTACACAATGCTACAGTTTTTATGTAGGGAAGACTGAAAGACCCCTAAGACATAGAATCTATGAACATCTATATGAGGTAACTAAAAAGAAAGACACTAATGCCTTTTACGAGCATTTTACCCAGTGCCCTAACATGCAGTTAAAATTTTGGTCTTGGAACAAGTTTCACAAGACCAAAGAGGGGGTGATTGGGAAACCTTTCTCGAATGTAGAGAATTACTTTGGCAACTAAGGTTAGATGCTTCAAAACCCCCTGGTCTTAATGAAAATGTTAGTATTAAAAGTATTCTTAGGATGAGAAGAGCAAAATTATGAAAATGTTGATATATATTTATTATAATACATTTTTATTATAACACATTTTAATTAAATTAACTTGTGGTTACATTCATTTTTTAGTCAAACACTGTATATGGTATGTGCAATTAATGACATTTTTCTAAGTTATTTATTCACTATGTAATGTCTTTTTAAAAAAAGTTTTTAATGAGAGTAATTATTCATAATTAACTATCATGTGACTGTATCTAATGATATATAAGAATGGTTGTTTTAACTTTTTGGTATCTTGATAAAGCCTGGTATTAGTCAGGTGAAAGTGCTTGATTCAACATTGCTGTGGATTTTTATGCAATTAAAGCCTTTGAACTACTATTTTGTGCCAGTTTGACGTTTCTTCAGTCATTGAAGGTGTTCATATATATATATATATATATATATATATATATATATATATATATATATATATATATATATATATACACACACGCACACACACACACACACACACACACACACACACACACACACGCAAGCAAAAATATATATATATATATATATATATATATATATATGCTAATATGAGTGTAATTTCTCCAAAAAGACAGTGAAAAAGAAGTAAGAGAGAGAGACACTGAATGAGACAGTGACTCTTGTGGTATGATGGGATTTTTTTGAGGGCACTTGTGTGAGGATCCATGTTTCAAAGTGACCACAGTAGAGCAGTAACTATGGGCCATAGTGGCTGTAACCAAACTGAAGGTCATGCTAGCTAGGTTGATGGCTATGTCAGGGGATGCTGCTGCTGGTGTTAAAACAACTTATGTGGGAGGAAGACCTTGAAGAGTATCTACATGGTATGTCCATCAGGAGGGATGGGAGCATGCTGATTGTGCCAAGATCATATCGGCCAATTAACCAAAGAACCATTGAGACCCTTTATGGGCATGGAGGGGAATGAGTACCAGGACTATGGTAAAGTCAGTAAGGTATTACTCATCACAAGTAGTGCTAACACAGAGACACAATCTAATAAGTTTCACAACTGGACATTTTCTCTTAACAAAATGGTAACTTCACAATTATGTGACTTAAAGTATATTATTAATGTATGGTTGAATTATGAAGTTGAACTTAATAAGAATAAAACAATTTAAAAAATTAGCTATATTTGTAAACATGTAGACATTAAAACTGAAGAGCAAAACAGTGATGCAGAGAAGATAACTGGTTTAGCCAAATATTCATTTGAAAGATTGAATCATCTAGAAGTGATTTCTGTCTTTCTAAATGACCAGAGAACACCTCAATTTCAGGGAAACGGTAATCTTATTATGTCAAGTTGAAAGTACTTTAGGGACACTGCAGTGGATGTAGAATAGAAATACCACAGAATATAAAGCTGTTGATCATGTGTTAATTTTAGTTTCATCAGCAGGAAACACATCTCTGGCCAAAAAAGTAATCAAGATAAGCTCCAGAGTAAGTAGGACAGGGCCAGAATAGATGTACCACGTCCCCCTTCTGAAACCACGGAAGGCGTCACAAGCCTCTGAATTACATTAGTAGTGTAAATTAGTGAATCAGTTAAAATGGATGTGATATTCCAATGACAAATGAGTGCAACAAAACCAAAATGTTAGTTCCAAAACTAAAGGGGATATCTGGGGACTGTTGTGATCGTAGGAAGCAAAACAGCCTTATAAAAGGTGACAGTTGCTCAGTGCATGGGCTGGAGAAATGTTGCAGGCAAGAGTCTGAAACGCACTAAATGGGCTGCAACAGTTCAAAGGCAAAGTAGAACACTGACCTAGTTTGACCAACCAAAAGTGGATGAAATCTCTTGGAGACACAGACTATCCAACAGGCATAAAACTGATGGTTTAAAGATGGAGGGTCATCTCTAGAACAGTGTCATGGTGATCACCATTTGGAAGAATACAAGAGTCTCAACAGAGTATAAAAGTTGTGTAAATAATGCCGGTAGCTGTGTTATAGTTTATTGTAAATTAATAATGCTCATTGTTCAGTGTCAAAAGAATGATTTTTTAATGAGTACTGTTTCTGTTAATTCATAGGTTCATAGGTTCATAGGCTGGTACTAGGCTATCAGCCCTAGGGCCTATACAAGCCTAGCCATAACAATTCCCTGGCTATTTCTTCCCACATTATTTACTTTCCTGGACCCCTGTCTAGCAGGGCGACTGACGTGATCCCTGGGGTGAATTTCCTTTCTCCGATCCAATCGTCAAGGTTCCTCTTGAAGAGGTCCAAAGAGGCACTCTGCTTGACATGTATGGGCAATCTATTCCAGAGTCTGGGGAGTCTCTGGGTCAGGAACTTATCCCTCCAGCATGTTTTGTTTATTGTGATGACAAGGTTTAGATCCCTGGAGCGTGTAGCTCTGAGGGATTGGGATTTCTTTAAGTGTAGCATGTCCAACAGCTCTGGGTTTGACATGGCCTTGTATGTTAAGCAGAGATCGCCTCTGAGTAGATGATATGTGACAGAGTATAGCTGGAGTTTTTTAAGGCGGTCAGCGTAGGGCATCTGCTTTAGGCCTGTGATTCTTTTAGTGAGGTATTTCTGAGGCCTTTCCAGTTGTTGCAGATGTCTTGAGAGGTACATACCAAATGGGGCGTTGTATTCTATAATGGGTCTAATGAGGGATGAGTACAGTGGGACAATGACCTCCTTTTTTCTGGATGAAAAGCCCTTCGTGATGAGGTGTGCCACATAGAAGGATTTCCTGACTGTTGTGGCAATGTGGTTATCGAAGGTGAGACCACTGTCCACCTGTGTCCCCAAGTCTCTTATCACACTTTCTGTGTTCAGTGTACTGCCACCTATATGGTAATTCATGGATACATGTTTTTCCCAAAGGGGATAACAATACATTTCTTGGCATTGAGCTTGAGCCCATGGCTCTGGCACCAAGCATCTGTTTCTGTAAGGCCCTTTTGTAGAGTATCCACATAATTTGGGGATTCAATAATGGCTCCCAGTTTGCAGTCATCTGCAAACTTTGTTAGCCAGAGTCCCTTAGTGTTGACCTGTACTTCAGAGAAGTAGATGCCAAACAAGAGCGGCCCCAGGACTGAACCCTGAGGTACTCCACTTGTCACTTGTCTGGAGCTGGATTTGGAGTTGGCTACTTTTACAGTGTGGGTTCTATCAGTAAGCCATTTAGCAACCCTTTGGGTGACATAGGGATTAATGCCCAACTTAGTAAGTTTATCTATGATTCCAGAGTGGGGGATGGTGTCAAAGGCCTTGGCAAGGTCTAGATAGGCTGTGTGGACCACCTTACACTTGTCCATGGCTCTGGAGACTGATTCAAAGAAGTCAATCAGGTTCAGGAGACAAGATCGGCCCTTCACAAACCCAAACTGGATGGGGTCCAGTGTTTGAAGGTTACCAATGTCTTTGTTTATAAGTTCCATGATAATACGCTCCATGGCCTTGCAGATAAGGCTTGTCAGACTGATGGGACGGTAGTTTCCGGGATCCAAGGTGGATCCCCCCTTGTGGATTGGGATAACTGTAGCTCTGCACCACTCAGTGGGCACGAAACCTGAGGTGAGGCTATGATTAAACATGACACTTAGGTGAGGTGCCAGTTCATATTGTAGTTCATGTAGTACACAGCCTGGGATGTCATCTGGTCCCATGGATGCTGTATTCTTGGCTTTAGAGAGTGCGTTTTGTACCTGTGTGGCCGTTATTACTGGAATTTGGCAATCTTCCGGTATTGAGATGGGCCATTTAGGGGGTGAGAGGGGGGTGAAGTTGGCACTGAATCGATCTGCCAGGATATTGGAAATATCCTTTGGATCAGTATATTTAATGCCATTCTGTTTCAGCTCAGCGCAGATCTGAGCATTGCCATTTAGATTCTTGACATAGTTATAGAATGCTTTGTGGTTGTCTTTGGAATCTTTGGCAATTTTATTTTCGTAACTAGCTTTGGAGGATTTTATGAGGCATCTCAGTTTCTTACTGAGGCCAGTAAGGGAGTTTTTTGCATCCTGGGATTTTCCTCTTTTCTGCAAAAGTTTCTTCCTTTTGTTGTAAAGTTTGTTTATGGCAGGGGACCACCAGATTGGCTTCCTTTTTTTGGATGAGAGCATTTTGGTTCTATTTGGGATGGCACGATTCATGCATGAGTGGATGTGCTTGTACAGTGCCTTAGTGTAGGATTCAGCAGTTGAACTTTCAGTTCCCGTCTGCATGGGTGTTATGAAGTTTGTCACTTCTTTGCTTTTCTCTATGAACAGAAAGATATCTGCTTACATTAAGTAGAGAAGGTTTGTTTAATGAACTAGTGAATGTAATAGAAAAAGAAAAGTAAAAGAAACCCAACCAGAGAGCTTTTGCTCTTGTGTGAAAGGGGACTTGATGTCAAGAGCTCTGATTTTTAGACAGAGAGAAGCAGCCATAATGAAAAAAAAAGGAGTCCATAGACACCTACCAAGAGAGACTGTTTCTCAGTAGGATAAAGCTGAGTATAAGTTTGAGTTAAAGATATTTGTGCTTTTGGTTAAACTGCAAATCTTTGTTTTACATGGAAGAACCTGCATTTAATATCATTTGTGTACAATAAACTAGTTTTTCTATTTTTATAAGTCTGCTTATTTTAAGTTCTTTAATCTTCCACTTTCTGTCTAACTATGATTACCTAACAAAATAGTAAATGTTCAAAACAACAAACAAAAAAGATCAAACCACAAAACAGCCAACACCAAAAACTAGAAAAAAACAAAGATAAATATTTTTTGCTGGGGAGCAAGCCTCACTCCATCCTCCACGCTTCCTGCTAATTATATATGCCAACTATGAGACTGCACAACACTAAGGAAAGGGCAAATTTCCATTTTCTGCTGTTCTGCTATTTCACACCACAGCAGCCGGCATTGAGATTTCACTGCCTTCAGCCAGAAAAGCATCCAAAAAGGAATGTTTGCTATTTCAAATGTTCATTCGTATGAGCTGCAACACTATATATATATATATATATATATATATATATATATATATATATATAAAACTATATATATATATATATATGCGCACACACACACACACACACACACACACACACACACACACACACACACACACACACACACACACACACACACACACACACACACACACACACACACACACACACACACACACACACACACACACACACACACACACAAGAGTATATGCTGAAGTAGAAAAATGTACAACCATTGAAACATGGCTGACCGATGCTGGCACTTCAAAAACGTACTCACTGAAAAAAAACCAACACATCAAAACAATAACCAGTAGAAACTGAAAATAGTTTGCTTTTCTGATCAGTTAATCAAACCCCTATCACTAACTTTATACTCATTTTGTCTGATTAGTGGTAGGGTTAGAAAAAGGATTTTTGCTAAGGTAAGGTCTATGGTTGGAATTAGGTTCAGAGGCCTTTATTTTTGGACTATCCTAACTAAAAATGCTATTGTACAAATCTAAACCATAGTAGATTTATCTCATGGTTTTGCAGATACTCACACTTTTGGTGTCAGAGTTTCTTTGTAGGCTATAAAGCTGATGCTAATGTAGAGGACCTTACAACAACCTACTATTGGGTACCCAGCTATGTGAGGGATCAGACAACAGCCCTTAGATCAGCACCACTGTCCTGAAATAGGTCTAATGGATACCAGTGGTATGTTCTCTCTAAAGTCATACCATACCCAATAAGTTAAAATAGAAAAGATGCACACATATCTGATACATTAACCAGTAACTGTCGCTCTCCTACGTTGGGCACAATAGAAGAGTATTTGTGGGGTCAGTTCAAGCAGCTTTATTATATATAAACACATCACAATAGAAGTTTACTGACTTTAACTTAAGTAACTTATATACAGACTAGAAAAAGTCCAAGGTACCCAGGAAACTGAAATCAGCCACTGAAATCCAACTCCAAGATTTTATTCACAGATAAAGACAGTACATTAATGTTCTCCAAGACTGAATTAATGCATTTTTGTTTGAGTAACTTCATCAGATGTGGACTCCAGCACTTCTGCAAATGTAGTAAACTGTCCAGAAAAAAAGCTAATAATGCTTCCAGGCAGTAATACAGGTGCGTTTCTACCACCACCTGTTGAGGTTAGCACTTTTCTGAGCTGCTACTTAACCAGGTAAACCTATGTAGAATAATGGGCTAACTGCAGTCAGACTGGTATGAAATGACACTGGCAATGTCCTTCACTGGAGTTGGTGATGCCTTCAACAAGCCACCAGACTGGTGCACCTTAATGCAGTGAAGCCCCTGCCCCTTGCACACCCTGCTGCTAAACACCAGCGTGTGTACAGTTGCCGGCAACAGTCAATCTGTTGTTACAGCGTTTGTATCCTCGCTGTCTCTCCTTCCCTCAATAGACAAAGAAATCTGCTCAATTTATCATAACTGGACTCTGGATAGAACGCTTCTTGAATAATTGAGCCTTGATGGTTCTGTTGTTTTTAGCTTTAGGCCTCAATAAACTGGAACTAATAGGTAGCATCATTCAAGTTTGCCTGAATAGTAGTCTTTGAGCAGGTGAGCCAAGTATATCGTTACGAGGTATGTTTCTGAGATTATGTAAATTCAAAAAGACATCGGTATTGTCATGCTTTGACTTTTCAGGTAATTGCTTTGCACTCTGCACTGCACGTTCAGCTAGTCCACTTGACTGTGGATATTCTGGACTACTAGTAACATGTACAAAGTCCCATTCTCTTGCAAGTATCTGAAATAACTGACTAGTAAATTGAGTACCATTGTCAGAAATAACTTTGTGTGGACTACCATGGACTGAGAAATGACATTTCAACTTAATAACAGTAGTGGATGTTAAATTAGGTAGTAAGTCAATCTCAAACCAGTTCGAATAAACGTCTACCAGTACTAAGTAGTGTTGATTGTCCCACTTGAAGATATCAGTGGCTACTGTTGACCAAGGTAGTTCAGGAACTTGACTTAGCTGAAGTGGTTTTCTTCGCAAATGCAGTCTAGTACTATTGCATACTGAACAAGTAGAAAGTACTTTATCAATGTCTTTCAGTAATGAAGGCCAAAAGACTTCTTTCACTCTTATTTTAGTGGATGCGGAACATGGTTGACCATTATGCAAAATCTGTATAAAAATACCGTACTCTTACTCAAATATTCTCCATTTATCTGCAATATTCTGATCAAATACAAGTGGTAAGAACTTTCAAAATCCATCTGCCATATTAACACATACCAGTGCAGGGTTTTGCAAATAAGCACGAACACATACACACATGCCAGAAATGTATGCCAATATTTGCAACTTTGCCCAATAGCACAACAAGCCTCTGTATAACTGAACTTTGCGAAATAAGTCTCAGGCACTGTAATACCTTTGAAATTACTATATTGTAAGAATCACCTCTTAGTGTAAGAAACATCTCAAATAACTGCACGATGTGAATGAACTGGACAAAAGACGCTCAGAGTCAATAACATTTAGGAGTAATTGCATTTTGCAAATAAACTGTACACAGCACACTGGAATTTCCCCAAAATGGCAGTACCTTGCTAGGCAATTCTTTACAGTGCAAGAAACACACTGTAATTGTGGCACTTTGCGAATAAACACACCCAGTACAATAAACTTTTTGAAATGACTATACTTTGATTGTACTTCACGAAATAGTTGCACTTTGCACACAAATAAACTGTTCAGAATATATGCGCAGCAATTAGCACACACTGTAAGCACTTTTGCACAATTTGAGATACTCCGAATAAATCTAGATATGCCCTTGATACAATATGAAGTCATAGTTATACCAAAACACAGCACTTTGCCCAAAAACATGCAGTTGCCTTGCTTTATTTATTTACCCTTAATGTGCCCTTTTTTGCCCTTATTATATTTGTTTTGCTTGTTTAATCTCTTTTCATGCGTATTATACTTTTCTTATGCTTGTTTTACTCTAAACATGCCCGTTTTGCCTCAAACACACTTGTTTTGTTTTAAACATACTTGTTTTGCTATTTTGATAATTGTTTTATCAAATATCTTAGTTTTAAACATTTCCCTTAGTTAGTAAACCTTTTGCGCCTCCCGCTTGTTTAATAATGCAGTTTGTGCCCTTGTAATGCTCTGTTGTATTTATTTATTTATTTATTTTACATTTGTTTACCGGGATAGTCTGACTGGGTACATGTCCAATTTCAGCGGATGCTGATATAATATGTATATTATATATATTATATATAATTAATATATAATATAATATAATATAATATATTTAGCCAATTGTAACTGCTGCACGGCATTTTATATAGGCAAGACTGATTGTAGGCTACGTGACAGATTGTATGAACATCAATACGCTATCAAGAAAAACAAGCTTGATAATGCATTAGCGAAACATGTCTCTAAATACCCTGGTCACAGTTTCCATTTTTTAGCCATCGATCAAGTCTTGCCTTCAATCAGGGGTGGCCCTGTTTCATTGTTATTAGAAATAAGGAGCTGGAATGGCAACTTACTTTGAATTCTTTCAGCTTTCCAGGTCTTAACGAAAATTGCAACATAGCATGTATTTTGAAATTGAGAAACTATAAGAGGTAGATTGTAAGAGATAATTTATAAGCAAGTTCATTGTTGCATACAATATCAAGTTTAGTTTTGTAACATGTATTCTTGTATTGTTTAAACTGCTTTGATGTGTTGATTCTTATTAATATTAATATTTTTAATTTTTAATAATAAAATACATTTTTAAATCTTAACCTTTAACATTAGTAGTGACAATGATAGAGAATTTTTGCTACTACTCTCAAACTTGTTAGTCTGAATTAAGGAGCATGTAATTATAACTACTTCTTTATGTAAAATAGATATAATTTTTAAGTATGAGAGTATAGAATATTTGAGTTGATATAAAACACTCATTTTTAAACTATGAACATAAATGAAAAATTTTTAACATATTTTTGTAATTTAACTGTTGTAGCTTGTCATAACATAAAGTAGGAAGACGCTTTTAACTATTGAAATGTTAACATTACCCCTTTAAGGTAAAGAGTGATGTAAGAAGGGGGTGTTTCTTATTAAGTATTTTAAAATTGTGGCGCGTCTTTTTTCTGCATCTCTGAGGAAGCTACTGTATTGTCAAGTAGTGAAAATGTTGGCTGTGTTTTATTAGTTCAATAAACCCACGTTTAGATTCGAAGAGCTTGGACTGTTTCTGGTGGTTTGCTGCTTCTTTCATTTATTGACTATTTATACTTTTTTCGCTAGTCTGTTTTATCAGATATCTTAGTTTTAAACATTTCCCTTAGTTAGTAAACCTTTTGCGCCTCCCGCTTGTTTAATAATGCAGTTTGTGCCCTTGTAATGCTCTGTTGTATTTATTTATTTATTTATTTTACATTTGTTTACCGGGATAGTCCGACTGGGTACATGTCCATTTTCAGCGGAGGCCCGGGGAGAAAAGCTCCAAAAAACACATTCAACAAACTGTTACATTTTTACAGTTTAAAACACCAAATAAACACAAGTAAAAAGGTTTGTACACAGATGTAAACAAACAGAAAACAGATATACACAAATTATTGCATTTTTACTCAGCTGGAAAATTCTAGACAGTCTTTTTAAGATTGATAGGTTATTGAATGGCTAGTAGGCTAACCTGGTAGTAGATCCAATGAGATCATAGGATATATAAGTTAAGAAACAAAGTGTAGGCAGAAGTCCTCCATGTGCACACGAGTGATGGTTAGAGTTAGTCTGGATTAGGACAAGGACATAGCCATCATTTTTTAAAGTACTGAATCAGACTTTTCTTGAACTGGGGTAGAGAGAGTTTAGATGTAAGATTACCAGGAAGAGAATTCCAAGTTTTGCCAACAGAGTTAGCAAATAGTGATCTCCAGTTGTGTTGCTGGATTTGAGACTTTGAACTAGTAGTCTTTCAGTTGAACGAAGTGCACTAAGGTTACTGTAGGGGGTGATGAGGTTTTTAAGTACGGGTGTATTATCTGGTTGGTAGAGGATCTTGTGTGCAACTATTAGTTGGTTAACCTGAAGTAGGTTAGGCAGTTCAAGCCATCCTAGTAGATTTAGGTTATGACAGTAATGAGTTCTGTAGGCTGCATTGGTAGCAAATCTAGCAATGTGATTGTAGCTGCTACAAAGTTTATTAAGGTCAGATTTGCTGAGGTTTGTAAATAGAGGGTAAGCATAGAGGAGGGTGGAGAGTAAATGTGTACGAGCAATTACAGTTCTGGCTAATGGCGTTAGGAAGGGCTTGATCCTATATAGTGAGCCAAGTTTTTTATTAACTGTTTTTAATAGTTTTATTGATATGCATATCAAACTTAAGGTTATTATCTATTATAACTCCTAAGAGTTTGGTTGAGGAATTTGGGGAAATAACGCTGCTGTTGTTGGATTTTAATGTAAAGGTCATAGGGGTAGACCTGCGAGTGCGGGAGAAAAGCAGCAGGATCCCGGGAACTACCGCCCCATCAGTCTGACAAGCCTGATCTGCAAGGCCATGGAACATATTACTATGGAACTTATAAACAAAGACATTGGCAACCTTCAAACACTGGACCCCATGCAGCTTGGGTTCGTGAAGGGCCAATCTTGTCTCCTGAACCTGATTGACTTCTTCGAATCAGTCTCCAGAGTTGTGGACAAGGGTAAGGCAGTCCACACAGCCTATCTGGACCTCGCCAAGGCCTTCGACACCATCCCTTACTCTGGAATCATAGATAAACTTACTAAGCTGGGCATTAATCCCTACATCACTCGATGGGTTGCAAACTGGCTTACTGACAGAACCCACACTGTAAAAGTAGCCAACTCCAAATACAGCTCCAGACAAGTGACAAGTGGAGTACCTCAGGGTTCAGTCCTGGTATCGCTCTTGTTTGGCATCTACTTCTGTGAAGTACAGGCCAACACTAAGGGACTCTGGCTAACAAAGTTTGCAGATGACTGCAAACTGGGAGCCATTACTGAATCACCAAATGATGTGGATATTATACAAAAGGACCTTACAGAAACAGATGCTTGGTGCCAGGGCCATGGGCTCAAGTTTAGTGCCAAGAAATGTATATTTATCCCCTTTGGGAAAAAACATGTACCCGTGAATTACCACATAGGTGGCAGTACACTAAATGCTGAAAGTGTGATAAGAGACTTAGGGACACAGGTGGACAGTGGTCTCACCTTCGATAACCACATCACCACAACAGTCAGGAAATTCTTCTATGTGGCACACCTCACCACTAAGGCCTTTTCATCCAGGAAGAAAAGGAGGTCATTAGACCCATTATAGAATACAACGCCCCGTTTGGTATGTACCTCTCAAGACATCTGCAACAACTGTAAAGGCCACAGAAATACCTCCCTAAAAGAATCACAGGCCTAAAGCAGATGCCCTATGCTGACCATCTAAAAAAACTCCACCTATACTCTCTAGCATATCACCTACTCCGAGGCGATCTCTACTTAACATACAAGGCCATGTAAAACCCATAGTTGTTGGACATGCTACACTTAAAGAAATCCCAATCCCTCAGTGACACACGCTCCAGGGATCTAAACCTTGTCATCACAATGAACAAAACATGCTGGAGGGATAGGTTCCTGACCCAGAGACTCCCCAGACTCTGGAATAGACTGCCCATACATGTCAAGCAGAGCGCCTCTTTGACCCTCTTCAAAAGGAACCTTGATGACTGGATGGGAGATAGGAAATTCACCCCAGGGATCATGTCAGTCACCCTGCTAGACAGGGGTCCAGGGAAGTAAATACTGTGGGAAGAAATAGCCAGGGAACTGTTATGGCTAGGCTTCTATAGGCCCTAGGGCCGATAGCCTAGTACCAACCTATGAACCTATGTTTGGTTTTATTAGGATTTAACATGAGACGACAGTTAAGGAGCCAATTTTTAACTGTGTTAAAAGTATTTTGAGATAGAATCTGCAACTCTGTAGGTGAAGTGTCAGAGCATATTAAAGTGAATTCATCTGCATATTGAATGCATGTTGCATTTGCGAAGACCTTATACAAATCATTGATGAAAATGGAAAATAATAGTGGACCTAGTATAGAGCCTTGGGATACTCTGATGGTGATGGGCAAAAGGGTGGATAGTTTGCTCTGCCATAGGACAGCCTGTTGTCTACCACTGAGATATGATTGAAACCATTGGATGGCCTGGTCCTCTAGGGAGATGAATTTCAAAGTGTTTGATGGTTTACCATATTAAAGGCTTTCAAAAGATCGAGAAAGATAGCAGAGGAAAGTTTATTATTGTTTTGGTGTTGGTTTATGACGTTAGAGAAGGAGAGGAGGGCTGAGGTTGTACTTCGGAATGGTCTAAAGCCATGTTGGGTGTTGGCTAGAAGATTATTATGGATAAGGTAGTTCAGGAGTTGATTATAGATACATTTTTCCATAAGTTTAGCCAAGGGTGGCAGAATAGCTATGGGTCTGTAGTTTGACAGGTCAGTAGAGCTGCCCCTTTATGGTGTGGGATGACATGGGATATATCCCAGACGGAGGGAATGGACACTTCAGTTATAGTTCTATTGATCAGGATAGTAATGGGGTATGCTATTACATCTGCAGCTTTTTGTAGATATTCTGCAGGGAGCAGATCAGCCGACAGTGTGGTAGGCTTTAGTTTCTTAAGTAATTTTCAAACAAAAGATGTGCAAACTGGTTTGAAGTTAAAGGAGAGTTGGGAGCTGGGTGTAGTGGCTGGAGAATATGGGCATCTGGGGGATAATTGGTTAGCTAGGTTCTGGCTGGTTGTTGTAAAGAAGCTGTTAAAGGTATTGGCTATTTCTTCTGGGGGTTTTGGTTAGACTCCAAGGGGGCAGGAGTGGAGGATTTTCCTGGACTAAGGCGTTTGTTTATACCTACACAAAACATTTGTGGCTTATCTTTTTTATAAAATAAGCAGTTCGTGTAAATTCTCATTACCTTTGATAATTTTCTGGCTCCTTTTCATGCTTGTTTCTCTTAGTTTACCTTTACTGTCATCTCTGCACCTCATAGCTCAGAATATCATTCTCTGGAATCCCAGTTCTGACTCCATGTTGCTCTCCTACTTTGGACACAATAGAAGAGTCTTCATGGGTTCTGTTCAAGCAGTTTTATTATATACAAACACATCATGATAGAAGTTTACTGACTTTAATTTTAATTTATATACAAACAAATGACTGCAATCATACATGCTCACTCTCTGGCTGCACTTTCAAAATGGCACTGGGAATAGCACGTGCCCGGTATTTATATATGCACGTTTAGTCCTTGGTATGTTTCTTAAAGATACAGCACATACACTCTGATCTACAGTAACCAAATGCAACCTAGCCTCCAGGGTATGCAGGTGTATGCATGGTCTCTTGGCTGTGGGTTTCCAACATCCAAACCAATATTAGTACTCTGTAATGACTGCTTTCAGAGCTATCCACTCCAGACCTCTCTCTCTCTCTCATGACTCTTTTGTGAAATTCAATGCCTTTGAGTGCCTCTTTCCCATGATAACTTCCTTTCAAACAAATTATTACTTAGTTACAGACAGACACATACACACACACAAATATACACAGATGTGTGCACACGCAAGTTTTCTCCTGGCAAGGTAGATCTGCCTCTGCCCTAGACTACTGGGATAGGCAGCTGGCAGTTACCATGCTGCTGTTGAAGTGCAGATAAGTAATGAAAATAACAACAACAATAAACACGAATGATAATGTTTAGACCAATTTAGCCAATTAGAGGTGAATAATAGCAGTTTGGCACCAAGTAGTAGTAAATACCCTCATCAGTTAATATACATAAAAGACAAACAGCCACAACATTTTCAAGAGAATAAATAAAAATACTTTAATTACAAAATAAAGCAGTTATATATTAGCTGTACAAGTGAAACATATAGTAATGCATACATGTGCAAAAAGACATGGAAAAATAATTGTTATACAGACAGAATACTTAGAAAACTCTTGTACTAGATAAATAACCTGATTGAACTGAGCTCAAAGAATACTATGTGTTAACTGAGCTAAGTTTTCCGAAAACCATGCAAACATTCTACAGAACATCAAATTTCTACAGATGTTTACACAGCAAGGTCTGAAGTAGGACTGACATAGTACACTTGTTTCATTTAAAAATATTTTACCTTGTTATTTTTCCCTACAGAAACCAGATGCAATTAACTCAGCTTTTCTCACTTAGAAAAAACATGCAGACCAGGTGAAAGTAAATGCAGGATTTCACATCTTGTTAATTAACTACCTGCATCTGGCCCTAAGTTCAGAATACTTGCCACTGTCTTTGCCAGTATATTTCTGGATTTTCCATTTCTTTTTCTTTTGTTTGTTTTTTTCCCTTATTTATATTCTGCTATTGTTTTTTGGTGTACTTGGTTGCTGCCTGATTTTTGTCTTCTTCGGTTTTGATTTCAATTCTTGATTGATACCGAAATGCTTCTGCTAGTTAAGCAAAGATATAATCTTGGACTTCTCTTCCTGTTTAAAAAGTTTCACTGTTGTTGGATCTAATGCAGTCAGTAAATATGATTGCAGTCTATTGATTGCAGATTTATATATGTGTATATATATATATATATATATATATATATATATATATATATATATAT
Source organism: Protopterus annectens (assembly GCF_019279795.1). NCBI lineage: Eukaryota > Metazoa > Chordata > Ceratodontiformes > Protopteridae > Protopterus > Protopterus annectens. The sequence goes on from NC_056749.1 coordinate 721,266,927, forward strand.
ATATGTATATATAACATATATTACACATATATATATATATATATACACACACACACATATATATATATATAATATATATATATTATATATATATATATATATGTATATATATATATATATATATATATATATATATATATATATATATATATATATATATAAACAAGCATGGTTTTGTGGCTAACAACAGTGTTGCCAGCCAGGAACCATGTAAAGCAACACCGATAGCAGCAGATGTGTAGACCTGTTTACCTACGGGCAAACTGGATCTGCAGGATTGCCCAGTTGGACAAACACGGTTAACAAATGTTAATAAATAAAATAATAAATAAATATATTTTGAAGAGGCGCATGCTTCCTTCAGAGTAAGGAATATATAATATTGGTATACACAGATCTCTATATTGCATTTGATAAGTATGAAGCATTTTTCTTGTTTTTGTTTCCAGCTGATACAATATTTTTGAGGCCAGCCAGTCACCCAAAAACTGTAGGTTAAAACAAGAAGAGCAAATTTGTTTATAATTTAGATTTTATTCCTAGATGCCAAGGTAGTTTTAAAATTAGTTTTACCTGGGTATTCGATAAACTCCTTGTAGGCTTTGTGTAAAGCCTACAATGAGTTTACATGTTTGCACAGTGAGCAGCAGTGCTAATTACATTTAAACGTAAACAAGCATGGTTTTGCGGCTAACAACAGTGTTGTCAGCCAGGAACCATGTAAAGCAACACGGATAGCAGCAGACGTGTAGACCTGTTTACCTACAGGCAAACTAGATCTGCAGGATTGTGCAGAATACCACAATGATTGCCAGAGTTGATAATATAGCAATGCATTAGTCCAAGCCCATTACAGAACAGTGTATGCATTGCAGAATATTGTGGAATCTCATTTCAGGCATTCTGCACAGAAGTTGTGTAAATGATCCGTAATGGTACATGGACTGCCATTTAAAATAAACAGTCAGTGAAGTGTGTGTATTGAATAGGTACACACAGATGAATTGTAGGAATGAAAACAGTGAAAGAGGACAGATGAAACATTGTAATGTACAGCAGAGGAGGGCATGTAAATGGAAGATAGTTGTAGCAGAAACACTAATCACATATCAACATAGTACAGTACAGACTGCACAGTGTAAATGTATATTATGTGACTTTCACACAAGGTGACAACAACGGAGAAGATGTCTTTGAGATATGAGCATCCTGACGTGCAATGAAGAGGACATCTATCAGGAACGTTATCTACTATAGGGGTTAGCTGAATATTGTGAAGCTGTGCAAAATGAGTTATCTGAATATGACTGTCATGTCAGCAGAGGTCTCCACCAAGTGGGACACATACTTACAGGCTCATGGACAGCAGTAAACTGAAGCACAATCATAGACAATATCAGAAAAGTACTACCAGTAATCCCATGTCTGTGATATAACATATGTGATTGTAAGTGATCACCGATGTTTCTGCACTAACACACTTGTACAACTATTATGAGATGTCAGCAATTTATGGAGGGTAATTAAGCTCACCGTCCTGACACTGTAACATCTGCTAGAGGTGTTAAGAGGGACACTGCTATACCTGTATGTGACATTATGAACAATCCAGGCTAGTTGACAGGTGTAAATGGCAAATATATATATATATACATATATATATATATATATATATATATATATATATATATATATATATATATATAGCACAATCCACACTGTCACAAATGTAACCCATGCCATCCATGTTATCAAACAGCTATGTATATACTGTGTGCATCAGTTACTAAGCAATCTACAACAGGACTTAGTGGACCAAATTGCCATCCTTTCTCACCATAGTCTGAGAACTGGCTTGGGTCCAGCAGAGTAGAAAACGGCAGCATTGATCTCCTTGCACAAAGGTGGGCCATCAACCAACCCTGGAAAGTATGGACCTAAAAGTCTAACCAGTCTCATCTGCAAGGCCATGGAAATAATCATCATAGACCTTATCAGCAAGGACATAAGTGACCTTCAGACTCTAGACCCAAATTAGTTTGGCTTTGGTAAGGGTGTATCATGCTTATTAAGCATAGTAGACTTCTTTGACAAAGTCACCAAAGGGCTGGATAAAGGTAAGACAGTGCATGCCACCTATGTCGACCTGGCCAAGGGTTTTGGCATAATCCTCCTCTCAGTTATCATTGAGAAACTCTCCCAGCTGAGGATTAACCCTAACAATGGTAGATGGTTAGCCAAATGGCTCACTGACAGAGCACATAATGTGAAAGTTGATGAATCAACCTTTACCAGTAGAGCCGTCACCAGTTGCATACCACAAGGATCTGTGGTGGGCTGTTTACTGTTTGGAATCTATTTCTTGGAAGTCCAGGTTAAACTATACAGACTTTTGTTTACAACATTTGCTGATGATTGCATATTGGGTCCAATCACGGAGTCCACCAATGATGTTTACATATTACAAGAGGGGCTGACGCAAACAAATGATTGCTGCCAAAGCCACATGGTCTACAAAGAAATGCAAAAATGTGTCATTATGTTTGCCTTTTGCAAAGTGGAATTCCCCACTAATTACAGCGTTGACAACACCACACCCCCAAGGTCAAACCCAGTGGTATAAGACCTGGGAACACAGGTAAATAGCAATCTGAACTTCAATCACCTAGTTTCCACAGATGTAAGGAACTTCTACATTGTGTACCTCATAAGTCAAGCCATCATATCCAGCTATGAGGATGTTATAACACCACTGTACTCAAACCTCATGAGAAGACCAATAGAGTACAATGCTCCCTTTTGAATGTACTTCAGACACCTGCAGCAGATGGATAGACCACAGGGGTTTCTCAACAAGAAAATACAGAACCTACAAACCATGCTATGATGTACATGGATAGACTGGAAGCCCTATCACTGTACTGTGTATCATATAGAATGAGGTGACTTGCCCTGGTCTGCAGGCCAGTCTCTGACCCTGCCCTAATGGAAATGCTTCACATCCACAAATATAATGGCACAAGAGTCACTCACTCTTGGGATGTTATCCTAGCCTGCTGCATTAATAAAACAAGCTTGAGATACAGCAATAGCTGATGACATCAACAGAATCTGTAGACAGGACGATGGTACTAGCAGTGTCTGACATGGTGGAGTAAATTGCTCTATCTAATGTCAAGCAAGTGCACAAACACACCCACCCACACAAACCAGTTGACTGCAGTGAGAACAAAACCCCTAGCTGACTAAGTACATGGACTAGAGAACTGAGTACTTTACTCAAGTGTCACAGCACAAGTCTGACTTTTACAAGCCTACAGGCATATTTATAGTGGATGATATTAGCAGTGGATGTTGGAAAGAAGATGATGGAAGGCCTGCATGAAATGGATGTGTAGGCAAGTACAACTTTCAAAATATTGGTGATCCATAAGTTTGGAGTAGTAATGGCAGGATACTCAGTTATGCTTTTCTACCTAGACAGCCACACACAAACACACACACACAAGTTGACTGTAGTGAGATTAGAACACTTACTTGTCTAAGTACAGGGACTGGAATTGAGTACTTTACACATGTACCATGGTTCAAGTCTGACTTTTATAAGGCTGCAGGCCAGTTTATAGTGGATGACATCAACAGTGGATGTTGGGAGGCCTGCATGAAATGGATAGCTAACTAGCTAAATGTCATGATATTAAAGTTCTGCATGTTACCAGGTTGATGAGTGTGTAATGTGTAGTATTTGGTGTTGTGTTTCCAATGTGCATGTATACTTTACGAGGCAGCTTTATAAAATATGCAAACAGGTGTCCACATTACTACAAGTACTGGAAAATCTGAAAGTGTATGGTCATTATAAAGATGTGCATTGTATATAAGACAGCATTTGTTATTTATTTCTGTAATGTAGTTGATATGTGAACAAGTACTGAGAGACCAAGGTTGCAGTGCATGGGGGAGGTAACAGATGGCTGCATTGTAAATATTTATTTTCTTAGATGGTACCTTCCTTTTGTTTTTTGTTTTTAAATGTACTTTCATGGGATGAAGACTAAATGGATAGTAATCAAAAATAATACGTGCTATTGTCCACTTTGCATAGCACACTGATGAGCAGCGGGATTTCAAAGTCGATGGTAAAGTGTTTACACATGCAAGATTCAAATTTTTACTGCTTTGCCTGTTTGCAAGCAGTTAAACAGTGAGTAAATGTGAGCCTAATTGATAACAGCATGAGAGTTCTCAGTACTGAGTGTATGAAACACAACTGCTGCTTAGCTGACTCTGTGGCAGCAGGTGTAAATGCACTGATGCATTTCTTTTGGAGCCCAGATGATATAGGGTTTGAATCCAATTGTATGTAATAGTTTTAAATAAGTAGTGATAATGCAATGAAATAATTATTTACACTACATTCACTGTGTGTTAGAGTGTGTTTCCTTACTGCAGCATGTTTAAGCAGCATTGCATGGAGGTATTGCATTATTGGCTGTTCATTGTCAGTTGTCATTGGTGCATGTTACCAAACTCTGAGCAAACACACAGGCCAAAAAGTGAAGGGCTCCATTGCTTTTTTGTTACTTGTGTGTTGTGTGTGATTCTATTTTTTGACCAGATTAAAGGTATTAATATAGACAGGAAAGTGGTGAAATGGGGGGCAGTCAGGGGCAGGAACAAAGGGAAAAGCAATATAGGAATGTTCAGAAGGGTGGTAGGAAAGAACCATAGCTTTCCATTTCTTCAAAAGTGTAAAAATGAACATATGTACAGAATATTACCTGAATTTGGACTGTCACCTCCACAAAGAGGGGTGACAGCAATGCAATTATGTTATATAGCCAATTGGAGCAAATCAAGTGTGTCAAGAAGATGTGTAAAATGGAGAGCTTTGTATGAGTTGATATTTTTTGGTGGGACTGGTGCCCATTTTTTTCACTTCAGTAAGAGAAAAATGCTGGGTAATGGACGTTGGTATTGCTGGGTCAGGCAAATTGGGTAGGTGTGCAAACAAATAGGACAAACAAGACACAGAGATGGTGATGGACACAAAAGGTTGGGCAGCATGATTATTGGGGTTAGGCAGGGGACAACACAAGCCCATGTCAGTCAAACATGGGAACAGTGAGAATCTAGTCCTTACCCACAGGACTACCATTACTATCCCCTTACTCCACTGGCTGCTGGAGTGCTTGACATCTTCTCCTCCTATGATCCATAAGGGAGAGCAGCAACCATCTCGCATAGGCATGTGCCAATGTTGTTTTTTATGACCCTGTGCACCAACCCTTGCTGGTGATAAAACCCCCACCTCTGCCAGTACACTGAGGGTACCACAGCACCAACTGCCAGGGCAGTACTACCTGAGGCTGCAGGTAGTGCAGGGGCATCAAATGCAGTACTGCCAGGTTGGGTCCCAGATATGCTGGGCATTGATGCAGGAGCAGGCTGTGCCACTGGGGTTAGCCTACCTCCCTGCTCTGTAAAACATTTAGTGATTTGTTAGAGATGGATGACATAGAAACATTTTGATGACACATAATAGATAAAAGAGATAATGGTTGATGAGAGAGAAAAAAGTGAAAATTAGTACCATCATATGTGACATACAATGCATTATCACAATAATACAACTATTTTATCTCAAGTGTTGCATTTAAGTATAGTTTCTAACAACTGCAAACTATAATTATGGATTTTTCAAAGTAATCCTTGCAATATGCAGATATTGTGCATATGCTTGGTCCAATTCTACAGATTAAAGTTAGCAGCGGGTCATTTATGCCACTTGTGTAGAATTTAATTTATGTAATATTATTAAAGGATTGCACTAATTTATACTTGTTACTTCTGGTATTTGAATCTACAACATCTGACTACAGTCTTACACTTGACTCCTAAAATTGGTTTGTGCTACAGACTGACACATGCATACTTGCTTTTACAGTTAGAATATGCATGCTTACTTTGCTGCTACTGTATAGAAAAGATTGTTTTTTACTTTAAAAGCTACAATAATACTTCTCTTGTGCTGCATATATACTACTTTCTTCCCTCAGTTTCTCTAGATGCTCAGCATGGATCTGACTATTTGCACTGATTTCAGAATTAGCTGTGAAAAGAAAAGAAGAGAACAGAAGAACATTATGCATGCCAGTCTTGCCATTATTTAGCTTTCTGTGTATTGTAAATTCTCTTTATTAGCATGCTTATACAACTGTGGGATGTTGCTAGTTCAGAACTTATTCAGCCACTGGTTGTGTGTCCCTCTTGCACCTTTTTAGGTTGTTAAAGTGGGGCCTACACTGTTCTCCAGTGAGTGGGATGATAGTCACACTGGATACAGCCTTGGTCAGACCATTCCAACCCACAGACTTGTACTGGCAGCTGGTATAGTCCTGCTGAAAAAGCCTTTGGCTGTGGTACTTTACCAAGTGTCCAGTAAAGATTCTGCACTCCTCAACACCCCACCTCTGGTCTCTAAATTGGGCACCTTCACCTCTAACACTAGACATGTCTTGCCAGAAAGCTCTGCGATAGCAAATAATGATTTCCTGCCAATCCATGCTATCACATTTGCTGGTAGTGCCCAATCTCAAGCAATGATGCCAACAATGTTTGCGCAATGTTAAGTGGAGAACAACAGTGCCAAACAGAGAAAAAAGCAATTTCCTAAATGGGAAGGTTAATATGATAGCTGGCATTAGTCTGAGGGTTGGTTGCTACTGTATCTGTTAAGTTATAAAGTTAACTTTGCAGACATGTATAAGTTATGACCCGGCACATTTATTGTCTGGCTTTACACACCGATAAAATTAATTTTTACAATGTGGGATTCAAAGCTGTGCATAAGGGACAAAACATTTTCTTTCACATGGTTGCTTTTTTATCCTTGCCACAGACATACTCATTATTTACATATAAATATATGAGAGAATGAGGGGTAAATCATATATGTGTGTCACTTCACAATGTTCTGGTTGATACATTCATGTGTGTATGAGTCTTATTGAAGTCTGACTACCATTCAAGGCTCAAGAACACAATTATGATTGCAGAAATATATCAGTCAGTATACCCATAGTCATACATCAGAACCTTCAAAACACAGTAAGCACATCTTATCACCAGAGCATCACCATGTGGCACATCTTCTTCAGATACCTTCTTCTCTACCTGCTGCTTCTTAATCTGGGGACCCATTGCTCCATCATGCTGTGACATTACCTGTGTTGGATTCCCCACATTAAATTCTTCACTTTGCAGATAGCCCATAGCTATGTGTTTAACTTCTGCCTTACTAATACTGTTTTCTACAGTCCCCTTTGTTTTCTTTTATTTATTTATTTTTTTTGTATTGTGACATTTTCCATATCTGGGTGCCTTTGTCTATATTTGCCTTCAAATATCTTTGGAGCTGCATTTTTTTGTACTGATTCATTTGACTTTCTCCATTGCATAGGTTTGGCACCATATCTAATCTCTTGATCTTTCCCATGTCAATGTTTCTGTTTTATACCTTTCTAAAAAGCTCTGGTTTTGTTCTTTACACTTTCCTATTTCCTCAACAATATCATCAACAAAAAGTCCTAGTATCCTTGGATTCTTGTCAAGGTCCATCTAACAAGAGCCTTTTACCTCTCAGTTGGTCTCTCAGTCTTCTGTAACATCACTTGAGATCAAATCATAACTTTTCCAATTACCTCATACTGCTACACAAATAGCACAATGGGATATAAAAAGGGGATATATGTAAAGATGCCCAAAAAGCAGGGAGACAAAACTATACTCCTGGGATCTGCCTGCAAATGGTCTATAGTGATCAGTGTAGTACCCCAGTAAACAAACTAAAATAAATAAATGAAATAAATATACACACTCCATTTAGGGAAGTTGCTTCAGTTTAAGGAATTGCCTTAGCCCATCACACTTGGTCCCCTTCTATCTTGCATGGCTAATGATTTTTCAGTTTGAAAGAAGTTGAGATTTAAAGAACACTTAGAAGCTGTTATTCACTGCTGCAATCTTAACTTCTCAGATATTATGTGTCATGACTGAATCACCAATTTCGAACCAAGAATTATATTTGGAGACTAGGTAGAAGATTGGAATGTTGAGAGCGCTAAACTGGATAAAAAGATGACACCATTAGTCATTAATTAATTAATTCATTCATTAATTAGTCATTAGAATTAGTGTATGCAGTGTTAAATGTTTGCTATACTAAAACTGACTGGCCTAATGTAATTGTAGACAAAGCCAAGGGGAATGTCCTAGGGAGTATATGTAGTGACTTAAGGACATTTTTAAGTATCATTCAGAAATCATTAAGCCACTGCATTCAGCTTCTCAAGCAGTTCTGACAGCCTTCATTCAAGCACTGTGTTAGCCAAGTCAGAATCAGTTAAAACAAATGTTACCAAAACTGACAATCACAGGAACCAAATGATTTGCTCAATTACATTAGTCACTGTGTAGAATGATAGGAGAAAAAAAGTGCGTGTGTGGGGGCTGAGGATAAGTTAAATTAATTAAATATTAAAAATATTAAACCTCCAAAATAGAGGAAGAGGGAATGGCCAAATTTAACGTATGGGGAAAGGTGATGAGAATATCAATGAGGGCTGTTTAAGTCCCCATAGATAATATACAGGGTCCAGCTGGTGAATAGTAGGCTCAGTCTAGAGGCCCCCCTGCCCTCTTCAGGAGACCACTGTTTTAATTGCAGGAGAACAGGATCAGAAGAATGTCCTTACAGAACAGAAAATTGAACTTCATTGCAATCTGACTACAGTATCTTCCCTTATCCTCAGCCCCTCCCTAGTCTTGGAGAAATCTGGAGTCTCCTTACTGATAAAGCCCAGGCAGTAAATTGCAAGTGAGCCTGAAGTGAAGTATCAAAAAGCACTTTGTTAAAATTGAATTATAATAAAATAAAGTGTTTTTTTTCTGGTTGACACTAGGGCAACTAGATTAAAGCTTACAATCTGTTCTTATGCAGATCACCTGGTATAACTGGAATAAGTCAAGACTGTAGGAGTGACTAACACTCCAGTCATTTATCCATTATCTAAACTAATATTATGTCCTTACGGCTCACAGAGAAATGGCACGACTTCATGTTGAGAACAACTGCTCTTGTTAAGTTAGTGGAGAGAGAATTACAGTGTGAGTATGTATGGGCAATCTACTGCACTCCAGATGGAGTATATGTAGATACCACTCTTAAATCAAATTGTAAATTCTTTACTGTTTTATGTCAAACTGAAGATGAAATAACAGAAAACCTGTAGACAACTGAAGAGTCTTTGAAGTATGAGCCTATTATTTAAATGAAATTGGATAAATTAAATCAGCAGAACCAATTATAATTGAGTTAGATATGTGAGAATAAGGCATTTGATTAAAAAGGAAAGAAAGAAAATATATGGATCTGCTACAAGCATTTGAATGCTAGTAGCTTACAACACACTTACTCATTGCCACATGCTGTAACTGGCAAAATGCTAGCCTCATCTTAATGAATTACCTAGCCTTCTCACCACCTGACCCTACAGAACTGCATAGCCTTACCAGAACCATAACTCTAACTGTAAAACTCCCACCCAGTCCCTAACCATAACATTTCCCTCCATATCCCTAAAGTCTCTGATCACTCCCTAAACCTAAAACACCACTGCCCCTCCTTAATTGTAGAGTTCCCAATTGATCCCTAACTCTAGAACTCTGTTCCCACTCCCTAACTCAAAATTGCTTCCTTACTTCATAAACTTAAACCTCCCTTTCTCCTTAAACCTAAAGTCCTTGTTCACTTTTTAACCCTAAAATGTCCCTCCCATTCCCTAAATCTAAAGCTCCTCTTCCCTAAACCTAATCCCACCCCCTCGATCTCTGCAAGAAATCCTAACTTGTACTCCCACTGCTCACACTCCTTCTTCACGGCTGCTGCATTAACTTTGTCTGCACTTGGCTACTGTGTTTGGATGGAGTCTTGCAGCTCTACTGTCTTCTCATAGCTACTATACCTCACCCAAGTATGTAATTAAGGTCATGTATAGCGATATGAGCTAAAAGATGCCAGTCATACATAATGTACTTCAAACTTGACACTATATTGCTCTGTGGAACTAAGATGTCAAGAGGTCAAAATGGGTAATAAAATCACAGTATGTGGAAGAAATCTTAAAGTTTACAAACCCACACCTATTTTTATTAAAGAGCAATACACTTGGGCAGAGGGAAACAAGCTGAGTTCCAAAGGTATAACACTGAAGAAGAATTATGTGTTGGGAACTACATCTGGAATAATCCACGGCAGAAAGCAAATACATGATACAGCAAAAAACAAATACATGATAAAAGTTTTCCTTCCTATTTCAAGGAACATACACTGCAGAGACCTGTGCAGTTAATCATTCAGCCTTCTTTCTTCAGCTATTCTCGTACATTCAGTCATCTAAAACATGCAGGACAACACAGCTACAAACACGCTGTTAAATAATTTGTCTTGGGTATATGACTGGGGACTGCTGTACAGTCACACTCTGATAAAAGAACTAAATCCATGACATTCCATCTTGCTAATTGTCACAGAGCCAAAAAGAGATTGCTTCACAGTAAATAAGTGGCCTGCCTAGGAAATAAATCAGACAAGTTCTTCCATGCATTTGAATGACCACTATGGATTTGGAAATAATTATCTAAATGTTTCTGGATTCCCCAGAGAGTGGACACAGAACTCAAGACTTTTCCCATTACTAATGAAGGACCAAAGACCCATGAAAGATTATCTCAACCCAGAATTTTTGAATATAAAAAAACTGTATTGGATATATAAATGTTTGATCTGCCTGACTTTGAGCTACACTAAACTGATGTGACTTTTTCTGACTTTGATTAATGCCTATTTACAAAGTCATCAGTTTGTTTTTAATATTGTAATAAATTCTGTTTTATACAAATTTAACCTCATATTAGCAATTTTAATTCTTAGCTTAATTTTAACATAGAACAATAGGTTTGAAAAGTGGACAGAAAAGTGTTGAACTAGCTTGTTTTCACATATAGATCAAATGAATAGATTATAATACAAGATAAGCATTATTTTACTTCTATTTGTTCTGACAGAATAATGGAAGCTAGTTTTGGGACAAGCTAATTAAAACAGCCAAAAACAAATTGAAAATAATAACCGGGAAACTGCACATGTACATTTTAAATGTATAGAAATGGAAGTGATCTCTAATTGTGAAATTAACTGTGCTTTTTGTGCTGAAATATTATACTTGTTTTCATTGCTTTGCCTTAAACTGTGTTATTCTGTTGTTATGGTTTGTTAGATAACATGGCTAACCCTTCAGTAACTGTGAAAATTATTAAAGAAAGTGCATATCAACAGTCTTCATGCATTTCCAAAATGGACTCTGATGGACTCTGATCAAGTGGGCATATTGCCCCCTTCGAGTGGAAAATACATCAGATACTGGTATTAGAATCAAGTCAGAGTTTCAGTTTTTTTTCTATACATACCCCATGGAATGGTGGAAGACAGCAAAATAAATAAATTAAGGGATGAAAACAAATGTCAGACCTTAAGGGTGCATAACTTAAAAAGTACAGCTCAGACCGCAGAGTGAAATTTGTGAAAGGCTTAATAAGTGTATAGACATGCTGTGAGCACAGGTCAGAGATTTAGAATCTTGTCTGTTTAGATGAGTTCATAGAAGAAATCTTTTTTGAGGAGTGGACAGAGTAGTATATGGAATACTTATAGAGCTGGCAGTCTGAATTTGAAACACAGAGACAGAAATCCATAGGGCGTATAACACAGCGTGTAGAAATGCAAAAGTCAGAAAGTATAGCCAGGATAGAAATAAGTTCCAGCTCCTGTGTTACAATGAAACAGAGAGAGGTAGGATTTCAAACACCCAGCTAGAAAGTCATGTTCTCTCACTAAGCAGCTGACCAAAAAATGAAAACTAGGAAAAGAGCTAACTACCAGAGTGACTCTGACTCTGATTGTGAATAGTGAAACCTATGTTTTCTCCAAGCCAAGGAATGTCCAGTTGGACTCTCTTCTCTTCTCTAGCTTCCTGTCCATTATCTGCCTCTCTGCAAATGAAAGATCGGTTGTGCTACATCCTCTTCTGAATATTACTACTCTGCATATTCATTTATCAGTCAGCCTCTCCAGCACCTTCATGCAGCTTGACAGGAGCTTTATACCTCTGTACTGCCCACTTGAATACCCTGTTGGTTCTTGTGCACTGGCACTAGAATGCTTATCCTCCAGTCATCTAGAGTATGCATTTCTCTCTATAGTGCTATCAGTACCTACAGGAGCCATTTCTCCCTAAACTCACCCAACACCTTGATGATATGTACTATGACCTCATCTGAGCCTGCTGCTTTCCCTAAATTCATTTTCATTAGTTTTCTTCTTACTTCTTCTAGGGTGAGCTCTTCTTCTTCTTCCATTGTAGGCTGTGTAGGGGGGCAACACAGCTTCGGTGGGGTTTCTTTATTCAGAAGCTGCTGGAAGTACTCCTTCCATCTGCCTGTGATATCCTGTGGCTAGGTAGGCAAATTGTTGTAGGCATCCTTTATTTGTTGTGTCTAATGACTCACTTCTTTATCTTTCTGAAGTTGCCATGCAGTTAGACACAGTTTTTTGTGCCATCTGCTGAGTCACTTTGCAGAAGCTGGTACAGTCCCTCTGATGTTTTGTTCTTTGCTATGCTTAGGCTGTTTGTATTCCTTCTTAGGCTGACCTGTCTTTTCGACCTTGCATTTTTCCTGCTATCCTTCTTTCTTTTGATAACTTCCTTAACTTCTACATTCCAACACTAGCTTTCTTTGTGTATATTATTTTCATACTTGGCTTGGTCACATATCTATTCTATAGTCTTCAAACATTCTGTTTTTGAGACCTTATCATTCTTCTTCTACTCCACCCATCTTCTCTTCTTCCTGATGTGCTAGAGCACTGAATATTTTCTTGAACTCATTTGCTTTCACTCCAGTCAACGTTCAGGACTTCAGCCTAGCTTTGGTTGACCTTAGAGCCTTCTCTGACTATTGCTTGCAACTGATTGTGGCCAACAGTGGCTTATGCTGTGAGATGACTGTTTCACTGGATGTGGCTTTCAATTTCTGATTGTACTCCAATGTCCTTTCCTTACTAATAGGAAGTCTACCTGAGATGCATGTTGTCCACTCTTGTATGTGATCTTGGGACTGTCTGCATTGCTGAACTATGTGTTAGCTACCCTCAATCCATTTGCCAGACAAAAGTCTAGAATGGCCTCTCCTTTTTATTCCTGTTGCCCCACCAGTTTTGCTGACCACTCAAACTGCTGTTCATTGAGCTGACCTGCCAGCTTGGATCCATTCTACACAATGTTTCAATGCTTACCAAGTGATCACTGTGAAAAAAAAAAATATATATATATATATATATATATATATATATATATATAGGAGATGACCATGTCTTCTGAGGACTAAGTTGATGACATGAAGTCCATGGCATTAGGATCACAACTGTGACTTCCTTTGCATCAGACTTGTGCACCCATTTGGCACTAAAGTTTAGTAGTTTTCCTGAGAATGATACATACATCTGCTGCTACAGCAGCATAACTGCTGGGTAGGTGTTCATCTGTCAAGTGATTATCATGGACTTCCAATGATTCCCATGCGTGTGACTATGAGGAAATATTAAATCTCAGTTGCAGTAACTGGATTACTAAAAAAATCAGTTGTTAAGGGGCAACTGGTATGTGCAGCTAGAATGACAAGTACAGAAAAGGATTTTGATGAAGAATGTAAGTTGTTGCATGAAATGTTCACACATAGAGGGTACCCTGCATGGTTCTTATCAAACATTTTCCACGAAGTAAAAGTACAAAGGAATTCAGGGATGTACAAACTGATTTTGGACAACTGTATGGTAATACCAACAAGTGTTACTAATATTGAAGTAATGGACACAGTACAGGAAGAGAGGGCATTTACAACATTTTCTGAACAATCTATAAACACCAGTAAAAACTTTTCTCTTTCATTCATTTTCACATACAGCCCTGTAGCAGTGGACATTCAAAAAACAGTAAGAAAATACTGGTACTATCTGTCAATAGATAAGGATATATTTAACAAGATAGGTGAATTTCCTATTATTACTTTTAGACGTGGTTTTAATTAGAAAAATCTATTAGAAACACCATATAAACCTAAAAAGAACAACGCAGGTACACATAAATGTGGAACATGTAAATACTGCAGCTACATAGACAGTTGGATATGTTTTGTTATTAGGAAAGAAAATTTCTTTATTTGGGAAACATACAGCTGTAATACTAGATCAGTTGTATACTTGGCCCAATGTCAACAATGTCCAGCATTTTATGTCGGTAAAACTGACCGCCGACTGAGAGACAGGATTTATGAACATGTATATGCAATTAAAAAGAGGAAAACAGACAACGCTTTAGCTAGACATTGTGACCACAATACTGAACATAACTTTAAATTTAGGATCATTTCCCACATAAGTCAAGTAACAGATAATAATAAAAAATATATAGATGATGGTTTAGTTAAACTTTTACTAGAAAGAAGTGAACTCAATTGACAGTTACGTTTTAAAGCTTGTAGTGAACCAGGACTAAATGAAATGTGTTCCATTGCATGTGTACTGAAACTTAAGAGTTTACCTAGGTGAAGGGGCTAGTTTACCCTTTAGTCTTTATAAGCCTTTAAAATACTTAGATAACTAGGTATAACATGCAAATGGACACTTTTTTATTTGTTGAGCAGTGAGAACTGTGTTTTTAAACATTTTTTTCTTCATCTGTACACTAAAATCAGTATTATTTACATTGTTAATAATTTATTTTCTATTTTTTATTTTTTATTTTCTATTTATTATGTTTATTTATTATTATTACACACATTTGCCATTTATGTTGAATATAAATACAATCATAAATTCCGGCTTAAATAGAATAGTTGTTTATAAGGATTCTTATAATACAGTAGTTCATAGGTTCATAGGTTGGTACTAAGCTATCAGCCCTAGGGCCTATACAAGCCTAGCCATAACAATTCCCTGGCTATTTCTTCCCACATTATTTACTTTCCTGGACCCCTGTCTAGTAGGGTGACTGACGTGATCCCTGGGGTGAATTTCCTTTCTTCCATCCAATCGTCAAGGTTCCTCTTGAAGAGGTCCAAAGAGGCACTCTGCTTGACATGTATGGGCAATCTTTTCCAGAGTCTGGGGAGTCTCTGGGTCAGGAACCTATCCCTCCAGCATGTTTTGTTTATTGTGATGACAAGATTTAGATCCCTGGAGCGTGTAGCTCTGAGAGATTGGGATTTCTTTAAGTGTAGCATGTCCAACAGCTCTGGGTTTGACATGGCCTTGTATGTTAAGCAGAGATCGCCTCTGAGCAGACGATATGCGACAGAGTACAGCTGGAGTTTTTTAAGGCGGTCAGCGTAGGGCATCTGCTTTAGGCCTGTGATTCTTTTAGTGAGGTATTTCTGAGGCCTTTCCAGTTGTTGAAGATGTCTTGAGAGGTACATACCAAATGGGGCGTTGTATTCTATAATGGGTCTAATGAGGGATGAGTACAGTGGGACAATGACCTCCTTTTTCTGGATGAAAAGCCCTTCGTGATGAGGTGTGCCACATAGAAGGATTTCCTGACTGTTGTGGCGATGTGGTTATCGAAGGTGAGACCACTGTCCACCTGTGTCCCTAAGTCTCTTATCACACTTTCTGTGTTTAGTGTACTGCCACCTATATGGTAATTCATGGATACATGTTTTTTCCCAAAGGGGATAACAATACATTTCTTGGCATTGAGCTTGAGCCCATGGCTCTGGCACCAAGCATCTGTTTCTGTAAGGCCCTTTTGTAGAGTATCCACATCATTTGGGGATTCAATAATGGCTCCCAGTTTGCAGCCATCTGCAAACTTTGTTAGCCAGAGTCCCTTAGTGTTGACCTGTACTTCAGAGAAGTAGACGCCAAACAAGAGCGGCCCCAGGACTGAACCCTGAGGTACTCCACTTGTCACTTTTCTGGAGCTGGATTTGGAGTCGGCTACTTTTATAGTGTGGGTTCTATCAGTAAGCCATTTAGCAACCCATTGGGTGACATAGGGATTAATGCCCAACTTAGTAAGTTTATCTATGATTCCAGAGTGGGGGATGGTGTCAAAGGCCTAGTGGTTTGTATGTTAGAAGACAGGATGGTCAGAACTTTATAGGAACATAGTAGATAACTTATAATACTTCATGAATTAATGGGTGGTTGTTTAAAATTGATTTTTAAATGCACAACATCAAGTTCACAAGCAATCAAGCATTTCATCAATCACACCATGCTTAATTGCTAGTTGTCATTTATTTAACAGTAGATATCATTCAAAGTAGTTTTACTGGTTGCCTATCTAATTATTGACGATATGTATTATATTATTAGACCTGACGTAAAATATGTTTATACTAGTGGTGATTACTTTATTTCATTGTGTTTTAAATAGTTTTTATCTTTTTAATTAAGCTCACATGAGCGGTAGTAAATGTGTCTTTAAAAATTTTTCATAGTTTGAACACTAGGACCCGATAGTTTAGTACTACATGGCGAGGTTATTTAAACTGCATTTCAACATTGATTTTTTGTCTGAAGAAGTCCGGATAGGATCCGGATGAAAAGCGCTTAACATTTACTTGTTTTTTCTACAGTTCTGTTTTTGTTCGTTTGCCAGTCTCAGTTTTTAGTACTTGTCAGTACTTTTTATACATTTTATGTTACATTTCTCACTTAAATAAAGCTGTTGGAAGTATTGCTGCCATTTGTAGTCCAGTGTTTCAATGGATTTTCTTAGTTTGAGTTTCGTTTATTGGTGCGTGCTAGTTCATAGTGCCTCTGTGCTTACACCCGAGCATGCTATGAGACGATAGGAATTCCAAGCTGTTACCCCCAAGTGCATTCCACAGACGCATGAAACTGTAGTGTAGGTTTGTAGATCAGCTTAGTGTAAAACATGCTGAAATCATAACTGAACTTGTTATTTACCTAATATAGTTACAATTCAGTATGTTTTCCCATGCTGGTTACATTAAACTTTTAGGAGAAAATCTCCTTTCAAAGTGTTTGCTCAAGCAAGTGGTGGCAGCCAATCGGATTCCTGCCATCCAAGCCACCACTTGGATAATACCTCCAGCCCCCATCCTAAGTTTCTTTTGTTATACCCAAAATTCAACTAAATTGTAAAATAACTGCCAACATTTTTATGGGATGAAAAGACACTCGTAACAATATGGCAAACTGTGCATCTTTCTGGTAAGCAAATTGTGTTTTGGAACAGAAAATGTAAAACGTTTTTCACATGAATGTGTTGTAGCAGCTGTAACTGTCTGCAGCATTCCAGAAGGCATGTTAATTAAATTACTATAAAGATGAGCAACAACTTTCTCTTTCTCCAGTTATAAACACCAGGTTTGTGTAGTATTGCTCACGTAGATTGCTATTTTTGCGCATGGTTCTGTGAAATTGAATTGAGAGCATCTAAACTTAGAAGTGTTAGAGAACAGTACATAGCTGAATGTTTTGTAAGTGCCGTGTTGTAGTAAAACTTCCTCTTGTAGGTGTTTGACCGTGGTACACTGAGTCAGCAATGAAAATAAATGGCCGGTTATGTGTTGTGGAAGTAACTACTCTCTTTAATTGTTAGATGCTGTTAAAATGATGTGAGCGTTCACTTCTGTGTGTTGTGTAATGTGGACAAACTGTAGTTTCGCTCCAGTGTACTGCCTTTTGACTTGGAATGGTTTGCTGTTTTATCCACGTTTTTGGTAAAGACGAAAAAAGTAAGTAATGAACTTTTACATTCATTACTGTGGGGTGCGAGTGTATATAGTAGTTGTACTAAATTCCTGATGACTGTTAAGAATAGAACTTGTGTATATAAGTTTGTATCCAGCTGTATTACAACACCAGTATAATGTCTTTATTAGTACTTGGTTTTGAAAACTAAGCAGCCTGTTGCAACTGTTGGATTTTGTGCTGTGTGGCTGTAATATCCAGGGTTCAGACGTCAGCAACTTTAGGGTTGCTCTTTGATGTTAAAGTAAGGGGACTTCTGGTTCCCTTTACCCTACCATTTGTACTTCTCTCCTAAAAAGAGCCATTCACATTTCTTGTTCTTTTATTTCAAGTTAATGGTATTGACAGATTTAAAATAGTCCCACTGATTATTTTGGATTTGTTCCTGCAGTAAGAGTTTAAAAACTATGCAGTTTTGTAGGGGAACACTACCCCACTATCTGTTTTGTACAGAAATGGGCACATCCAAGTCGATTGACAGGGGAAGGCTGTGTGATGTTGCACAGTAATCAGGGCTGAGTGACAAGCCATGTAGATTTGCTTTCTAACATTAGTTACCTTAGTTTACCATTGTGCAGAAGAAAACATTGCTGCGACTTGCCCCTCACTCCGTCATAAAGAATTCGTAATAGTGCTAGTAGAGCACACACCGGAAAGCATACCGATTTGTATTTATGTTTTTTGTTAATTGTTTAAGCCTATAGTTATGAGTATTTGTTGTTGCTATATGCAGTGGGGAATTCTGGGATTGGAAAGTATGAATTTCATTCATTAGGTTGGTAGCTTGTAGTTTATCATTGTATGGCTCAAGGAGTTTATAACTTTTCTTGTGATGGGAGTGAGTAATGCTAGAGATGGGTAATGCAGTTTGAAGTGTGTTCTATGAAAGGATACCTCTGTTCACTGTGTCTAGGCTCTGAAATGTTTTAGAATTTCCGGATGTTGCTACTGTGGCAGGTCAGGTTGTTAACATGTAACACCTTCTCCAGAAATATGTTAGTAGCAATTTATTTAAATTTGTATTTGGCGATAATGCTAGATCATACTTCTTTAGTTTCATATCTGGGGAAAAAACTCAACATTAGTACGAACTTTGTGTAGAATACGAAGTTTGTTGTAACTGTAATATTTGGTATTCAATGACTAATCCCGTGTGTTTCATCAAGTACCCTACAGTTAGGGGAAACTGAGTACATTTTGAGCCTAAATCATAACCCATACCTCTCAACAGTCCTGACATTTGCAGAATGTTCTGATTTTTGCCTTTATATATATGTTTTTGGTCTGTTTGAAAATTTGTGGTTTTCTGGCAACTAATTGAGGACTGAAGTCACTAAATAATGATAAACATTTGAGTTTCAGACTTTAAACCATTCAGAAAATGCAAGTTAACACAAAACCTGTTATTCTAACAACTTTTTAAGTTTATAACAGCAATATTTAAAATATGTCTCTATTGTTCCCCCCCGTATTTTTAGGCTTTGTCCAGATTTCTTGCTGTAGGAAGTTAAGATGTATGGCCTCACTGAAAAAATAAAGGGCATTTGAGAGTTATTGGTCATAAGTTCATGGTAGGGTACTAATCAAGCTTTCAAAAATATGCAAGCCATTCATCTGTTAATGTGTCTTTGTTGGTATTTTTGTTATTAGCTTGAATTTAGGCAAATCTGTGCTAAGTGGATTGCTGATGTTGTGAATGTTGCTTTTATTGATACTGACCTATACTGGATATTGTAGGAATGTCATTATTGTTTTATTCGTAACAGGGGTGCTGCAGTCCTGCGTTTGTCCTCCTTTGGATAAGATACCTAGTAACTATGAACCTGTTTTCAGTTTTCCATCCATTCCTGATTGCAGTATTACCAGCTTACCATCTTACCATTTATTTTACTGTAACATAGGCTGTTTATTCTTCAAGGGCAGCAGGCATTGAATTTGTAGATGATGTAAGTCAATATGTAGATGTAGTTGTTTGCTATCAGCAACCTTTTCATTAGTTACAGATCTCTGTCTGTGGAATTATTCAGATGCCTTTTCCTTCTTGGACTCTGGAATGGTTGTGTGTTTGTGTGTGTGTGTGTGTGTGTGTGTGGGGGGGTACCTAAATTGTACGGATTCTTCTTTCATGTACATGTCCAGAATTTGTGACATGAAAAGCTGGCAACCCTCCTGCTGCCCCCCCCCCCAAAAAAAAAGGAGACCATCCCTGGGTTATTAAGCATTACACACCTCACTGGCCTGCTGTCTCCTCATTGTCACCTCTGTCAGACTGAAGTAATAATAATATGTCTGAACTTTAGTCCACTTTTCGATGCAAAATGATTGCTGCATTCAGCTAGGACTGCCTTCACTCAATGTAGTGTATCTGGGGAACACTGATGCAGTGATTAAGTGCCAAAGCTTGCAGAGAGATCATATAGCATCCTCACCAAGCTGTAGCTAGGTATGGCATTGAACAGTAACCAGATTCTCCACTGTGGTGCCTCCCAGTTGAATGGATATTTTCCCCGTTTTGGCCTGTATGTCCCTAATGGACAAAAGCAGTGTATAAATGCTTGACCACCCTAGCCCAAGACTTGCATCATTTTATTTAACAGGTTGCTTGGGGGAATGCTTCATTTTGGTGGTTGCACATACTAGCAAATGTGATTGTGCATATCTCAACATTTTACTGAAGGGGTTCGCTTGGGTGGATGTTTCACTCTGGTGCATGTGTATACCCGCATGTATTAATGAAGATGTTGCTTGGGGATATAATTCACTGGTGTATCAGGGGAGTGTTTCTGCATACATGGTCAGACTGCTGAAGTGAGCATTGGGCAAAATAGTTTATTGTGTCATTTCGGTGCTTGTGCATACACAACACAAATAACTGATGGAGTTACTGGGGAAAATAATTCATTATTGTGTAATGGAAAACTTTTGCATAATTGGAAATTCCCTTTGGCCATTTTATTGTCCTGGCAGCTGCCTGTTTTATACTGATTCACTGGCTTACTGTAATTCGTACCATGGTGCCATGACCTGTTCTCTGGGCTGATCTATTTGTTAGAGTATTGTGGTACAAATATGGTATAAAAAGCTCAGGCTTCAGAGATGATTATGATAAAGTTTTTTTATTTTTTATGTGTCCAGCTTTCAAGTGTGTACTTGAATTAACTGGGAACAAATGACAGATTGTGAGGGCATCTGTTGTGCACAGCCCTCTTCAGTTCACCACACAGATTTTTTATTGGCATTAGGTCTGGGCTGTGGCTGGGCCATTTCAAAACATTAGTTTTCTTCCGGTGAAGCCATTCTTTTGTGATGTATGTTTGGGGTCACTGTCATGGTGAAAGCTGAAATTCCTCTTCATCTTTCTAGCAGATGCCTGAAGGTTTTGGGACAAAAGTGACTGGTATTTGGAACTGTTCATAATTCCCTCCACCTTGAGTAAATCCCCATTTCCAGCTGAAGAAAAGCAACCCCAAAGCATGATACTGCCACCACTTCACCGTGGGGATGGTGTTATTTTGGTGATGCGAACTGTTATTTTTGTGCCAAATGTCCATTTCGGAATTGTGGCCAGAAAGTTCAACCTTGGTCTCATCAGACCATAACACATTTTCCCACATGCTTCAGACAAAAGATTGTGCATACCTCAATATTTTACTGAAGGGGTTGTCTGGGTGAATGTCTCAGGGTGGTGCATTTGTATACCTGGACATCCTAATGAAGACGTTCCTTGGGGAAAGACTTCTCAGGTTAACAATACTAACATTTTAAACGTGTCCCTGGTTATGTAGAAATGTTGGGATGATGGATAACAGGAACAGTGCTGATCAATATATCCAAACATGCTGAATGCATAGTCTGATTTAGTCTTTCTTTCTACTGAATAATGTCTGGGTGGTATGAGAGGCTTAGTATTTATTGCTGATTGTTGGCATTGCTCAACCAGATATTTTGTACAATATTTCTGCATTTTTTACTTTTGTGTCTTATTCTAACCAGAGGAATGGTTAGGTGAGATATTATGATTTACTACTGTTGGACTAATTCTTACACAGATGGACCACATAACTTAGACATTTGTGCTTGTAATTCTCTTTCTGATTATACTCAGAAGTTGCCTGAGTGAGGTAAAGGTTATCACTTGCTGACTATTACCAGCATGCAGCTACCATATATTTTGGGCATTTCTCCTGGCATTGTCAGTCATGTGTGGAAATTAGGTGGGAGGAAGGGCTCAGTAATATCCGAGTGTTATACTATTTTTACTAAATTACTCAGGTCTTCTCCTAATAGATGATGAGTCTGTGCTACATAACAGCTGCACAAAGTAATATAATAGGTATAATGAATGCCTACTCAATAGGTTATGTGCAGCAATTATCACCTCTGTCTGAGCCTGCATAACTTTGCACTAATGAAATGCAGGTCATTATCACGTTATCAATAAGTGCAGTTACAATATAGCACTGAGTCATTATTACTTTTCAGGTAAAACTCTCAACAGCTGTCACTGTTATTCACATAAGTAGAAATTGTTATCACATTGATGAATGCACAAGCCAGATTATGTTTTTTATCTGCTTGGAGTCATTGCAAGCCACCCCGTCATTCTTCAGCTACCTACCCTTCAAAACCCCTGATGTTTTTTTTCCTGTGTGTATGTGTATATGTATATGTATATATATATATATATATATATATATATATATATCTACATATATATATATATATATATATATATATATATATATATATATATATATACATATACATATATGTACATACTGTACTTGCACATATTTACATATACACAAGTATATATATATATATATATATATATATATATATATATATTATAATTTTTTATGTATCCAGCTTTCAACAGTATGTACATACTGTATTGAGGAAAATGGATGATAAATACATTGAAGAAATGTTGGAATGATGGATAACAAACGGTGCTGTGTCTTATTGTAACCAGAGTGATGCTTAGATGAGATAAATTGAATTACTACTTTTTTAGTGGAGTGGTGGTACTTGCCCTGCTTTTTTCTTTCATGTGCCCTTTCTGTGCCCCCTTGTCAGTTATCCAGGCAAGTCCTTATGCACCAAGGCCAGGAAGGTTCCTCTTCAGAGATTTGTGCCAACTGGTCTTGTGTTAGTGGGTGCATCACGGCTGGGGCATACCCAGCCACTGTGGAGCTTATGATCATCCGGGATCGCAGCTGGGAACTTGGAGACTGTTCAGCTCAGTCCCATAGTGATGCTGTCCTAGGTAAGCATGGCCTCAGGGGTGCCGCTGTGATGCAACGTTTCCCTCCAGGAAAGGACAAATGCAAAAAGACAAAGCCTGGGTCAGGCTTAGTCCTTTCACATGTTGTCTTAGTTTTGCTCACCACTTCAGGTGTAGTAAATGTATGTAGGTCATTTCAACAGGTTTTACATTAGCTCCCTCTTTTGACTCCTTATGGCCATTGCCGAAAGGACACATGTAAATGGAAAAGGCAGAGTGCTGGCATTGCATGCAATTGTGAGGCATTGCTGCTACCAGCAGTCTGACTGGGTAGCCAGCACAGGTATGGGACACTTCAGACACCCACGAGCTGAAGCCCCATGCCAGTCCTCAGCATATTAGTGGAGTGGCGGTACTTACCCTGCTTTTTTTCTCTTTACATGTGCCCTTTCTGTGCCCCCTTGTCAGTCATTGTGTGTAATTTAGTGTTTTCAAGGGTGGTAGGTATATGAACCTCTGCAGCGTCATCACCACTTATGTACCTTATGAAAGTAATAATGCCCCTGTGGATAGAAGTGAAGATTTGTATGGACTAACCAGGTAATGCATATGATATACATACATATGTAGTCTTGCAGTACAGCTCTCAAACATCAGTAGTAATCTGTTTGCATTTTCTTTCCTGTGCAGGTTCATCCACCTTTTGACACTGAAATGGCTTCATGAGCAGGAGAACGACAAGTGAGAGTGTGGGTATGTGGCCATTCCTATATTCACTGGGCTGCCAGCCATGCCTCCATAAGTGAAAACCACTACAACTTGAGCTTCCCCACATCTAGTGTGAAGGTATACTGGATTGCAAGAAGAGGTATGCATTGGAGCAGAGTACTGCAGTTGTTGGAAGAGAAGTGTTCCATTTACCCCGAGCCCGACATCCTTGTGCTGCACATTAGAGGGAATGATGTGATCAGTCAACCACTCGGAAGGCTACGGTTTCAAATCAGAGCAATTTTCGAACACCTGCAGTCATGGTGGCCATGTTGTCATATTGTGTGGTCTCATATAATTCCTCGCCAGATATGGAAAACAACAAACAGTCAATGGGCAGCGCACAAGGCCAGACATTTACAGAATAGATTCATGCATGGCTTGATGCACAGGGTCGGTGGATCTACAATCTGCCATGACAGCATTACCACAGAAGATGTTCACCTGTTCAGAAGGGATGGCATTCACCTGACTGAGGAGGGCATTGCGTTGTTCTTGACTGACTTCCACAATGATGTGAGGAGAGCTATGCAGGACTGGTAACATGCAGCTTGTGAGAAGAATGGAAAACACCCATGACCAAGTAGGACCAGTATGGTAAGTAAAACTCTGTTATGAATTGTGTTGTGTAAAATATGACATTTTTCTGAGTTTGGCAAATAACTGTGGTAAGGAGCTGGTGAAGATGCTGAAAAAGAACAACTGTTTCAGGAGAGTGCTACCACGTACAATTGAATATGTCAGAAACCAGCCTGCAATACTTTTTTTTTATTCTTCTTTTATCGGGCATGTGTAGAGTTTAGATGACAGGAGGGGCTTAGTAATACAAAGCTTGATCCCTTAGGTCCATTGCTGAATGGACACAAGTAAAGAGAAGAGGTATAGGTAAGGCAGACTGCTGACACTGAAGGAGGTTGTGAGACTGTAGTAGTATCAGCTGTCTGAGTGGGTAGGCAGCACAGCTATCAGACAGATCAGATGGCCTTGCATGCCACTAAAGTCCCATGCCTGTCCTGGGTTCATTAGTGGAGTGGCGGTCCTTTCCTTTCTTTTTCTCTTTACTTGTACCCATTCAACACTATGTTGGCTACACCAAGAATGTGTATATTTACAATGATATCTGTCTACATGGTAAAACAACTGGGTCTGAATGCTGTACACATGTACAGATATCCATTTGTTTAGGACTTTTTCTCAGATTTTGGTAAATAACTTTGCAAGGGAGCATCTGAATGTGCTAAATAATACCTCATTTTGAAGTCAGTATTCATACTTCCAGCATGGTAAAAGAACTGTGCCTTTATGTTGTACACATGTACAGATATCAAAGTTTGTTTCAGACTTATGGTTATAGAAATTATGATTTTTTTTCTCAGATTTTGGTAAATAACTTTGCAAGGGAGCATCTGAAAGTAATACCTCATTTTGAAGACAGTATACATACTTCCAACATGGTAAAAGAACTGTGCCTGTATGTTGCACACATGTACAGATATCAAAGTTTGTTTAGGACTTATGGTTATAAAAATTATGTTTTTTTTTAATATTTTGGTAAATAACTTTGCAAGGGAGCATCTGAATGTGGTAAGGAATACCTCATTTTGAAGACAGTATTCATACTTCCAACATGGTAAAAGAAATGTGCCTTTATGTTGTACACATGTACAGATATCAAAGTTTGTTTTGGACTTAGGTTATGGCAATTATGATTTTTTTTCATATTTTGGTAAATAACTTTCCAAGGGAGCATGTCAGTGTGCCAAGCAATACCTCGTTTAGAAGACAGTGTTACTAATTACAACATGGTAAAATAACTATGTCTGTGCACTGTACACATGTACAGATATCACAGTTTTAGTCTTGTAGGATTATGAAAATTATACATTTCCAATACTTCTCATTATTATGCCCATATCCTTGCAAGGGAGCATGATTATGACACAAATGATGCATCATTTTGAAGCTGACATTGAGACGCACAACTTCTATACTGATATGTAGACTCTGTCACAGGTGATGAGATATTATGTTTTGTTTATTTATCAGTTATGAGAAATATTATATTAATCATATTTCTGTGAATATCTCCATAAAGGAGAATCACATAGTAATGGTTAATATATCATTTTAAAGCTGACATTAACACAAACAAATTAAATACAAATTGTATGGGTCTACATGGTATATTGACCAAGATATTGTGTTTTGCTTTTCCAAAAAGGTAAAAAAATATGCACAATATCAACATTCCTCACCAAATATTTAATAATGACTTTGATACACACTATCAACATTTAAACTGTTGGAAAGGACAATGTCTGCCGAACAACTTTTGTATTTACATTTTTAGTCTAGCTCTTATAGTTAAAGAGTTATGAACATTTATTTTCTGTATGGCATTAGAAATGGATTTTCTGAAAATGAGCTTAGGGTGCACTGTTCCTACAGTGGAATTAAGCAGGCAGCTTTTTCTGAGCTGCTCCGGACTGAATGAGTTAAAAACATTATCCATCCCTACAGAAATGCTAGGCCACTTTGTTCCACTACAAAACTTTTGGTTCAATCTGTTAAAGCTAGCAACCTATCTGGAGAATCTTTGTTTGCAAATTCTGTAGGCATGACCTGGAATTTGCTCCCATCTGACCTTACTCTGAACCCCTCCCTTAATCAGTTAAAAAAAAAAAATCTAACCCGGTATTTTAAAACTCACTGGTTATGTCCTTGCTCTAACCCTGCAATTTTTTATTCACAAGGGGCTAGCCTCTTACACTAAAAGATTTGAAAAGAGAAACTGTAACATCTTTGCAGATGCTCTGTATATAAGCTGCACCTATAGATTTGATAAGAGGAACTGTAACATATTTGTATATATTGCTGAATATAAACTGTATTCTTCATAGGCTTGAAATGTGAGACTGTAACTTGTATATTAATATGATATATTTGTGCATATACTGTAACTTGCTTGTCTTTATCTGTTTGTAAGTTTGGAGCTTTTCTCCCCAGGCCTCCATTGAAAATGGACTTGTATCCAGTCGGACTATCCCAGTCAACAAATGTAAAATAAATAAATAAATAAATAAATATAATATAATTAATTCCTGGTGTGTAGACTCCTTGACATTCACATCACTCTTTAGTTTTTTACTGTCGCTTGTTATTTCATTATATTTTCTGTCACTTTTATTTTACTGTTTGCTTCATTATTTTTGGGAAGTATCACAAAATAAGGTTGTGCAGTATATGTCTTTTTTATTTGTTCAAAGGGAGGCAGACACACCTGCACTCCTGATGTAGGTGGTTGTGTTCTTCACCACCCAGTTTATATTATTTTAACCTAATGCTGCACAACCTCAGGACAGTACTTTTGACAAAAGTTGAGATTTTTTTTGTTTATTTCCTCCTCTGTCTTAAGTTAAATTACTCTGTTGCTATTTCCATCATTTAGTGGTTCTGTTCTTGAATCCGGATTGATTAAACTTCCTGATTACAGGAGGTGTGGGAACTGTTTAAAAAGCTACTTTCTGTTTTCCTGTAGAGGTTCCTAATATTTTTTTCTGCCATGTCTTTTATGTGGTGATATGGATTAAAATTTTGGTTCTATTCAGCCATTTTCTTCACTAAATGCAAATATTTATATATTATTTTTCAATAGTTTCTTTATCCTTTTCACGGTGGAAAGAAGTTGCAGCCTGTGTCTGCAAGATGTGGGTGTAATGTAGAGATGCATTTCCGGAAGGAATGTCAGTAAACCTCAGGACATATGCACACACTCCTGAACACAAAACATATACAACTACTGGCAATTTACAGCCATGGCTGTTAAACACTGAATCATATAGTTATGGCAGGTAGGTCATGACAAGAAAAAAAGAAAGAACTTCAATGTTCACAGTGGTCTGTAAAATCCAATGGCTTGTACTCCTGTGGTGGTACTAGTTTTGCTGTTAATTTCTAAGTGTGAATCAAAAACAAAACTATAGAAGCCACATATATGTGTATGTATGTATATATATATATATATATATATATATATATATATATATATATATATATATATGTATATATATATATATATATATATATATATATATATATATATATATATATATATATATATAGGTTCCTTTCAGAATGTCTTTGGTTTGAAATGGCGGAAGCCAAATACACTCTGGCTGGGCTTATAAATGCCCTAGGGCAGATAGCCAAGTATCTACCTATGAACCTATGAACTTCGAATCTCATATGGTCGAGACCATATGATCGAAGTTTTAAAACTTTGAAATTCTGAATGAAGATCTGCATACAGTGCAGAATGGGAGATTTCCCTTTTCCTCTCTGTAGTGTGATCTTGGAGTTGGTATATTTAAGTAACAAGGGGTGTGGGGGCTCTGCAAAAACATTGGGGAACCTGGCTTTATTTTTTTATTTTAGAATATCAAACGTTTTGAAACTTCAGTCATATGGTCTTGATCATATCAAATTCAAAGTTTTAAACCTTCGATATTTTGAAGTGAATCATATATATATATATATATATATATATATATATATATATATATATATATATATATATATATATATATATATATATATATGTATATAGGTTCACTTCAAAATCTTGAAAGCTCAAAATCCTGAATCTCAAAATACTGAACTCAAAATCTTGAAAGCTCAAAATACTGAAAACTCATAATACCGAATCTCAAAATATAAAAATATATACAGAACACTAACACTGATTATATTGCAGCAGAAATACATACAGAAACATATTACCCTTCTACAATTATAAACAGGGGGGTAAGTACCCCTGCACCCCCCATGTGGAGGGCTGCACCCTCCACACCACCTGCTACTTAAATATATCATCTCAGAGATCGGACTTCACTACACTAAGATGAGTTATGTTGTAGTATAGTACATTAAAAGGGAACATGACTAAGGTTACAACAGGCAGTCATGAAGCATGTAATGGTATGTTTGCCATTGTCTTCTGTGAAGTGCGATCTCGGAGATGATATATTTAAGTAGCAGGGGGTGTGGGGGGTGCAGTGGAGCAAGAAGAAAAAAATAAGACAAGGTTCTAACACATGAAAGAACCATTAGGCGAAAAAAGTACTTTTAACTCCGCATTAAATCCCACCCTACATATTTTAGAGAAGGTGATTATAGAAGACTGATATGACTTAAAATTTAAAACTCATAATAAAAATTATTTTTCTAATTTAAACATAAAAGAGCAAGAGTTGTTTCAGTAACTTAGAAAGGAGAGGTCTGTATGGATTATGAAGTCTGATAAGGGTGGGGGGATTGAATTATTTGATTCCTTTGATTACACACAAAAGGATTTTTGATTTGTTACATGACAGAACTACACATTCTATGGTTTCCATCAATTAAATTAACATTTGTTACAAAAGGATAGATCTTTTTTTTTTTGGAAGAACATCTTTTGGATCAAAGAATTTCTTGAGAAACTTACAACTTTTTGAAAGTTAAAAGCCTGATTATAGCTACAATGTCTGGCATCCCTAAGGTTCACAAAGACCTTAGAAAACCACCTTGCAGGCCAATTGTAGCAGTAGGAAGGTCTAAGACTTACCCATTCGGGGTGTGTGTAGACAGGTGGTTAAAAACAGTTTGCTGTGGTGTTGATCATTTGATTATAGACTCCTGGGATTTCTTGGGAAGACTTAAGAAAGAACTCTGGGACAAAGATACATTATTTTTGACTGTTGATGTTATTGATCTTTTGGGTTCATATTATAAGTACGAAAACTGAATCATGTGAACACGTACTGAGCGACACGTAAAGGGTGAAAGCCCAAAACATTGAATCCCAAACACCACAAAACCAACAAACAAATACTGTCACTAACTGTTGTAGGCAGGGGGGCAATCCCCCCTGCACCCCCCATACCCCCCTACTTAAATATACCAACTCTGAGATCGCACTCCATTGAAGCAAAGGGAAGAATTGCCTATGGCACTATCCGTTCATACCTTCGATATTGTGAATTTTCACTCTTTACATGTCGCTCAATAAGTGTTCACACAATTCAGTTTTCGTGCTTATAATATGAACCCGATCTTTTTACATCCTTTCCAAGAGAAGAAAGAATGGAACTTTTTCATGATTGTATGTGTAGACACACAATTTATTCTAATGACAAAAATAAATCTGATATTGGGTTTTGTGTTTAGTTCTGGATTTCAATTTTATTTATTTTGAAGGGAATATTTTAAGCAAAATAAAGGTGTCACCATGGGTGCTTCGAGTGCCTCAATTTATGCAAATGTGGTCTTGCTTGAGTGGGAGTTCAATAAAGTTGTTAGTAGTGGGTTCCATCAATTTTTAAAACGTTATGTTCATTATTTGGATGGCATATTTCTTTTGTGGAAAGGGCCAGAAAGTGAGATAAAAAACTTCATAGAATACCTCCACAAATCTAGTTTTTTGAAATTCACTTATACATACATTAAGGAGGGAATTAACTATTTAGATACTTATATTCAACACACAAATGATGGTTTTAAGTCACCGATTTATAGAAAAACAACATTCAGCAATTCCTATTTGGAATTTGCGAGTTGTTACCCCCTTAACCAAAAAAGAAGTATAGTCTAAAAACAACTAGTGAGCATTGCCTGGATGACTTCATGCATAGAAGATCTGGCTAAAAAAACAGAGGAGGTCGCCAAGATGTTTTACAGTAGGGGATACCCATCTAAGTTGGTGGATGATATTAAGTTTTATGTGGAATCAGAATGGGGCAAAAAATATAAACCTCTTTTATGGGTAGAGCTACACAACAAAAATGTTTCTAGGGGTAATAGTAATTTTGAGAGAGCTTTGATAGTTTCTTATGGTCCTCTGGCAGGAAAAGTAATAAATGGATTCAAGTGTAAAAAGGACTAGAAATAGATACACACACTTGAAGGAAATCAGGTCCAGCCTCCACAAAAAGTCCAATCTTTTTATTCCACAAAGAGATACACAAGGACAATCCAACTTTAACGCCACAAATAAAAGTACGTTTTCAATTCTAGTTCTTCTTCAGAAAGTAACAGACAAATGAATCAAAAGAAGGACCACTCCTTAAATACACAAAGTATGCCATTAATTAATTGATCAACTGTGATAATTATCAAATTAGTAATTTTTAACTAAAAACTCTGGCAGGAGACATAAAAAGTATTGTTGCTGCTAATTGTAACATACAAAAAGGGAACCCCTCTATTAATTCCTTATTGGCCGTACAGCCCCTATTCATGCATAAGACAGGCCTTAATATTAAGGCATGTTTGGGAAGGGAAAATTCATCAAATTTCAACAACAGTATTGTGAAGAAAGGGACATCTAAATGTGGGAGATCTTCACAGTGTAGTTTTATCATGGATGTAATCGATACAACATTAGAGAATGATCTCCGATCTACAATTGTATTTGCTAAAGGTAATTGTCAATCTAAAAGGGTGGTCTATCTAGCTAAATGCTTGGGTTGCCTCACTTTTTATGTTGGTAAGATGGAGGGACATCTCCGTGACAGAATTTATGAACATCAGTACCAAATTACAAATTGTAATAATAAGAACACCTTGTTTAAACACTTGGTAAAATGTCCATTTAGGAATTTTGGTTTTGCTATTTTAGAGCAAGTTAATTCCAACCCTAGGGGTGGGAACTTTAAATCTAAACTGGAAAAAAAAGAATTAAGGTGGCAGGTAAGTTTACATGCCTCACATTTCCCAGGTCTGAATGAAAACATTTCCCTGGTCTGAATGAAAACATTTTCCTGCAACCACTTCTCAACAATAGGACTAATATTTGAGTATTTATTTTTTATGTAATAATTTTGCATGCCTTTGACAGTGTGTATGGTTTTAACATGAACTTGTTCTGTTTATTTTATATAAAAGGGGGGAAAGGTTTTGTCTCTATAAGACAGTTAATTATGTAAATTAGTGGGTTATAAAAATGGAGTAGTACACTCAATTTTGATTCTGATGAAGTCCCAGATGGTAGGGATGAAAGCGCTTAATTCACTTTTTCTGGATTTAGAATTGTCTGATTTTATAAGATCGAGAGTCCATTTCTTCTGGCTGCAGTGATACTTTTTTTTACTTGGTTTGTTGTATTGTATCATTACACTGTGAATATTTAACCCTTAGCACTTTGATAGCAAAAGACATTAGGTGTGAAGGAGGATTGGAGATAAGTCAAAGTAGTACAATTCAGGCTTCACAAAAAATGCAATTTAGCCATTCTAAAAAGAAGCAGCAGTAAAAAGCACTTTTAAAAGTCTGTTCTGTGGCATTTGCACTGTTTGAATTTTAAGTAGTTATTGAATGACATGAAACTGTTACTTAAAACAAACTGACTGAAAGACAGCAGTGTATGCATGTAAAATCAATGCAGTGACAGGAGCTTTAGAAGAAAGAGGCTCATGTGATGTAATTTTTATACAGACAAGCACTGCATTGTGGGATACCTAGAGGCAGACTAAACAATTAGGATCACTTCAAGATGCTAAACCCCATGTGGTCAGACTCAGAAATTACATATAATAATATTTAAAACCTGTAAACAGTCCCAGAGTGGTATAAAATACAGGAAACACCAAACCATGATGAAATAAACATGTTTTTGAGTCTCTGTGTGTGGTTCTCCTTTAATTGCCTGTAAACTTCATGAATGGCAGCAGCTATTTAAGGGGTTGCTGTGGAAGTTGGATGTGGTCTCTAAGCATGGATGGATTGTTTGTCTGTTTCTTTCTTTCTTTATTTTTGAATTTGTTAGCTAAGAATGAGCACTGATCACAAATGACCAATTTCAGTCTCAGTCCCAAAGAAGAGTGCAGCAATAAAATTAAAGTATGCAATACAGGGTGACAATGCAATACACGATGTATAACAAAGTAAGAATAAGTACACAATAATACCCAACAGGTGATCATTATTGGGGAAATAAGTAATGGACTGCCTAGTGGCCGCCCTGGTAGGTCCATTATTACCCCAATAACTTCCACCCTAGAAGGCATTATTGCAGTTAGAAAATAGGGTATCTGTTAAATTGGTTTGCATTTGTTTTACTATTTGTAAATTATTTTTTATATTATTGATGTAAAATAGTTCCTCCAACTAGTGTTTCATGGTTGTTGTAGGAAGTGTAGCTGCTGTTGGAGGATGTATTTTATATCAAAAGTATATTATGTAAGTATTTAATGTTTGCACACACACATGCACTAAGTTTTATATATATATATATATATATATATATATATATATATATATATATATATATATATATATACATACACACACACTAACAGATGTACAAGCAAAGAGAATTTATCACACATATGGAGAAACAATACTCACATAAATGCATATGCAAAGGTATAGAAAGATTCATATATACACACACACACACACACACACATATATATATATATATATATATATATATATATATATACACACACACACACACACACACACACACACACACACACACACACACACACACACACACACACACACACATGCACACAGACACTCTCACACTCACCTTGCAGTTAACAACCCCTCAACCCCTTTCTTTACCTCCGATGTGTCATTGTCAACAAATAAAAAAATACAGTACATAGGAATACAACACCCTCATACCACTCAACTTGTTCCTGATTTTGCCTTCTTTTTCTGCTCTGTTCCTTAAAACCAGATCTCTCTCTCTCTCTCACTCATACCTCTCAGCCTATTAGTGCAAAAATTCTGGACATAGCAAAACATAATGGGGTCCAAAGGTAGAAAATCAGGGACAGGTCTTAAAAATTCCTCTTATAAACTTAAAACCTTGTCAGACTAATAAGCTTTACATTTTCATGCATTTTTGAAGGCTATGACGTCTGAGACTCAAGCATCTATCATTAGTTAGTGACTTTAATCCTCAAACATTTGCCAGAAAACCACACATTTTATGTGAACAGAGCAAATATATGAGGCACAAATCTGGATATTCTGTAAAAATCTGGGCAGTTGAGAGGTATGCTTTATGTCTCTCCCTGTCTTTCATTTTCTATAAGACACACACACACTCACACACACACACACACACACACACACACACACACACACACACACACACATGAGCGTGCACACACACACACACACACACACACACACACACACACACACACACACACACACACACACACACACACACACACACACACATTCTTCTAAAGCAGTTAATTTATTTTACTTTCCCTCACTAGCTAAATGTGGCTTTTTTTTACACACCACAGGTAGCATTTTCTAATCAACAGTAAGGTAAATATAGTTAATCATCTGATATGAGAGATTCTTTAAAATTATACAACTGATTGAAGATGAAATGAGCTTATGCATTATGGAGAAGTTGTGTACACTATATATAAGTGAGTCAAAAGGCAGTGGTAGTGGTTAGCTTACCTCACAGACAGAGTATAAGGTTTGATTCTTACCTTTGAGGAGAAATTGGCCAGGCTTAAATGGCCTAGTGCTTATATATAAACCTTATTCTGAACATGGTTGGCATAATGAGTAAGGTCTTTATCTCACAGATACAAGGTATAAGGTTCAATCCCCCTGCACCCCCATACCCCTACTTAAATATACCAACTCTGAGATCGCACTCCATTGAAGCAAAGGGAAGAATTGCCTATGGCACTATCCGTTCATACCTTCGATATTGTGAATTTTCACTCTTTACATGTCGCCAATAAGTGTTCACACAATTCAGTTTTCGTGCTTATAATATGAACCCGATCTTTTTACATCCTTTCCAAGAGAAGAAAGAATGGAACTTTTTCATGATTGTATGTGTAGACACACAATTTATTCTAATGACAAAAATAAATCTGATATTGGGTTTTGTGTTTAGTTCTGGATTTCAATTTTATTTATTTTGAAGGGAATATTTTAAGCAAAATAAAGGTGTCACCATGGGTGCTTCGAGTGCCTCAATTTATGCAAATGTGGTCTTGCTTGAGTGGGAGTTCAATAAAGTTGTTAGTAGTGGGTTCCATCAATTTTTAAAACGTTATGTTCATTATTTGGATGGCATATTTCTTTTGTGGAAAGGGCCAGAAAGTGAGATAAAAAACTTCATAGAATACCTCCACAAATCTAGTTTTTTGAAATTCACTTATACATACATTAAGGAGGGAATTAACTATTTAGATACTTATATTCAACACACAAATGATGGTTTTAAGTCACCGATTTATAGAAAAACAACATTCAGCAATTCCTATTTGGAATTTGCGAGTTGTTACCCCCTTAACCAAAAAAGAAGTATAGTCTAAAAACAACTAGTGAGCATTGCCTGGATGACTTCATGCATAGAAGATCTGGCTAAAAAAACAGAGGAGGTCGCCAAGATGTTTTACAGTAGGGGATACCCATCTAAGTTGGTGGATGATATTAAGTTTTATGTGGAATCAGAATGGGGCAAAAAATATAAACCTCTTTTATGGGTAGAGCTACACAACAAAAATGTTTCTAGGGGTAATAGTAATTTTGAGAGAGCTTTGATAGTTTCTTATGGTCCTCTGGCAGGAAAAGTAATAAATGGATTCAAGTGTAAAAAGGACTAGAAATAGATACACACACTTGAAGGAAATCAGGTCCAGCCTCCACAAAAGTCCAATCTTTTTATTCCACAAAGAGATACACAAGGACAATCCAACTTTAACGCCACAAATAAAAGTACGTTTTCAATTCTAGTTCTTCTTCAGAAAGTAACAGACAAATGAATCAAAAGAAGGACCACTCCTTAAATACACAAAGTATGCCATTAATTAATTGATCAACTGTGATAATTATCAAATTAGTAATTTTTAACTAAAACTCTGGCAGGAGACATAAAAAGTATTGTTGCTGCTAATTGTAACATACAAAAAGGGAACCCCTCTATTAATTCCTTATTGGCCGTACAGCCCCTATTCATGCATAAGACAGGCCTTAATATTAAGGCATGTTTGGGAAGGGAAAATTCATCAAATTTCAACAACAGTATTGTGAAGAAAGGGACATCTAAATGTGGGAGATCTTCACAGTGTAGTTTTATCATGGATGTAATCGATACAACATTAGAGAATGATCTCCGATCTACAATTGTATTTGCTAAAGGTAATTGTCAATCTAAAAGGGTGGTCTATCTAGCTAAATGCTTGGGTTGCCTCACTTTTTATGTTGGTAAGATGGAGGGACATCTCCGTGACAGAATTTATGAACATCAGTACCAAATTACAAATTGTAATAATAAGAACACCTTGTTTAAACACTTGGTAAAATGTCCATTTAGGAATTTTGGTTTTGCTATTTTAGAGCAAGTTAATTCCAACCCTAGGGGTGGGAACTTTAAATCTAAACTGGAAAAAAAAGAATTAAGGTGGCAGGTAAGTTTACATGCCTCACATTTCCCAGGTCTGAATGAAAACATTTCCCTGGTCTGAATGAAAACATTTTCCTGCAACCACTTCTCAACAATAGGACTAATATTTGAGTATTTATTTTTTATGTAATAATTTTGCATGCCTTTGACAGTGTGTATGGTTTTAACATGAACTTGTTCTGTTTATTTTATATAAAAGGGGGGAAAGGTTTTGTCTCTATAAGACAGTTAATTATGTAAATTAGTGGGTTATAAAATGGAGTAGTACACTCAGTTTTGATTCTGATGAAGTCCCAGATGGTAGGGATGAAAGCGCTTAATTCACTTTTTCTGGATTTAGAATTGTCTGATTTTATAAGATCGAGAGTCCATTTCTTCTGGCTGCAGTGATACTTTTTTTTACTTGGTTTGTTGTATTGTATCATTACACTGTGAATATTTAACCCTTAGCACTTTGATAGCAAAAGACATTAGGTGTGAAGGAGGATTGGAGATAAGTCAAAGTAGTACAATTCAGGCTTCACAAAAAATGCAATTTAGCCATTCTAAAAAGAAGCAGCAGTAAAAAGCACTTTTAAAAGTCTGTTCTGTGGCATTTGCACTGTTTGAATTTTAAGTAGTTATTGAATGACATGAAACTGTTACTTAAAACAAACTGACTGAAAGACAGCAGTGTATGCATGTAAAATCAATGCAGTGACAGGAGCTTTAGAAGAAAGAGGCCTGCGTGATGTAATTTTTTACAGACAAGCACTGCATTGTGGGATACCTAGAGGCAGACTAAACAATTAGGATCACTTCAAGATGCTAGACCTCATGTGGTCAGACTCAGAAATTACATATAATAATATTTAAAAACCTGTAAACAGTCCCAGAGTGGTATAAAAATACAGGAAACACCAAACCATGATGAAATAAACATGTTTTTTGAGTCTCTGTGTGTGGTTCTCCTTTAATTGCCTGTAAAACTTCATGAATGGCAGCAGCTATTTAAGGGGTTGCTGTGGAAGTTGGATGTGGTCTCTAAGCATGGATGGATTGTTTGTCTGTTTCTTTCTTTCTTTATTTTTTTGAATTTGTTAGCTAAGAATGAGCACTGATCACAAATGACCAATTTCAGTCTCAGTCCCAAAGAAGAGTGCAGCAATAAAATTAAAGTATGCAATACAGGGTGACAATGCAATACACGATGTATAACAAAGTAAGAATAAGTACACAATAATACCCAACAGGTGATCATTATTGGGGAAATAAGTAATGGACTGCCTAGTGGCCGCCCTGGTAGGTCCATTATTACCCCAATAACTTCCACCCTAGAAGGCATTATTGCAGTTAGAAAATAGGGTATCTGTTAAATTGGTTTGCATTTGTTTTTACTATTTGTAAATTATTTTTTATATTATTGATGTAAAATAGTTCCTCCAACTAGTGTTTCATGGTTGTTGTAGGAAGTGTAGCTGCTGTTGGAGGATGTATTTTATATCAAAAAAGTATATTATGTAAGTATTTAATGTTTGCACACACACATGCACTAAGTTTTATATATATATATATATATATATATATATATATATATATATATATATATATATATATACATACACACACACTAACAGATGTACAAGCAAAGAGAATTTATCACACATATGGAGAAACAAATACTCACATAAATGCATATGCAAAGGTATAGAAAGATTCATATATACACACACACACACACACACACATATATATATATATATATATATATATATATATATATACACACACACACACACACACCCACACACACACACACACACACACACACACACACACACACACACACACATGCACACAGACACTCTCACACTCACCTTGCAGTTAACAACCCCTCAACCCCTTTCTTTACCTCCGATGTGTCATTGTCAACAAATAAAAAAATACAGTACATAGGAATACAACACCCTCATACCACTCAACTTGTTCCTGATTTTGCCTTCTTTTTCTGCTCTGTTCCTTAAAACCAGATCTCTCTCTCTCTCTCACTCATACCTCTCAGCCTATTAGTGCAAAAAATTCTGGACATAGCAAAACATAATGGGGTCCAAAGGTAGAAAATCAGGGACAGGTCTTAAAAATTCCTCTTATAAACTTAAAACCTTGTCAGACTAATAAGCTTTACATTTTCATGCATTTTTGAAGGCTATGACGTCTGAGACTCAAGCATCTATCATTAGTTAGTGACTTTAATCCTCAAACATTTGCCAGAAAACCACACATTTTATGTGAACAGAGCAAATATATGAGGCACAAATCTGGATATTCTGTAAAAATCTGGGCAGTTGAGAGGTATGCTTTATGTCTCTCCCTGTCTTTCATTTTCTATAAGACACACACACACTCACACACACACACACACACACACACACACACACACACACACACACACACACACACACTCACACACGCACATGAGTCACACACACACACACACACACACACACACACACACACACACACACACACACACACACACACACACACATTCTTCTAAAGCAGTTAATTTATTTTACTTTCCCTCACTAGCTAAATGTGGCTTTTTTTTACACACCACAGGTAGCATTTTCTAATCAACAGTAAGGTAAATATAGTTAATCATCTGATATGAGAGATTCTTTAAAATTATACAACTGATTGAAGATGAAATGAGCTTATGCATTATGGAGAAGTTGTGTACACTATATATAAGTGAGTCAAAAGGCAGTGGTAGTGGTTAGCTTACCTCACAGACAGAGTATAAGGTTTGATTCTTACCTTTGAGGAGAAATTGGCCAGGCTTAAATGGCCTAGTGCTTATA
This sequence comes from Protopterus annectens, assembly GCF_019279795.1. NCBI lineage: Eukaryota > Metazoa > Chordata > Ceratodontiformes > Protopteridae > Protopterus > Protopterus annectens. The sequence continues at coordinate 721,306,106 of NC_056749.1, forward strand.
TATAAACCTTATTCTGAACATGGTTGGCATAATGAGTAAGGTCTTTATCTCACAGATACAAGGTATAAGGTTTGAGACTGATGTCTTATTATTAACTAGGCTTATCATTTATTTATTTGATATTTATTTACTGGTGTGGTCTGACTGGGTCTACAGAAACCATTTTCAGTGGAGGCCTGGGTAGAAATGCTCCACTTACAGTACAATACAAATATATTATAGTTCAAAAACAATACAAGTGACATAAGGAATACTATACAAAAATAATTTGATATAACATAAACTAGGTTACAATATATACTACACTTCTGGACAATTCTATAGAGTTATATCATTACAGACAATTTTAGTCATTCTAACATCATATACATAGCCTATGAGTAGATAAAGTGTATGAAAGTAGTATTTAGTTTGTACAATGTATGACATCAGCTGTTATAGTACATGAAAAATAAACTGCTGGTTTCAGTCAGGAAAATTGCAGAAAAGTTAGTGATGCAGAAAGATAGTGAGAGTGTTAAGAAGATAGAGGCATTACAGACTGAGCAGCAGCTTAAGGATATAGTATAGGAACAGAGAATGAATTCAAAGATACTTAAGATCTTGTAGACCGTGAAGGAGTGAGATGTGACAGCAGAAGAAGAAAATGAAGCTAGCATGGAAGCAGAGGAAGAGCTAAGCATTAGGCCAGATTTATACTGGAGAAGATCCATGTATTTTTGAGATGATTTTTTAAAGAGGCTTTAAAGTGGGCTAGGCCAAGCATAGACCTGGTAACAAGAGGTATCGAATTTCATAGTTTAGAGACAGAATATAAATACAGAGAATGACCTGTTTTTTTTTTTTTTTTTGTGGGTTTTAAGATAGCTAAGAGATTGGATCTATTTGGAGTATAAGGTGTGACTAAGTTGGCTAGCGCAGGGCAAGCAGTAGGCTTGAGAATAAGGTTTTGCAAAGTGGATAGCTGAATAAAAACAAGTTGTTTGGGAAGTTCAAGCCAGTTTAGTTCTAGTAGAGTTTTACAGTAATGTCTGCAATATTTAGAGTTTGTGGTAAGCTTAACTACTTTGTTGTAGCACTATTCCATCTTGCTTAGGATAGAACATTGTAAATTATTTAGGATAGGGTCGCCATAAAGAAGGGAGAGAAGTAAAAAAGATTTTTGCTAGATAAACTTTGGTTGTTGTAGTTAGGAAATTTTTGTTTCTATATAAGAGTCCCAATTTTTGATGATTAGAATTTTTTCTTTATATTTTGCTATATGTGGTGGTCGAAGAAAGTTTATTATCAATGATTACTCATAGAAGTATGGTTTCCTGCATTATTTCTATAACAGTCCTGTCAGATGCAAAGATGTTGAAATGATTGGTGGTGACAAGGGATGTGGTTTTGGGGTGGAAGAGTACTAATTTAGTCTTCTTTGGATTAAAAAGGAGTTGGGCATTTTTTAGCCAGGATTCGACTGCAGTAAAGGACTGTTAAGTTTTTGAAACCAGTTCTGGTAGTGACTGGGCTGCACAGATTATTGTGGAATCATCAGTGTACTCAATGAGTGTTCCAGGGTAGGAGGAAGTGTGAAGGTTGTTAGTGAAAAGATGAGTAGGGGTCTGAGGATGGAGCCTTGAGGAATTCCAGTAGGGTTGTGGAGAAAGGGTGAGAGTTCATTGGACCATTTCACTACTTGTTTACAATCCTCAAGGTAGCTTTGAGACCGTTTTACTGTATTATGTGAGAAGCCTAAGTTAGACAGTATCTTCAGTAGTAGGGTGAGGAGACCACGTCAAAAGAGAGACTGTATAGCAAGCTGCATCTCTGGCCTTGTTTATGGTGTCTGTAAAGGATAATAAGGCTGTAGATGTGCTGTGTCTAGGTCGGAAACCATGATGGGTATGGGTTAAAAGATTGTTTTGCAATAGGTATTGCATTATCTGCTGAAGTATACCTCTCTCCAGAATTTTAGATATGGGTGACAAGGATAATAGCCTGCATACTGATTGCCTAGTATTTACTTATGCACACAGAGTGTAAGAAAGTTATTTAACAGTGACAGAAAATTGTGTGCTTAGGTAATGTGACCAGGGGCATAGCACTGGTATTTAGCAAGTTTCAGAAGTTGAGTTTTTCGTTGCACCCAGGGGACTGAGTATGATGATATTTCTTCGAGAAAGTAGTGAATAGATTCCCAGAGTTTGGACTGAGAAGAAAGGAGGAGTATCTGTGCAGTAAAGTATGGCTTGTAAGCCTACTAATAAAGGAGATGAATGGTCATATTTCCTGATGTTGTAGGATGGGTATTGTCATATTAGGTTAGCTGCAAAGGGAGAGAATGTTTGAATAGTTGAGAGCCAAACATGGAGTCGGTTCTTTGACTGGGAGCCAGTTTGCTTTTTCCAGAGGTTTGCGGTGGTGGCCAGGCTTATGTGTGTGAGAGAGAGAGAGAGAGTGATGAAACTGCAGATGTTATTACTAACTTATTGTAAGTATATGGAATTTGTCTTTAAAGCAGATGGTACCAAGGGGAGGCTCTACTCCAGTTGAGAGAGAAGCGCGCCTGTACCAATGGCTGATCTGGATGCTTTGGATAGAAATGGAGGCAGTTTGTTGGCCCAGAATAGCAACAAGTTAATTTTTTTCCTAGTGATGTCCAGATGGAGAGCAGAGATGAAGGAATGGTCTAGTCATAGACCCAGGTATTTGAAAAGACAAGTGTTTTCTAAGGCAGTGTTGTTATGTTCAAATATTTGCAGCTGAGAATGAGTTTTGTGGAGCTTTTGTTTGGTACCAAAAAACATGTTTATTTTGGATGTGCTAAGTAGTATTTTTTAACCCATTCCATAAGGGAAAATAAATCAGCTTAAAGTTCTTTTGCAGTGCTTTGAGAGACTTATCTGACCAGAACAGAATCATGCCATCTGCATAAAGTAGGGCAGGAAGGCTTGGAAGGTCAAAGAGAAGCTTGTTGACAAAGACCAAGAATAGGAGAGGAGCAAGAATAGAACCATGTGGGACACCTTTTCTGAGATTAGCTGAAGGAGTGAGTGAGGACTGCACTTTGAGACTGAAATATCAGTTAGACAGATAGTTCTGGAACCCTGGAATGGAATCTGGAATAATTTTTATTTCAAGTAGGTGGTTTAATAGACTGCTATGATCCACTAGATCAAATGTATGGAGATGCCAATAAAAATCTTTCCTGTCAGCTGGCCTTTGTTCATGCCCAGAAGGTTTTCTTGTTGGCTGTACTATGGTAACTTGCAGTAAAGTGTGGAAAGAGGAAAGACCTCGTTAATTTAAAGGGTGGATACGTTTTAGGCAGGAATTCATGAAACTAGAAAAAAGGCAATTAAAATCAATTGGAACCTCAGCACAGTCACAATACTTTAGGAAAACAGTACTGATATGAAGTACCAGGCGGGGTAGGTCATTTTTCTGTAGAACATCTGAGAGTAGTTCTAGTAAGCAAAGTACTAATGATGAGGACACTGGTTTACCTGATAAAAGGTATATAATTGTACACAGAAGGTATAGTGAATGCCTCTTAGAGATGGGTTTTTGATTTACAAACATACAGCAAAATCCAAAGATACAGTGCTTGATTTATGGTGAGACACTGGCAAATGAGTCAATCAGATCCCCCACAATGCACCACCATTTTCTTACTTAACATTCACATTTGGCCAATACACCTCTTGATTTGTTTATAAGAAAATGTACATAAAATAAAAAAAACAGTAGATGCTGTTTAGTCGAGCTGTCACTGTCTCTGAATGTGCATTGAATGTCTCCTACCTGCCTGCACTAAGAACAGTACAACAGAAAAAGCCTCAAATGGCTTTAGAGCGCAGAGTTTCCTGTCAGCTGCAGATGACATGCGAGGTCATGAGTCTTACTGAGGCTGCTAGAAAAAATAAAAATAATTCACTTATTAAACATTACACTGCACAGAAAAGATATGCCAAAATATGTTGAAATGCAGCTAACTCACAAAACAAAAACAAGTGGTAAATATTCACTTCAGTTAAGTGAGTCAACTAATATTGCTGGGAAGAGCCCCTTAGCTTATTTTATGAGGTTCATGGGGGGATTTCACTAAAGAATATTTTTTTCCATAGGGATGTAACTGGCCATAAAACATAGAAGGTGTTTAAAATTGTGAATGGATTTATTAGTGAAAATGAGACTGAATGGGTGAATTGTTTTGACGTGTATAGATCATTTTGCTGCTATGACTGGGAAAGACTGTGTAGAAGTCAAAAGGATAGAGTTGTCATGTAATGCAAAGGCAGTATGTCTCAGCATTACTTGAGAAAGACTTACAAAAAGACAAATGGAAAAAATATCACATGGCATGCTCAGTAGTATTATTAAAATAATAAACTTTGTAAACCCAGCCTGGTGAGTGCATGCTTATGCCAGATAGGAGGAAGACATTACAAGACGGCACTTGTTTGCTCAGAAGTACATTGGCTCAATTACAGAAAAAATGTGGAGTGTATGTTTAAAATGACAAAAAAATCACAACTGTCATGTTTTGCTGTTTATCTTCAAGCAGATGACATTTTTAATGCAGCGAACTTAAATCTGTCACTTCAAGTCAGTGATCAACTGTATTAGCAGTATATGACAAGGTAAATGCATTTTTAAAAAGCTGAGTGTCTGGAGAATTTATTGACATACAGTGAAATATATGTTTCACTTATTGTTATACTTTCTGGACAGTCTGGGCACCAGTGACTTTAAAAGCATCAAAAGTCTATAGGTGTAATCTGTGGTATCAGCAAGTAATACCGTTTATATATATGATATATTGAGTAACAAAACAGAGAACATGCCATGCCAGGCCCAGTGAAAAAAAATAGTTTCACATATGATATGAAATAAAATCATTCCAAACTAAAAGGAGCTAGGACTGGCTAGGTCATTTGTGAATACAGATTAATACAAATGCACAATATATGGTCATTCATAATATAAACAAAAATGCTAAAATTATCAATTCATTGCTTTGACAGTTTAAACATAATAGTTATAAAGTAATTTCTATTTACATCAAACCTGTATAAATGCATGAATATGGTCTACTGATGCATCTAGGATAGAATTACAGAAGTCACTATTAGGAAAGGCAGACAGCTAAATAGAAGTAATTAATACATACATTTGTAAATGAGCTTGAAAGACAGCTTTGGAAAAAATATTATTTATCTATTTTGTATTTCTTCATCGTAGTCACATTTTTACTATTCTATTTTTAGAATGTTATGGTCTTGTGCCTGTCTTTGGGAATATTTTCAGCTATGTATATATACAGATATACACAGTTATATGTTTTTATTGTATTCAATTGTCTGTGTTTTTAGATTAGATTACATTTTTGGTTTAGTTAGTCTTTCACAGATATTTCATTGCTTGTCTTGATATATCTTTTTAATGGCAATGTGAGTTTATTGCAGGGCTTGCATCTGGCAGGTTGCTTATTAACTTATTTGCTTTTCTTAATTAATTGGCTAATTATGTAATTGTTTGATGTATTGTTTTAGGCTGTTTAACCTGTGCATATAAAAGCAGTTGGATTTTATTGTGATTTAAGATCTGAAGAAGCATATATTTTTTATATGCGAAAGCACTCATCTCATACTCGTTTTTATGGAATAAAAGTTTGCTTCTGGACTTTATTTGATACAGTGCCTTCTTTCTCCGTGGTGAGTTTGTACGTGTGATTTGTCATATATTTTCTCCTCGCTGTTCACGTACGAACTCTTTTGGCTTGAGCAGTGTATTTTGAAAAAAGAAATTCATGAGGTTAAATAAGAGTAATGTGTTGACATTATAACCTGTGCCATAAATTGGTATAGAGGAGAAAAGTCAAAATGATAATGTGAAAAAAAGGGCTGATCATTCCAAACATTTCATGACACTCAGGAAATGTTTAACATCATATGTTAACATCAGGGAGTGGAATGATTATTGCTTACTGCTCTTAACCTCTAATCTAGATAAATGAACATGAAGACCCCCCCCCCTTTACTACTAATGGACAGACACAGCTTCTAAATGCTTTATCTCACTCATGGGTCCCCTCAAATGATGTATGACACATGATCCCAGTTATTCTCACTAGAGTAATATATAATTATTGACCTTGAGATGGGTAAGGTCAGTCTAACACAAAATGCAACAAAAGAAAATTGGCTAGGCTTAAAATGACCTGCTAGAGCAGCTAGCCTGGTACTTACCTATGACACAAAAAGTGTTCTCATGTCTGATGGCTATTGATGAATACAATGCAATTAACTGAAAATAGAAGAATACACCAAATGACATTTAACCATATTAGTGAAGCAGATTTAAGATGTTAGCTATGATGTACCAGACAGAAACATTCTGATCCAAATGACAACAGAGGAAAACTTCTTAAAAACAGAAAATAATCCATATGAAATGTAAACATGGGAGATAAGGTAATCTCCAACTTCACCTAGATATGATACACTATAGAGTAAACCGCAAAGTGGTATATATAGAAATATGGGGCATATGAATGGCTTTACTTTTAATTGTATTCAGTAATGCATTTTTCTTTAACTCTCAGAGGAGGTTGATTAGAATAAACGTGCAGCAAAGGATAGTGACAGAAAAATAAAATTAATATTCCCTTGTGCAGAGGAAATTGGCAATTTGTATCTGACACTAAAACCTGGTAACTCTCAAGTTTAATTGGTATGCTACTTGAATGAGAAACATAAAGGCCGAGAGATGCACATCTTTTTAAGCCACCTGTAAGGCTGTGAAATAAAAAAAAAAAATCTGTTATTCCAGTGGGCAGCGGCACACTTTATTAGGGACTTTTATACCCTAATTGTGATTTGTTTTTTTTTTTCCATGTTAATGAGTTATGTGACCACAGGATAACCGGTCACTTGGGGAATATAGATAATTCGTTCCAGATTTCTATGGAAACTTTTTTTTTTGGCAAATACAATAAAATTGCTTCTATTAAACTCTTGCTTTGATCAAGAGCAAATAAAACCACAATTAATGCACAACATACAGCATTAATCATATGACTGTATTACATGTACTGTAATGATGTTGAAAAGCATCATTGCAATATTATGCAACACTGTGTTAGAAGTGCTCATTTTTACTATTTCAGCATGGATAGCACTGTCCGGGTATTGCACATCCTGCCCTATCCGTCTACAGGTGAGCACATTTAACAGGACACAGTCCAAAGGCAAACCTTCCCTACACAAACTATAAAAGCATGCCACATGACATAAAGCAGTTTGATGTTCAGGATCAACATGCCAGTTGTGATGCTTACCAATTAGATAGGCACTTTTTATGGTACTAGTCTTTCTCTTTTAGTCTAGTCACAATTGTCATATCATAGGTACCCACTGATATGACTGGCATAATTATCAAAAAGTGTTTTGATGAGATTCATTGGCTGAGTGCCATATATTGTTGCACACAGGAGTCTAAAGTCACAGAACACTGCAGTCATACCTCTCAACCTCTTAGAGTAAGAAATCTGGACAAGGCCAGAAATAAAACCGGGGCAAAGGCCCCGAAATAGGGACATTTTTAAATATTGCTCTTGCAAACTTAGAAAGTTGATAAAAATAACAATTTTTGCATTAGCATGGATTTTCTGAAGGGTAGGACGTCTGAAACTCAAATGTCTGTCATTATTTACGAACTTCAGTCTTTAATGATTTGCCACTAATTTGCCAGAAAACCACAATTTTATGAAAAAAAAGGATAAAAATTTGAGTAAAAAATCTGGACATTATGCGAAAATCTGTACAGTTGCGAGGTATGTTTAACTGCAGTTAAAGGAAAACTTTGATAGCCCTGGGGTTAAATGTCATCACAGAAACAAAGATAGGGGGAATACAGCGACTTGCTACCTGCTAAAATGATTGTTTTTAAGTTTTTGTTTAAGTAAGCATTCTGACATTATTGACTGTTATATTTTTTTTCAATTTTGTGCATTGCAGTGTAGTGTGCTTAATCATGTGACATGTATCCATCATACATTGGGTTAGTCACATATCATCTATACATGTCATCACAAGTTTATTAATGAAGCAAAAAAAAATCTGTTCTATTTATTGAACAATAATCAAGCATGAAATGGGTGGGTGGCTGCGGTTGTGCAGCGGTTACCATTGTCGCCTCACAGCAAGAGGTTCTCCAGTTCGATCCTTGGCTGGGGTGCCTTCTGTTTGGAGTCTGCATGTCCTCCCTGTGGTCGCGTGGGTTTCCTCTGGGTGCTCCGGTTTCCTCCCACATCCCAAAGACATGCTGTAGGTGGATTGGACACTCTAAATTGGCCCTAGGTGTGAGTTTGTGCGTGTGTGTGCCTTCTGTGGAAGGTTGGGCGCTGGGCTGGCAACTCGACACTGTAAAACTCCACTGCCAATCATTCTGTGGACCATTGTTCCGTTGTGGCAACCCTTAATTGGAAAAAAGCCAAAAGGAGAAGAAAATCAAGTATGAAATGCGTGAAAGGTCATGGGCTAGGACTGCAGACATGTCAAGTATTAATAAGCACAAGACCTTTACTTCCATTTGA